>NC_138111.1:74227669-74811662 GCF_964146895.1 Miniopterus schreibersii | reverse complement strand
TAAGTTTTAAATTTAAAAAAAGTAAAGTTAAAGTTAAAGTTAAAGTTAAAGTTAAATAAGTAAAGTTAAAGTTAAAGTTAAAGTTAAAGTTAAAGTTAAAGTTAAAGTTAAAGTTAAAGTTAAAGTTAAGTTAAAGTAAGTAGTAAAGTTAAAGTTAAAGTTAAAGTTTCGTAAAGTTTAGTTAAAAAAGTTAAAGTTAAGTTAAGTAATATTAAAGTTAAAGTTAAAGTTAAAGTTAAAGTTAAAAAGTTCACGTTAAAGTTAGCTAACCCTAACCCTAACCCTAACCCTAACCCTAACCCTAACCCTAACCCTAACCCTAACAACCCTAACCCTAACCCTAACCCTAACCCTAACCCTAACCCTAACCCTAACCCTAACCCTAACCCTAACCCTAACCCTAACCCTAACCCTAACCCTAACCCTAACCTAACCCTAACCTAACCCTAACCCTAACCCTAACCCTAACCCTAACCCTAACCCTAACCCTAACCCTAACCCTAACCCTAACCCTAACCCTAACCCTAACCCTAACCCTAACCCTAACCCTAACCCTAACCCTAACCCTAACCCTAACCCTAACCCTAACCCTAACCCTAACCCTAACCCTAACCCTAACCCTAACCCTAACCCTAACCCTAACCCTAACCCTAACCCTAACCCTAACCCTAACCCTAACCCTAACCCTAACCTAACCCTAACCCTAACCCTAACCCTAACCCTAACCCTAACCCTAACCCTAACCCTAACCCTAACCCTAACCCTAACCCTAACCCTAACCCTAACCCTAACCCTAACCCTAACCCTAACCCTAACCCTAACCCTAACCCTAACCCTAACCCTAACCCTAACCCTAACCCTAACCCTAACCCTAACCCTAACCTAACCCTAACCCTAACCCTAACCCTAACCCTAACCCTAACCCTAACCCTAACCCTAACCCTAACCCTAACCCTAACCCTAACCCTAACCCTAACCCTAACCCTAACCCTAACCCTAACCCTAACCCTAACCCTAACCCTAACCCTAACCCTAACCCTAACCCTAACCCTAACCCTAACCCTAACCCTAACCCTAACCCTAACCCCTAACCCTAACCCTAACCCTAACCCTAACCCTAACCCTAACCCTAACCCTAACCCTAACCCTAACCCTAACCCTAACCCTAACCCTAACCCTAACCCTAACCCTAACCCTAACCCTAACCCTAACCCTAACCCTAACCCTAACCCTAACCCTAACCCTAACCCTAACCCTAACCCTAACCCTAACCCTAACCCTAACCCTAACCCTAACCCTAACCCTAACCCTAACCCTAACCCTAACCCTAACCCTAACCCTAACCCTAACCCTAACCCTAACCCTAACCCTAACCCTAACCCTAACCCTAACCCTAACCCTAACCCTAACCCTAACCCTAACCCTAACCCTAACCCTAACCCTAACCCTAACCCTAACCCTAACCCTAACCCTAACCCTAACCCTAACCTAACCCTAACCCTAACCCTAACCCTAACCCTAACCCTAACCCTAACCCTAACCCTAACCCTAACCCTAACCCTAACCCTAACCCTAACCCTAACCCTAACCCTAACCCTAACCCTAACCCTAACCCTAACCCTAACCCTAACCCTAACCCTAACCCTAACCCTAACCCTAACCCTAACCCTAACCCTAACCCTAACCCTAACCCTAACCCTAACCCTAACCCTAACCCTAACCCTAACCCTAACCCTAACCCTAACCCTAACCCTAACCCTAACCCTAACCCTAACCCTAACCCTAACCCTAACCCTAACCCTAACCCTAACCCTAACCCTAACCCTAACCCTAACCCTAACCCTAACCCTAACCCTAACCCTAACCCTAACCCTAACCCTAACCCTAACCCTAACCCTAACCCTAACCCTAACCCTAACCCTAACCCTAACCCTAACCCTAACCCTAACCCTAACCCTAACCCTAACCCTAACCCTAACCCTAACCCTAACCCTAACCCTAACCCTAACCCTAACCCTAACCCTAACCCTAACCCTAACCCTAACCCTAACCCTAACCCTAACCCTAACCCTAACCCTAACCCTAACCCTAACCCTAACCCTAACCCTAACCCTAACCCTAACCCTAACCCTAACCCTAACCCTAACCCTAACCCTAACCCTAACCCTAACCCTAACCCTAACCCTAACCCTAACCCTAACCCTAACCCTAACCCTAACCCTAGCCCTAGCCCTAGCCCTAGCCCTAGCCCTAGCCCTAGCCCTAGCCCTAGCCCTAACCCTAACCCTAACCCTAACCCTAGCCCTAGCCCTAGCCCTAGCCCTAGCCCTAGCCCTAGCCCTAGCCCTAGCCCTAACCCTAGCCCTAGCCCTAGCCCTAGCCCTAGCCCTAGCCCTAGCCCTAACCCTAGCCCTAACCCTAACCCTAACCCTAACCCTAACCCTAACCCTAACCCTAACCCCTAACCCTAACCCCTAACCCTAACCCTAACCCTAACCCTAACCCTAACCCTAACCCTAACCCTAACCCTAACCCTAACCCCTAACCCTAACCCTAACCCTAACCCTAACCCTAACCCTAACCCTAACCCCTAACCCTAACCCTAACCCTAACCCTAACCCTAACCCTAGCCCTCAACATAACTCTAACCCTAGGTCCAATCCTAACCCTAACAGTCTCTCTAACCCTAGCACTCAACCTAACCCTAACCCTAGGTCCAATCCTAACCCTAACCGTCTCTCTAACCCAAGCCCTCAAGCTAACCCTAACCCTAGGTCCAATCCTAACCCTAAGCATCTCTCTAACCCTAGCCCTCAACATAACCCTAACCCTAGGTCCAATCCTAACCCTAACCGTCTCTCTAACCCTAGCCCTCAACATAACCCTAACCCTAGGTCCAATCCTAACCCTAACTGTCTCTCTAACCCTAGACCTCAACATAACCCTAACCCTAGTTCCAATCTTAACCCTAACCGTCTCTCTAACACTAGCCCTCAACATAACTCTAACCCTAGGTCCAATCCTAACCCTAACCATCTCTCTAACCCTAGCACTCAACCTAACCCTAACCCTAGGTCCAATCCTAACCCTAACCGTCTCTCTAACCCTAGCCCTCAACCTAACCTTAACCCTAGGTCCAATCCTAACCCTAACCGTCTCTAACCCTAGCCCTCAACCTAACCCTAACCCTAGGTCCAATCCTAACCCTAAGCATCTCTCTAACCCTAGCCCTCAACATAACACTAACCCTAGGTCCAATCCGAACCCTAACCATCTCTCTATCCCAAGCCCTCAACATAACCCTAACCCTAGGTCCAATCCTAACCCTAACCGTCTCTCTAACCCTAGCCCTCAACCTAACCTTAACCCTAGGTCCAATCCTAACCCTAACCCTCTCTCTAATGCTAGCACTCAACCTAACCCTAACCCTAGGTCCAATCCTAACCCTAACCGTCTCTCTAACCCTAGCCCTCAACCTAACCCTAACCCTAGGTCCAATCCTAACCCTAACCGTCTTTCTAACCCTACCCCTCAACTTAACCCTAACCCTAAGTCCAATTGTCACCCGAACCGTCTCTCTAACCCTAGCCCTCAACATAACCCTAACCCTAGGTCCAATCCTCACCCTAACCGTCTCTCTAACCCTAGCCCTCACCCTAACCTTAACCCTAGGTCCAATCCTAACCCTAACCGTCTCTAACCCTAGCCCTCAACCTAACCCTAACCCTAGGTCCAATCCTAACCCTAAGCATCTCTCTAACCCTAGCCCTCAACATAACACTAACCCTAGGTCCAATCCGAACCCTAACCGTCTCTCTATCCCAAGCCCTCAACATAACCCTAACCCTAGGTCCAATCCTAACCCTAAGCATCTCTCTAACCCTAGCCCTCAACATAACCCTAACCCTAGGTCCAATCCTAACCCTAACCGTCTCTCTAACCCTACCCCTCAACATAACCCTAACCCTAAGTCCAATTGTCACCCGAACCGTCTCTCTAACCCTAGCCCTCAACATAACCCTAACCCTAGGTCCAATCCTCACCCTAACCGTCTCTCTAACCCTAGCCCTCAACATAACCCTAACCCTAGGTCCAATCCTAACCCTAACCGTCTCTCCAACCCTAGCCCTCAACATAACCGTAACCCTAGGTCCAATCCTAACCCTAACCGTCTCTCTAACCCTAGCCCTCAACATAACCCTAACCCTAGGTCCAATCCTAACTCTAACCGTCTCTCTAACCCTAGCCCTAAACATAACCCGAACACTAGGTCCAATCCTAACCCTAACCGTCTCTCTAACCCTAGCCCTCAACATAACCCTAACCCTAGGTCCAATCCTAACCCTAAGCATCTCTCTAACACTAGCCCTCAACATAACCCTAACCCTAGGTCCAATCCTAACTCTAACCGTCTCTCTAACCCTAGCCCTAAACATAACCCGAACACTAGGTCCAATCCTAACCCTAACCGTCTCTCTAACCCTAGCCCTCAACATAACCCTAACCCTAGGTCCAATCCTAACCCTAAGCATCTCTCTAACACTAGCAATCAACATAACCCTAACCCTAGGTCCAATCCTAACCCTAACCGTCTCTCTAACCCTAGCACTCAACCTAACCCTAACCCTAGGTCCAATCCTAACCCTAACCGTCTCTCTAACCCAAGCCCTCAACCGAACCCTAACCCTAGGTACAATCCTAACCCTAAGCATCTCTCTAACCCTAGCCCTCAACATAACCTTAACCCTAGGTCCAATCCTCACCGTAACCGTCTCTCTAACCCTAGCCCTCAACATAACCCTAACCCTAGGTCCAATCCTAACCCTAACCGTCTCTCTAACCCTAGCCCTCAACATAACCCTAACCCTAGGTCCAATCCTAACCCTAACCGTCTCTCTATCCCTAGCCGTCAACATAACCCAAACCCTAGGTCCAATCCTAAACCTAACCGTCTCTCTAACCCTAGCCCTCAACCTAACCCTAACCCTAGGTCCAATCCTAACCCTAACCGTCTCTCTAACCCTAGCCCTCAACATAACCCTAACCCTAAGTCCAATTGTCACCCGAACCGTCTCTCTAACCCTAGCCCTCAACATAACCCTAACCCTAGGTCCAATCCTCACCCTAACCGTCTCTCTAACCCTAGCCCACAACATAACCCTAACCCTAGGTCCAATCCTAACCCTAACCGTCTCTCTAACCCTAGCCCTCAACATAAGCGTAACCCTAGGTCCAATCCTAACCCTAACCGTCTCTCTAACGCTAGCCCTCACCATATCCCGAACCCTAGGTCCAATCCTAACCCTAACCGTCTCTCTAACCCTAGCCCTCAACATAACCCTAACCCTAGGTCCAATCCTTACACTAACCCTCTCTCTAACCCTAGCCCTCAACATAACCCTGACCCTAGGTCCAATCCTAACCCTAACCGTCTCTCTAACCCTTGCCCTCAACCTAACCGTAACCCTAGGTCCAATCCTCACCCTAACCGTCTCTCTAACCCTAGCCCTCAACCTAACCTTAACCCTAGGTCCAATCCTAACCCTAACCGTCTCTCTAACCCTAGCCCTCAACATAACCCTAACCCTAGGTCCAATCCTCACCCTAACCGTCTCTCTAACCCTAGCCCTCAACCTAACCTTAACCCTAGGTCCAATCCTAACCCTAACCGTCTCTAACCCTAGCCCTCAACCTAACCCTAACCCTAGGTCCAATCCTAACCCTAAGCATCTCTCTAACCCTAGCCCTCAACATAACACTAACCCTAGGTCCAATCCGAACCCTAACCGTCTCTCTATCCCAAGCCCTCAACATAACCCTAACCCTAGGTCCAATCCTAACCCCAAGCATCTCTCTAACCCTAGCCCTCAACATAACCCTAACCCTAGGTCCAATCCTAACCCTAACCGTCTCTCTAACCCTACCCCTCAACATAACCCTAACCCTAAGTCCAATTGTCACCCGAACCGTCTCTCTAACCCTAGCCCTCAACATAACCCTAACCCTAGGTCCAATCCTCACCCTAACCGTCTCTCTAACCCTAGCCCTCAACATAACCCTAACCCTAGGTCCAATCCTAACCCTAACCGTCTCTCTAACCCTAGCCCTCAACATAACCGTAACCCTAGGTCCAATCCTAACCCTAACCGTCTCTCTAACCCTAGCCCTCAACATAACCCTAACCCTAGGTCCAATCCTAACTCTAACCGTCTCTCTAACCCTAGCCCTAAACATAACCCGAACACTAGGTCCAATCCTAACCCTAACCGTCTCTCTAACCCTAGCCCTCAACATAACCCTAACCCTAGGTCCAATCCTAACCCTAACCCTCTCTCTAACCCAAGCACTCAACCTAACCCTAACCCTAGGTCCAATCCTAACCCTAACCGTCTCTCTAACCCTAGCCCTCAACCTAACACTAACCGTAGGTCCAATCCTAACCCTTAGCATCTCTCTAACCCAAGCCCTCAACATAACCCTAACCCTAGGTCCAATCCTAACCCTAACAGTCTCTCTAACCTTAGCCCTCAACATAACCCTAACCCTAGGTCCAATCCTAACCCTAAGCATCTCTCTAACACTAGCCCTCAACATAACCCTAACCCTAGGTCCAATCCTAACCCTAACCGTCTCTCTAACCTTAGCACTCAACCTAACCATAACCCTAGATCGAATCCTAACCCTAACCGTCTCTCTAACCCAAGCCCTCAACCGAACCCTAACCCTAGGTACAATCCTAACCCTAAGCATCTCTCTAACCCTAGCCCTCAACATAACCTTAACCCTAGGTCCAATCCTCACCCTAACCGTCTCTCTAACCCTAGCCCTCAACATAACCCTAACCCTAGGTCCAATCCTCACCGTAATCGTCTCTCTAACCCTAGCCCTCAACATAACCCTAACCCTAGGTCCAATCCTAACCCTAACCGTCTCTCTATCCCTAGCCGTCAACATAACCCAAACCCTAGGTCCAATCCTAAACCTAACCGTCTCTCTAACCCTAGCCCTCAACCTAACCCTAACCCTAGGTCCAATCCTAACCCTAACCGTCTCTCTAACCCTAGCCCTCAACATAACCCTAACCCTAAGTCCAATTGTCACCCGAACCGTCTTTCTAACCCTAGCCCTCAACATAACCCTAACCCTAGGTCCAATCCTCACCCTAACCGTCTCTCTAACCCTAGCCCACAACATAACCCTAACCCTAGGTCCAATCCTAACCCTAACCGTCTCTCTAACCCTAGCCCTCAACATAACCGTAACCCTAGGTCCAATCCTAACCCTAACCGTCTCTCTAACGCTAGCCCTCATCATATCCCGAACCCTAGGTCCAATCCTAACCCTAACCGTCTCTCTAACCCTAGCCCTCAACATAACCCTAACCCTAGGTCCAATCCTTACACTAACCCTCTCTCTAACCCTAGCCCTCAACATAACCCTGACCCTAGGTCCAATCCTAACCCTAACCGTCTCTCTAACCCTTGCCCTCAACCTAACCGTAACCCTAGGTCCAATCCTAACCCTAAGCTTCTCTCTAAACCTAGACCTCAACATAACCCTAACCCTACGTCCAATCCTAACCCTAACCGTCTCTCTAAACTTAGCCCTCTACATAACCCTAACCCTACGTCCAATCCTAACCCTAACAGTCTCTCTAACACTAGCCCTCAGAATAACCCTAACTCTAGGTCCAATCCTAACCCTAACAGTCTCTCTAACCCTAGCCCTCAACGTAACCCGAACCCTAGGTCCAATCCTAACCCTAACCGTCTCTCTAACCCTAGCCCTCAACATAACCGTAACCCTAGGTCCAATCCTAACCCTAACCATCTCTCTAACGCTAGCCCTCAACATAACCCGAACCCTAGGTCCAATCATAACCCTAACCGTCTGTCTAACCCTAGCCCTCAACATAACCCTAACCCTAGGTCCAATCATTACCCTAACCCTCTCTCTAACCCTAGCCCTCAACATAACCCTAACCCTGGGTCCAATCCTAACCCTAACCGTCTCTCTAACCCTAGCCCTCAACATAACCCTAACCCTAGGTCCAATCCTTACCCTAACCCTCTCTCTAACCCTAGCCCTCAACATAACCCTAACCCTAGGTCCAATACTAACCCTAACCGTCTCTCTAACCCTAGCCCTCAACCTAACCCTAACCCTAGGTCCATACCTAACCCTAAGCATCTCTCTAACCCTAGCCCTCAACATAACCCTAACCCAAGGTCCAATCCTAACCCTAACCGTCTCTCTAACCCTAGCCCTCAACATAACCCTAACCCTAGGTCCAATCCTCACCCTAACCGTCTCTCTAACACTAGCCCTCAACATAACCCGAACCCTAGGTCCAATCCTAACCCTAACCGTCTCTCTAAACCTAGCCCTCAACATAACCGTATCCCTAGGTCCAATCCTAACCCTAACCGTCTCTCTAACCCTAGCCCTCAACATAACCCTAACCCTAGGTCCAATCCTAACCCTAACCGTCTCTCTAACCCTAGCCCTCAACATAACCGTAACCCTAGGTCCAATCCTAACCCTAACCGTCTCTCTAACGCTAGCCCTCATCATATCCCGAACCCTAGGTCCAATCCTAACCCTAACCGTCTCTCTAACCCTAGCCCTCAACATAACCCTAACCCTAGGTCCAATCCTTGCACTAACCCTCACTCTAACCCTAGCCCTCAACATAACCCTGACCCTAGGTCCAATCCTAACCCTAACCGTCTCTCTAACCCTTGCCCTCAACCTAACCGTAACCCTAGGTCCAATCCTAACCCTAAGCTTCTCTCTAAACCTAGACCTCAACATAACCCTAACCCTACGTCCAATCCTAACCCTAACCGTCTCTCTAAACTTAGCCCTCTACATAACCCTAACCCTACGTCCAATCCTAACCCTAACAATCTCTCTAACACTAGCCCTCAGAATAACCCTAACTGTAGGTCCAATCCTAACCCTAACCGTCTCTCTAACCCTAGCCCTCAACCTAACCCTAACCCTAGGTCCAATCCTAACACTAACCGTCTCTCTAACCCTAGCCCTCAACATAACCCTAACCCTAGGTCCAATCCTAACCCTAACCGTCTCTCTAACCCTAGCCCTCAACATAACCGTAACCCTAGGTCCAATCCTAACCCTAACCATCTCTCTAACGCTAGCCCTCAACATAACCCGAACCCTAGGTCCAATCCTATACCTAACCGTCTCTCTAACCCTAGCCCTCAACATAACCCTAACCCTAGTTCCAATCTTCACCCTAACCGTCTCTCTAACACTAGCCCTCAACATAACTCTAACCCTAGGTCCAATCCTAACCCTAACCATCTCTCTAAACCTAGCACTCCACCTAACCCTAACCCTAGGTCCAATCCTAACCCTAACCGTCTCTCTAACCCTAGCCCTCAACCTAACCTTAACCCTAGGTCCAATCCTAACCCTAACCGTCTCTAACCCTAGCCCTCAACCTAACCCTAACCCTAGGTCCAATCCTAACCCTAAGCATCTCTCTAACCCTAGCCCTCAACATAACACTAACCCTAGGTCCAATCCGAACCCTAACCGTCTCTCTAACCCAAGCCCTCAACATAACCCTAACCCTAGGTCCAATCCTAACCCTAAGCATCTCTCTAACCCTAGCCCTCAACATAACCCTAACCCTAGGTCCAATCCTAACCCTAACCGTCTCTCTAACCCTAGCCCTCAACATAACCCTAACCCTAAGTCCAATTGTCACCCGAACCGTCTCTCTAACCCTAGCCCTCAACATAACCCTAACCCTAGGTCCAATCCTCACCCTAACCGTCTCTCTAACCCTAGCCCTCAACATAACCCTAACCCTAGGTCCAATCCTAACCCTAACCGTCTCTCTAACCCTAGCCCTCAACATAACCATAACCCTAGGTCCAATCCTAACCCTAACCGTCTCTCTAACCCTAGCCCTCAACATAACCCTAACCCTAGGTCCAATCCTAACTCTAACCGTCTCTCTAACCCTAGCCCTAAACATAACCCGAACACTAGGTCCAATCCTAACCCTAACCGTCTCTCTAACCCTAGCCCTCAACATAACCCTAACCCTAGGTCCAATCCTAACTCTAACCGTCTCTCTAACCCTAGCCCTAAACATAACCCGAACACTAGGTCCAATCCTAACCCTAACCGTCTCTCTAAGCCTAGCCCTCAACCTAACACTAACCCTAGGTCCAATCCTAACCCTTAGCATCTCTCTAACCCAAGCCCTCTACATAACCCTAACCCTAGGTCCAATCCTAACCCTAACAGTCTCTCTAACCTTAGCCCTCAACATAACCCTAACCCTAGGTCCAATCCTAACCCTAAGCATCTCTCTAACCCTAGCCCTCAACATAACCCTAACCCTAGGTCCAATCCTAACCCTAACCGTCTCTCTAACCCTAGCACTCAACCTAACCCTAACCCTAGGTCCAACCCTAACCCTAACCGTCTCTCTAACCCAAGCCCTCAACCGAACCCTAACCCTAGGTACAATCCTAACCCTAAGCATCTCTCTAACCCTAGCCCTCAACATAACCTTAACCCTAGGTCCAAACCTCACCCTAACCGTCTCTCTAACCCTAGCCCTCAACATAACCCTAACCCTAGGTCCAATCCTCACCGTAACCGTCTCTCTAACCCTAGCCCTCAACATAACCCTAACCCTAGGTCCAATCCTAACCCTAACCGTCTCTCTATCCCTAGCCGTCAACATAACCCAAACCCTAGGTCCAATCCTAAACCTAACCGTCTCTCTAACCCTAGCCCTCAACCTAACCCTAACCCTAGGTCCAATCCTAACCCTAACCGACTCTCTAACCCTAGCCCTCAACATAACCCTAACCCTAGGTCCAATTGTCACCCGAACCGTCTCTCTAACCCTAGCCCTCAACATAACCCTAACCCTAGGTCCAATCCTCACCCTAACCGTCTCTCTAACCCTAGCCCACAACATAACCCTAACCCTAGGTCCAATCCTAACCCTAACCGTCTCTCTAACCCTAGCCCTCAACATAACCATAACCCTAGGTCCAATCCTAACCCTAACCGTCTCTCTAACGCTAGCCCTCATCATATCCCGAACCCTAGGTCCAATCCTAACCCTAACCGTCTCTCTAACCCTAGCCCTCAACATAACCCTAACCCTAGGTCCAATCCTTACACTAACCCTCTCTCTAACCCTAGCCCTCAACATAACCCTGACCCTAGGTCCAATCCTAACCCTAACCGTCTCTCTAACCCTTGCCCTCAACCTAACCGTAACCCTAGGTCCAATCCTAACCCTAAGCTTCTCTCTAAACCTAGACCTCAACATAACCCTAACCCTACGTCCAATCCTAACCCTAACCGTCTCTCTAAACTTAGCCCTCTACATAACCATAACCCTAGGTCCAATCCTAACCCTAAGCTTCTCTCTAAACCTAGACCTCAACATAACCATAACCCTAGGTCCAATCCTAACCCTAACCGTCTCTCTAACGCTAGCCCTCATCATATCCCGAACCCTAGGTCCAATCCTAACCCTAACCGTCTCTCTAACCCTAGCCCTCAACCTAACCCTAACCCTAGGTCCAATCCTAACACTAACCGTCTCTCTAACCCTAGCCCTCAACATAACCCGAACCCTAGGTCCAATCCTAACCCTAACCGTCTCTCTAACCCTAGCCCTCAACATAACCGTAACCCTAGGTCCAATCCTAACCCTAACCATCTCTCTAACGCTAGCCCTCAACATAACCCTAACCCTAGGTCCAATCATTACCCTAACCCTCTCTCTAACCCTAGCCCTCAACATAACCCTAACCCTGGGTCCAATCCTAACCCTAACCGTCTCTCTAACCCTAGCCCTCAACATAACCCTAACCCTAGGTCCAATCCTTACCCTAACCCTCTCTCTAACCCTAGCCCTCAACATAACCCTAACCCTAGGTCAAATCCTAACCCTAACCGTCTCTCTAACCGTAGCCCTCAACCTAACCCTAACCCTAGGTCCAATCCTAACCCTAAGCATCTCTCTAACCCTAGCCCTCAACATAACCCTAACCCTAGGTCCAATCCTAACCCTAACCGTCTCTCTAACCCTAGCCCTCAACATAACCCTAACCCTAGGTCCAATCCTCACCCTAACCGTCTCTCTAACACTAGCCCTCAACATAACCCGAACCCTAGGTCCAATCCTAACCCTAACCGTCTCTCTAAACCTAGCCCTCAACATAACCGTATCCCTAGGTCCAATCCTAACCCTAACCGTCTCTCTAACCCTAGCCCTCAACATAACCCTAACCCTAGGTCCAATCCTAACTCTAACCGTCTCTCTAACCCTAGTCCTAAACATAACCCGAACCCTAGGTCCAATCCTAACCCTAACCGTCTCTCTAACCCTAGCCCTCAACATAACCCTTACCCTAGGTCCAATCCTAACCCTAACCCTCTCTCTAACCCAAGCACTCAACCTAACCCTAACCCTAGGTCCAATCCTAACCCTAAGCGTCTCTCTAACCCTAGCCCTCAACCTAACACTAACCCTAGGTCCAATCCTAACCCTTAGCATCTCTCTAACCCAAGCCCTCAACATAACCCTAACCCTAGGTCCAATCCTAACCCTAACAGTCTCTCTAACCTTAGCCCTCAACATAACCCTAACCCTAGGTCCAATCCTAACCCTAAGCATCTCTCTAACCCTAGCTCTCAACATAACCCTAACCCTAGGTCCAATCCTAACCCTGACCGTCTCTCTAACCCTTGCCCTCAACATAACCCTAACCCTAAGTCCAATTGTCACCCTAACCGTCTCTCTAACCCTAGCCCTCAACATAACCCTAACCCTAGGTCCAATCCTCACCCTAACCGTCTCTCTAAACCTAGCCCTCAACATAACCCTAACCCTCGGTCCAATCCTCACCCTAACCGTCTCTCTAACCCTAGCCCTCAACCTAACCCTAACCCTAGGTCCAATCCTAACCCTAACCGTCTCTCTAAACCTAGCCCTCAACACAACCCTAACTCTAGGTCCAATCCTAACCCTAACCGCCTCTCTAACCCTAGCCCTCAACATAACCCTAACCCTAGGTCCAATCCTAACCCTAACCGTCTCTCTAACCCTAGCCGTCAACATAACCCAAACCCTAGGACCAATCCTAACCCTAACCGTCTCTCTAACCCTAGCCCTCAACATAACCCTAACCCTAGGTCCAATCCTAACCCTAACAGTCTCTCTAAACTTAGCCCTCAACATAACCCTAACCCTAGGTCCAATCCTAACCAAAACTGTCTCTCTAACCCTAGCCCTCAACATAACCCTAACCCTAAGTCCAATCCTAACCCAAACCGTCTCTCTAACCCTAGCCCTCAACATAACCCTAACCCTAGGTCCAATCCTAACCCTAACCCTCTCTCTAACCCTAGCACTCAACATAACCTTAACCCTAGGTACAATCCTAACCCTAAACCTCTCTCTAACCCTAGCCCTCAACATAACCCGAACCCTAGGTCCATTCCTAACCCTAACCGTCTCTCTAACCCTAGCCCTCAACATAACCCGAACCTTAGGTCCAATCCTAACCCTAACCGTCTCTCTATACCTAGCCGTCAACATAACCCTAACCCTAGGTACAATCCTCACCCTAACCATATCCCTAACCCTAGCCCTCAACATAACCCTAACCATACGTCCAATCCTAACCCTAACCGTCTCTCTAACCTTAGCCCTCTACATAACCCTAACCCTATGTCCAATCCTAACCCTAACAGTCTCTCTAACCCTAGCCTTCAACATAACCCTAACTCTAGGTCCAATCCTCACCCTAACCATCTCTCTAACCCTAGCCCTCAACATAACCCTAACCCTAGGTCCAATCCTCACCCTAACCATCTCTCTAACCCTAGCCCTCAACATAACCCTAACCCTAGGTCCAATCCTAACCCTGACGGTCTCTCTAACCCTAGCTCTCAACATAACCCTAACCCTAGGCCCAATCCTAACCCTAACAGTCTCTCTAACCCTAGCCTTCAACATAACCCTAACTCTAGGTCCAATCCTCACCCTAACCATCTCTCTAACCCTAGCCCTCAACATAACCCTAACCCTAGGTCCAATCCTCACCCTAACCATCTCTCTAACCCTAGCCCTCAACATAACCCTAACCCTAGGTCCAATCCTAACCCTGACGGTCTCTCTAACCCTAGCTCTCAACATAACCCTAACCCTAGGCCCAATCCTAACCCTAACCGTCTCTCTAACCCTAGCCCTCAACATAACCCTAACCCTAGGTCCATTCATAACCCTAACCGTCTCTCTAACCCTAGCGCTCAACATAACCCTAACCCTAGGTCCAATCCTAACCCTAACCGTCTCTCTAACCCTAGACCTCAACCTAACCCTAACCGTAGGACCAATCCTAACACTAACCGTCTCTCTAACCCTAGGCCTCAACCTCACCGTAACCCTAGGTCCAATCCTAACCCTAACCGTCTCTCTGACCCTAGCCCGCTACATAACCCTAACCCTAGTTACAATCCTCACCGTAACCGTCTCTCTAACCCTAGCCCTCAACATAACCCTAACCCTAGGTCCAATCCTAACCCTAAAGGCCTCTCTAACCCTAGCCCTCAACATAACCCTAACCCTAGGTCCAATCCTCACCCTAACCGACTCTCTAACCGTAGCCCTCAACATAACCCTAACCCTAGGTCCAATCCTAACCCTAACGGTCTCTCTAACCCTAGCCCTCAACATAATCCTAATCCTAGGTCCAATCCTAACCCTAACCGTCTCTCTAACCCTAGGCCTCAACATAACTCTAACCCTAGGTCCAATCCTAACCCTAACCGTCTCTCTAACGCTAGCCCTCAACATAACCCTAACCCTAGGTCCAATCCTAACCCTAACCGTCTCTCTAACCCTATCCCTCAACCTAACCCTAGGTCCAATCCTAACCCTAACCGTCTGTCTAACCCTAGCACTCAACATAACCCTAACCCTAGGTCCAATCCTAACCCTAACCCTCTCTCTAACCCTAGACCTCAACATAACCCTAACCCTAGTTCCAATCTTAACCCTAACCGTCTCTCTAACACTAGCCCTCAACATAACTCTAACCCTAGGTCCAATCCTAACCCTAACCATCTCTCTAAACCTAGCACTCAACCTAACCCTAACCCTAGGTCCAATCCTAACCCTAACTGTCTCTCTAACCCTAGCCCTCAACCTAACCCTAACCCTAGGTCCAATCCTAACCCTAACCGTCTCTAACCCTAGCCCTCAACCTAACCCTAACCCTCGGTCCAATCCTAACCCTAAGCATCTCTCTAACCCTAGCCCTCAACATAACACTAACCATAGGTCCAATCCGAACCCTAACCGTCTCTCTAACCCTAGCCCTCAACATAACTCTAACCCTAGGTCCAATCCTAACCCTAACCGTCTCTCTAACCCTAGCCCTCAACATAACTCTAACCCTAGGTCCAATCCTAACCCTAACCGTCTCTCTAACCCTAGCACTCAACCTAACCCTAACCCTAGGTTCAATCCTAACCCTAACCATCTCTCTAACCCAAGCCCTCAACCTAACCCTAACCCTAGGTCCAATCCTAACCCTAAGCATCTCTCTAACCCTAGCCCTCAACATAACACTAACCATAGGTCCAATCCGAACCCTAACCGTCTCTCTAACCCAAGCCCTCAACCTAACCCTAACCCTAGGTCCAATCCTAACCCTAAGCATCTCTCTAACCCTAGCCCTCAATATAACCCTAACCCTAGTTCCAATCCTCACCCTAACCGTCTCTCTAACCCTAGCCTTCAACATAACCCGAAACCTAGGTCCAATCCTAACCCTAACCGTCTCTCTAACCCTAGCCATCAACATAACCCTAACCCTAGGTCCAATCCTAACCCTAACCCTCTCTCTAACCCTAGCCCTCAACATAACCCTAATCCTAGGCCCAATCCTAACCCTAACCGTCTCTCTAACCCTAGCCGTCAACCTAACCCTAACCCTACGTCCAATCATAACCCTAAGCATCTTTCTAACCCTAGCCCTCAACATAACCCTAACCCTAGGTCCAATCCTAATCCTAACCGTCTCTCTAAACCTAGCCCTCAACATAAACGTAACCCTAGGTCCAATCCTAACCCTAACCGTCTCTCTAACCCTAGCCCTCAACATAACCCTAACCCTAGTTCCAATCCTAACTCTAACCGTCTCTCTAACCCTAGCCCTAAACATAACCCGAACCCTAGGTCCAATCCTAACCCTAACCGTCTCTCTAACCCTAGCCCTCAACATAACCCTAACCCTAGGTCCAATCCTAACCCTAACACTCTCTCTAACCCAAGCACTCAACCTAACCCTAACCCTAGGTCCAATCCTAACCCTAACCATCTCTCTAACCCTAGCACTCAACCTAACACTAACCCTAGGTAAAATCGTAACCCTTAGCATCTCTCTAAGCCTAGCCCTCAACATAACCCTAACCCTAGGTCCAATCCTAACCCTAACCGTATCTCTAAACCAAGCCCTCAACATAACCCTAACCCTAGGTCCAATCCTAACCCTAACCGTGTCTCCCACCCTAGACCTCAACCTAACTCTAACCCTAGGTCCAATCCTAACCCTAACCGTCTCTATAAACCTAGCCCTCAACATAACCCGAACCCTAGGTCCAATCCTAACCGTAACCGTCTCTCTAACCCTATCCCTCAACATAACCCTAACCCTAGGTCCAATCCTAACCCTAACCCTCTCTCTAACCCTAGACCTCAACCTAACCCTAACCCTAGTTCCAATTTTAACCCTAACCGTCTCTCTAACACTAGCCCTCAACATAACTCTAACCCTAGGTCCAATCCTAACCCTAACCATCTCTCTAACCCTATCACTCAACCTAACCCTAACCCTAGGTCCAATCCTAACCCTAACCGTCTCTCTAACCCTAGCCCTCAACATATCTCTAACCCTAGGTCCAATCCTAACCCTAACCGTCTCTCTAACCCTAGCACTCAACCTAACCCTAACCCTCGGTCCAATCCTAACCCTAAGCGTCTCTCTAACCCAAGCCCTCAACCGAACCCTAACCCTAGGTACAATCCTAACCCTAAGCATCTCTCTAACCCGAGCCCTCAACATAACCCTAACCCTAGGTCCAATCCTCACCCTAACCGTCTCTCTAACCCTAGCCCTCAACATAACCCTAACCCTAGGTCCCATCCTCACCCTAACCGTCTCTCTAAACCTAGCCCTCAACATAACCCTAACCCTAGGTCCAATCCTAACCCTAACCGTCTCTCTAACACTAGCCCTCAACCTAACCCTAGGTCTAATCCTAACCCTAACCGTCTCTCTAACCCTACCCCTCAACATAACCCAAACCCTAGGTCCAATCCTATCCGTAACCGTCTCTCTAACCCTAGCCCTCAATATAACCCTAACCTTAGGTCCAATCCTCACCCTAACCATCTCTCTAACCCTAGCCCTCAACATAACCCTAACCCTAGGTCCAATCCTAACCCTGACGGTCTCTCTAACCCTAGCTCTCAACATAACCCTAACCCTAGGCCCAATCCTAACCCTAACCGTCTCTCTAACCCTAGCCCTCAACATAACCCTAACCCTAGGTCCATTCATAACCCTAACCGTCTCTCTAACCCTAGCGCTCAACATAACCCTAACCCTAGGTCCAATCCTAACCCTAACCGTCTCTCTAACCCTAGACCTCAACCTAACCCTAACCGTAGGACCAATCCTAACACTAACCGTCTCTCTAACCCTAGGCCTCAACCTAACCGTAACCCTAGGTCCAATCCTAACCCTAACCGTCTCTCTGACCCTAGCCCGCTACATAACCCTAACCCTAGTTACAATCCTCACCGTAACCGTCTCTCTAACCCTAGCCCTCAACATAACCCTAACCCTAGGTCCAATCCTAACCCTAAAGGCCTCTCTAACCCTAGCCCTCAACATAACCCTAACCCTAGGTCCAATCCTCACCCTAACCGACTCTCTATCCGTAGCCCTCAACATAACCCTAACCCTAGGTCCAATCCTCACCCTAACCGACTCTCTATCCGTAGCCCTCAACATAACCCTAACCCTAGGTCCAATCCTAACCCTAACGGTCTCTCTAACCCTAGCCCTCAACATAATCCTAATCCTAGGTCCAATCCTAACCCTAACCGTCTCTCTAACCCTAGGCCTCAACATAACTCTAACCCTAGGTCCAATCCTAACCCTAACCGTCTCTCTAACGCTAGCCCTCAACATAACCCTAACCCTAGGTCCAATCCTAACCCAAACCGTCTCTCTAACCCTATCCCTCAACCTAACCCTAGGTCCAATCCTAACCCTAACCGTCTGTCTAACCCTAGCCCTCAACATAACCCTAACCCTAGGTCCAATCCTAACCCTAACCCTCTCTCTAACCCTAGACCTCAACATAACCCTAACCCTAGTTCCAATCTTAACCCTAACCGTCTCTCTAACACTAGCCCTCAACATAACTCTAACCCTAGGTCCAATCCTAACCCTAACCATCTCTCTAAACCTAGCACTCAACCTAACCCTAACCCTAGGTCCAATCCTAACCCTAACCGTCTCTCTAACCCTAGCCCTCAACCTAACCCTAACCCTAGGTCCAATCCTAACCCTAACCGTCTCTAACCCTAGCCCTCAACCTAACCCTAACCCTCGGTCCAATCCTAACCCTAAGCATCTCTCTAACCCTAGCCCTCAACATATCACTAACCATAGGTCCAATCCGAACCCTAACCGTCTCTAACCCTAGCCCTCAACATAACTCTAACCCTAGGTCCAATCCTAACCCTAACCGTCTCTCTAACCCTAGCCCTCAACATAACTCTAACCCTAGGTCCAATCCTAACCCTAACCGTCTCTCTAACCCTAGCACTCAACCTAACCCTAACCCTAGGTTCAATCCTAACCCTAACCGTCTCTCTAACCCAAGCCCTCAACCTAACCCTAACCCTAGGTCCAATCCTAACCCTAAGCATCTCTCTAACCCTAGCCCTCAACATAACACTAACCATAGGTCCAATCCGAACCCTAAGGGTCTCTCTAACCCAAGCCCTCAACCTAACCCTAACCCTAGGTCCAATCCTAACCCTAAGCATCTCTCTAACCCTAGCCCTCAACATAACCCTAACCCTAGGTCCAATCCTAACCCTAAACGTCTCTCTAACCCTAGCCCTCAGCATAACCCTAACCCTAAGTCCAATTGTCACCCGAACCGTCTCTCTAACCCTAGACCTCAACATAACCCTAACCCTAAGTCCAATTGTCACCCGAACCGTCTCTCTAACCCTAGCCCTCAATATAACCCTAACCCTAGTTCCAATCCTCACCCTAACCGTCTCTCTAACCCTAGCCTTCAACATAACCCGAAACCTAGGTCCAATCCTAACCCTAACCGTCTCTCTAACCCTAGCCATCAACATAACCCTAACCCTAGGTCCAATCCTAACCCTAACCCTCTCTCTAACCCTAGCCCTCAACATAACCCTAATCCTAGGTCCAATCCTAACCCTAACCGTCTCTCTAACCCTAGCCGTCAACCTAACCCTAACCCTACGTCCAATCCTAACCCTAAGCATCTTTCTAACCCTAGCCCTCAACATAACCCTAACCCTAGGTCCAATCCTAACCCTAACCGTCTCTCTAACGCTAGCCCTCAACATAACCCTAAGCCTAGGTCCAATCCTAATCCTAACCGTCTCTCTAACCCTAGCCCTAAACATAACCCAAACCCTAGGTCCAATCCTACCCTAACCGTTTCTCTAAACCTAGCCCTCAACATAACCCTAACCCTAGGTCCAATCCTAACCCTAACCGTCTCTCTAACGCTAGCCCTCAACATAACCCTAAGCCTAGGTCCAATCCTAATCCTAACCGTCTCTCTAACCCTAGCCCTGAACATAACCCTAACCCTAGGTCCGATCCTACCCTAACCGTTTCTCTAAACCTAGCCCTCAACATAACCCTAACCCTAGGTCCAATCCTAACCCTAACGGTCTCTCTAACCCTAGCCCTCAACCTAACCCTAACCCTAGGTCCAATCCTAACCCTAACCGTCTCTCTAACCCTAGCCCTAAACATAAAACAAACCCTAGGTCCAATCCTAACCCTAACCGTCTCTCTAACCCTAGCCCTCAACATAACCCTAACCCTAGGTCCAATCCTAACCCTAACCCTCTCTCTAACCCAAGCACTCAACCTAACCCTAACCCTAGGTCCAATCCTAACCCTAACCGTCTCTCTAACCCTAGCCCTCAACCTAACACTAACCCTAGGTCCAATCCTAACCCTTAGCATCTCTCTAACCCTATCCCTCAACATAACCCTAACCCTAGGTCCAATCCTAACCCTAACCGTCTCTCTAACCCTAGCCCTCAACCTAACCCTAACCCTAGGTCCAATCCTAACCCTAAGCATCTCTCTAACCCTAGCCCTCAACATAACCCTAACCCTAGGTCCAATCCTAACCCTAACCGTCTCTCTAACCCGAGCCCTCAACATAACCCTAACCCTAGGTCCAATCCTCACCCTAACCGTCTCTCTAACCCTAGCCCTCAACATAACCCGAACCCTAGGTCCAATCCTAACCCTAACCGTCTCTCTAAACCTAGCCCACAACATAACCCTAACCCTAGGTGGAATCCTAACCCTAACCGTCTCTCTAACCCTAGCCCTAAACATAACCCGAACCCTAGGTCCAATCCTAACCCTAACCGTCTCTCTAACCCTAGCCCTCAACATAACCCTATCCCTAGGTCCAATCCTAACCCTAACCCTCTCTCTAACCCAAGCACTCAATCTAACACTAACTCTAGGTCCAATCCTAACCCTAACCGTCTCTCTAACCCTAGCCCTCAACCTAACACTAACCCTAGGTCCCATCCTAACCCTTAGCATCTCTCTAACCCTAGCCCTCAACATAACTTTAACCCTAGGTCCAATCCTAACCCTAACCCTCTCTCTAACCCAAGCACTCAACCTAACACTAACCCTAGGTCCAATCCTAACCCTAACCGTCTCTCTAACCCTAGCCCTCAACCTAACACTAACCCTAGGTCCCATCCTCACCCTTAGCATCTCTCTAACCCTAGCCCTCAACATAACCCTAACCCTAGGTCCAATCCTAACCCTAACCGTCTCTCTAACCCTAGCCCTCAACAAACCCTAACCCTAGGTCCAATCCTCACCCTAACCGTCTCTCTAACCCAAGCCCTCAACATAACCCTAACCCTAGGTCCGATCCTCACCCTAACCGTCTCTCTAAACCTAGCCCTCAACATAACCCTAACCCTAGGTCCAATCCTCACCCTAACCGTCTCTCTAACCCTAGCCCTCAACCTAACCCTAACCCTAGGTCCAATCCTAACCCTAACCGTCTCTCTAAACCTAGCCCTCAACATAACCCGAACCCTAGGTCCAATCCTAACCGTAACCGTCTCTCTAACCATAGCCCTCAACATAACCCTAACCCTAGGTCCAATCCTAACCCTAACGCTCTCTCTAACCCTAGACCTCAACATAATCCTAACCGTAGTTCCAATCTTAACCCTAACCGTCTCTCTAACACTAGCCCTCAACATTACTCTAACCCTAGGTCCAATCCTAACCCTAACCATCTCTGTAACCCTAGCACTCAACCTAACCCTAACCCTAGGTCCAATCCTAACCCTAACCGTCTCTCTAACCCTAGCCCTCAACCTAACCCTAACCCTAGGTCCAATCCTAACCCTAACCGTCTCTAACCCTAGCCCTCAACCTAACCCTAACCCTAGGTCCAATCCTAACCCTAAGCATCTCTCTAACCCTAGCCCTCAACATAACACTAACCCTAGGTCCAATCCTCACCCTAACCGTCTCTCTAACCCTAGCCCTCAACATAACTCTAACCCTAGGTCCAATCCTCACCGTAACCGTCTCTCTAACCCTAGCCCTCAACATAACCCTAACCCTAGGTCCAATCCTAACCCTAACCGTCTCTCTAACCCTAGCACTCAACATAACCCTAACCCTAGGTCCGATCCTCACCCTAACCGTCTCTCTAAACCTAGCCCTCAACATAACCCTAACCCTAGGTCCAATCCTCACCCTAACCGTCTCTCTAACCCTAGCCCTCAACATAACCCTAACCCTAGGTCCAATCCTAACCCTAACCCTCTCTCTAACCCAAGCACTCAAACTAACCCTAACCCTAGGTCCAATCCTAACCCTAACCGTCTCTCTAACCCTAGCCCTCAACCTAACACTAACCCTAGGTCCAATCCTAACCCTTAGCATCTCTCTAACCCTAGCCCTCAACATAACCCTAACCCTAGGTCCAATCCTAACCCTAACCGTCTCTCTAACCCTAGCCCTGAACATAACCCTAACCCTAGGTCCGATCCTACCCTAACCGTTTCTCTAAACCTAGCCCTCAACATAACCCTAACCCTAGGTCCAATCCTAACCCTAACGGTCTCTCTAACCCTAGCCCTCAACCTAACCCTAACCCTAGGTCCAATCCTAACCCTAACCGTCTCTCTAACCCTAGCCCTAAACATAACCCAAACCCTAGGTCCAATCCTAACCCTAACCGTCTCTCTAACCCTAGCCCTCAACATAACCCTAACTCTAGGTCCAATCCTAACCCTAACCCTCTCTCTAACCCAAGCACTCAACCTAACCCTAACCCTAGGTCCAATCCTAACCCTAACCGTCTCTCTAACCCTAGCCCTCAACCTAACACTAACCCTAGGTCCAATCCTAACCCTTAGCATCTCTCTAACCCTATCCCTCAACATAACCCTAACCCTAGGTCCAATCCTAACCATAACCGTCTCTCTAACCCTAGCCCTCAACCTAACCCTAACCCTAGGTCCAATCCTAACCCTAAGCATCTCTCTAACCCTAGCCCTCAACATAACCCTAACCCTAGGTCCAATCCTAACCCTACCCGTCCTTCTAACCCTAGCCCTCAACATAACCCTAACCCTAGGTCCAATCCTCACCCTAACCGTCTCTCTAACCCTAGCCCTCAACATAACCCGAACCCTAGGTCCAATCCTAACCATAACCGTCTCTCTAAACCTAGCCCTCAACATAACCCTAACCCTAGGTGGAATCCTAACCCTAACCGTCTCTCTAACCCTAGCCCTAAACATAACCCGAACCCTAGGTCCAATCCTAACCCTAACC
The DNA here is from genome assembly GCF_964146895.1 of Miniopterus schreibersii. Lineage (NCBI taxonomy): Eukaryota > Metazoa > Chordata > Mammalia > Chiroptera > Miniopteridae > Miniopterus > Miniopterus schreibersii. The sequence continues at coordinate 74,788,446 of NC_138111.1, read as the reverse complement.
GTCTCTCTAACCCTAGCCCTCAACATAACCCTAACCCTAGGTCCAATCCTAACCCTAACCCTCTCTCTAACCCAAGCACTCAATCTAACACTAACTCTAGGTCCAATCCTAACCCTAACCGTCTCTCTAACCCTAGCCCTCAACCTAACACTAACCCTAGGTCCCATCCTAACCCTTAGCATCTCTCTAACCCTAGCCCTCAACATAACTTTAACCCTAGGTCCAATCCTAACCCTAACCCTCTCTCTAACCCAAGCACTCAACCTAACACTAACCCTAGGTCCAATCCTAACCCTAACCGTCTCTCTAACCCTAGCCCTCAACCTAACACTAACCCTAGGTCCCATCCTAACCCTTAGCATCTCTCTAACCCTAGCCCTCAACATAACCCTAACCCTAGGTCCAATCCTAACCCTAACCGTCTCTCTAACCCTAGCCCTCAACAAACCCTAACCCTAGGTCCAATCCTCACCCTAACCGTCTCTCTAACCCGAGCCCTCAACATAACCCTAACCCTAGGTCCGATCCTCACCCTAACCGTCTCTCTAAACCTAGCCCTCAACATAACCCTAACCCTAGGTCCAATCCTCACCCTAACCGTCTCTCTAACCCTAGCCCTCAACCTAACCCTAACCCTAGGTCCAATCCTAACCCTAACCGTCTCTCTAAACCTAGCCCTCAACATAACCCAAACCCTAGGTCCAATCCTAACCGTAACCGTCTCTCTAACCATAGCCCTCAACATAACCCTAACCCTAGGTCCAATCCTAACCCTAACGCTCTGTCTAACCCTAGACCTCAACATAATCCTAACCCTAGTTCCAATCTTAACCCTAACCCTCTCTCTAACACTAGCCCTCAACATTACTCTAACCCTAGGTCCAATCCTAACCCTAACCATCTCTGTAACCCTAGCACTCAACCTAACCCTAACCCTAGGTCCAATCCTAACCCTGACCGTCTCTCTAACCCTAGCCCTCAACCTAACCCTAACCCTAGGTCCAATCCTAACCCTAACCTCTCTAACCCTAGCCCTCAACCTAACCCTAACCCTAGGTCCAATCCTAACCCTAAGCATCTCTCTAACCCTAGCCCTCAACATAACACTAACCCTAGGTCCAATCCGAACCCTAACCGTCTCTCTAACCCTAGCCCTCAACATAACCCTAACCCTAGGTCCAATCCTCACCCTAACCGTCTCTCTAACCCTAGCCCTCAACATAACTCTAACCCTAGGTCCAATCCTCACCGTAACCGTCTCTCTAACCCTAGCCCTCAACATAACCCTAACCCTAGGTCCAATCCTAACCCTAACCGTCTCTCTAACCCTAGCACTCAACATAACCCTAACCCTAAGTCCGATCCTCACCCTAACCGTCTCTCTAAACCTAGCCCTCAACATAACCCTAACCCTAGGTCCAATCCTCACCCTAACCGTCTCTCTAACCCTAGCCCTCAACATAACCCTAACCCTAGGTCCAATCCTCACCGTAACCGTCTCTCTAACCCTAGCCCTCAACATTACCCTAACCCTAGGTCCAATCCTAACCCTAACCGTCTCTCTATCCCTAGCCGTCAACATAACCCAAACCCTAGGTCCAATCCTAAACCTAACCGTCTCTCTAACCCTAGCCCTCAACCTAACCCTGACCCTAGGTCGAATCCTAACCCTAACCGTCTCTCTAACCTTTGCCCTCAACCTAACCGTAACCCTAGGTCCAATCCTAACCCTAAGCTTCTCTCTAAACCTAGACCTCAACATAGCCCTAACCCTACGTCCAATCCTAACCCTAACCGTCTCTCTAAACTTAGCCCTCTACATAACCCTAACCCTACGTCCAATCCTAACCCTAACAGTCTCTCTAACACTAGCCCTCAGAATAACCCTAACTCTAGGTCCAATCCTAACCCTAACCGTCTCTCTAACCCTAGCCCTCAACCTAACCCTAAGCCTAGGTCCAATCCTAACACTAACCATCTCTCTAACCCTAGCCCTCAACAAACCCTAACCCTAGGTCCAATCCTCACCCTAACAGTCTATCTAACCCTAGCCCTCAACATAACCCTAACCCTAGGTCCAATCCTCACCCTAACCGTCTCTCTAACCCTAGCCCTCAACATAACCCTAACCCTAGGTCCGATCCTCACCCTAACCGTCTCTCTAAACCTAGCCCTCAACGTAACCCTAACCCTAGGTCCAATCCTAACCCTAACCGTCTCTCTAACCGTAGCCCTCAACCTAACCCTAACCCTAGGTACAATCCTAACCCTAACCGTCTCTATAAACCTAGCCCTCAACATAACCCGAACCCTAGGTCCAATCCTAACCGTAACCCTCTCTCTAACCCTAGACCTCAACATAACCCTAACCCTAGTTCCAATCTTAACCCTAACCGTCTCTCTAACACTAGCCCTCAACATAACTCTAACCCTAGGTCCAATCCTAACCCTAACCATCTCTCTAAACCTAGCACTCAACCTAACCCTAACCCTAGGTCCAATCCTAACCCTAACCGTCTCTCTAACCCTAGCCCTCAACATAACTCTAACCCTAGGTCCAATCCTAACCCTAACCGTCTCTCTAAGCCTAGCACTCAACCTAACCCTAACCCTAGGTCCAATCCTAACCCTAACCGTCTCTCTAACCCAAGCCCTCAACCGAACCCTAACCCTAGGTACAATCCTAACCCTAAGCATCTCTCTAACCCGAGCCGTCAACATAACCCGACCCTAGGTCCAATCCTCACCCTAACCGTCTCTCTAACCCTAGCCCTCAACATAACCCTAACCCTAGGTCCAATTCTCACCCTAACCGTCTCTCAAACCCTAGCCCTCAACATAACCCTAACCCTAGGTCCAATCCTCACCCTAACCGTCTCTCTAAACCTAGCCCTCAACATAACCCTAACCCTAGGTCCAATCCTAACCCTAACCGTCTCTCTAACCCTAGCCCTCAACATAACCCTAACCCTAGGTCCAATCCTAACCCTAACCGTCTCTCTAACCCTAGACCTCAACATAACCCTAACCCTAGTTCCAATCTTAACCCTAACCGTCTCTCTAACACTAGCCCTCAACATAACCCTAACCCTAGGTCCAATCCTAACCCTAACCATCTCTCTAACCCTAGCACTCAACCTAACCCTAACCCTAGGTCCAATCCTAACCCTAACCGTCTCTCTAACCCTAGCCCTCAACCTAACCTTAACCCTAGGTCCAATCCTAACCCTAACCGTCTCTAACCCTAGCCCTCAACCTAACCCTAACCCTAGGTCCAATCCTAACCCTAAGCATCTCTCTAACCCTAGCCCTCAACATAACCCTAACCCTAGGTCCAATCCTAACCCTAACCGTCTCTCTATCCTTAGCCGTCAACATAACCCAAACCCTAGGTCCAATCCTAAACCTAACCGTCTCTCTAACCTTTGCCCTCAACCTAACCGTAACCCTAGGTCCAATCCTCACAGTAACCGTCTCTCTAGCCCTAGCCCTCAACATAACCCTAACCCTAGGTCCAATCCTAACCCTAACCGTCTCTCTATCCTTAGCCGTCAACATAACCCAAACCCTAGGTCCAATCCTAAACCTAACCGTCTCTCTAACCTTTGCCCTCAACCTAACCGTAACCCTAGGTCCAATCCTAACCCTAAGCTTCTCTCTAAACCTAGACCTCAACATAACCCTAACCCTACGTCCAATCCTAACCCTAACCGTCTCTCTAAACTTAGCCCTCTACATAACCCTAACCCTACGTCCAATCCTAACCCTAACAGTCTCTCTAACACTAGCCCTCAGAATAACCCTAACTCTAGGTCCAATCCTAACCCTAACCGTCTCTCTAACCCTAGCCCGAAACCTAACCCTAACCCTAGGTCCAATCCTAACACTAACCGTCTCTCTAACCCTAGCCCTCAACATAACCCGAACCCTAGGTCCAATCCTAACCCTAACCCTCTCTCTAATGCTAGCACTCAACCTAACCCTAACCCTAGGTCCAATCCTAACCCTAACCGTCTCTCTAACCCTAGCCCTCAACATAACCCGAACCCTAGGTCCAATCCTAACCCTAACCCTCTCTCTAATGCTAGCACTCAACCTAACCCTAACCCTAGGTCCAATCCTAACCCTAACCGTCTCTCTAACCCTAGCCCTCAACATAACCCTAACCCTAGGTCCAATCCTAACCCTAACTGTCTCTAACCCTAGCCCTCAACCTAACCCTAATCCTAGGTCCAATCCTAACCCTAAGCATCTCTCTAAAACTAGCCCTCAACATAACACTAACCCTAGGTCCAATCCGAACCCTAACCGTCTCTCTAACCCTAGCCCTCAAGATAACCCTAACCCTAGGTCCAATCCTCACCCTAACCGTCTCTCTAAACCTAGCCCTCAACATAACTCTAACCCTAGGTCCAATCCTAACCCTAACCATCTCTCTAACCCTAGCCCTCAACATAACTCTAACCCTAGGTCCAATCCTAACCCTAACAGTCTCTCTAAACCTAGCACTCAACCTAACCCTAACCCTAGGTCCAATCCTAACCCTAACCGTCTCTCTAACCTTAGCCCTCAACATAACCCTAACCCTAGGTCCAATCCTAACCCTAAGCATCTCTCTAACCCTAGCCCTCAACATAACCCTAACCCTAGGTCCAATCCTAACCCTAACCGTCTCTCTAACCCTAGCACTCAACCTAACCCTAACCCTAGGTCCAATCCTCACCCTAACCGTCTCTCTAAACCTAGCCCTCAACATAACCCTAACCCTAGGTCCAATCCTCACAGTAACCGTCTCTCTAGCCCTAGCCCTCAACATAACCCTAACCCTAGGTCCAATCCTAACTCTAACCGTCTCTCTATCCTTAGCCGTCAACATAACCCAAACCCTAGGTCCAATCCTAAACCTAACCGTCTCTCTAACCTTTGCCCTCAACCTAACCGTAACCCTAGGTCCAATCCTAACCCTAAGCTTCTCTCTAAACCTAGACCTCAACATAACCCTAACCCTACGTCCAATCCTAACCCTAACCGTCTCTCTAAACTTAGCCCTCTACATAACCCTAACCCTACGTCCAATCCTAACCCTAACAGTCTCTCTAACACTAGCCCTCAGAATAACCCTAACTCTAGGTCCAATCCTAACCCTAACCGTCTCTCTAACCCTAGCCCGAAACCTAACCCTAACCCTAGGTCCAATCCTAACACTAACCGTCTCTCTAACCCTAGCCCTCAACATAACCCGAACCCTAGGTCCAATCCTAACCCTAACCCTCTCTCTAATGCTAGCACTCAACCTAACCCTAACCCTAGGTCCAATCCTAACCCTAACCGTCTCTCTAACCCTAGCCCTCAACCTAACCCTAACCCTAGGTCCAATCCTAACCCTAACTGTCTCTAACCCTAGCCCTCAACCTAACCCTAACCCTAGGTCCAATCCTAACCCTAAGCATCTCTCTAACCCTAGCCCTCAACATAACACTAACCCTAGGTCCAATCCGAACCCTAACCGTCTCTCTAACCCTAGCCCTCAACATAACCCTAACCCTAGGTCCAATCCTCACCCTAAGCGTCTCTCTAACCCTAGCCCTCAACATAACTCTAACCCTAGGTCCAATCCTAACCCTAACCGTCTCTCTAACCCTAGCCCTCAACATAACTCTAACCCTAGGTCCAATCCTAACCCTAACAGTCTCTCTAACCCTAGCACTCAACCTAACCCTAACCCTAGGTCCAATCCTAACCCTAACCGTCTCTCTAACCCAAGCCCTCAACCTAACCCTGACCCTAGGTCCAATCCTAACCCTAACCGTCTCTCTATCCTTAGCCGTCAACATAACCCAAACCCTAGGTCCAATCCTAAACCTAACCGTCTCTCTAACCCTAGCCCTCAACCTAACCCTGACCCTAGGTCCAATCCTAACCCTAACCGTCTCTCTAACCTTTGCCCTCAACCTAACCGTAACCCTAGGTCCAATCCTAACCCTAAGCTTCTCTCTAAACCTAGACCTCAACATAACCCTAACCCTACGTCCAATCCTAACCCTAACCGTCTCTCTAAACTTAGCCCTCTACATAACCCTAACCCTACGTCCAATCCTAACCCTAACAGTCTCTCTAACACTAGCCCTCAGAATAACCCTAACTCTAGGTCCAATCCTAACCCTAACCGTCTCTCTAACCCTAGCCCGAAACCTAACCCTAACCCTAGGTCCAATCCTAACACTAACCGTCTCTCTAACCCTAGCCCTCAACATAACCCTAACCCTAGGTCCAATCCTAACCCTAACCCTCTCTCTAATGCTAGCACTCAACCTAACCCTAACCCTAGGTCCAATCCTAACCCTAACCGTCTCTCTAACCCTAGCCCTCAACCTAACCCTAACCCTAGGTCCAATCCGAACCCTAACCGTCTCTCTAACCCTAGCCCTCAACATAACCCTAACCCTAGGTCCAATCCTCACCCTAAGCGTCTCTCTAACCCTAGCCCTCAACATAACTCTAACCCTAGGTCCAATCCTAACCCTAACCGTCTCTCTAACCCTAGCCCTCAACATAACTCTAACCCTAGGTCCAATCCTAACCCTAACAGTCTCTCTAACCCTAGCACTCAACCTAACCCTAACCCTAGGTCCAATCCTAACCCTAACCGTCTCTCTAACCCAAGCCCTCAAGCTAACCCTAACCCTAGGTCCAATCCTAACCCTAAGCATCTCTCTAACCCTAGCCCTCAACATAACCCTAACCCTAGGTCCAATCCTAACCCTAACCGTCTCTCTAACCCTAGCCCTCAACATAACCCTAACCCTAGGTCCAATCCTAACCCTAACTGTCTCTCTAACCCTAGACCTCAACATAACCCTAACCCTAGTTCCAATCTTAACCCTAACCGTCTCTCTAACACTAGCCCTCAACATAACTCTAACCCTAGGTCCAATCCTAACCCTAACCATCTCTCTAACCCTAGCACTCAACCTAACCCTAACCCTAGGTCCAATCCTAACCCTAACCGTCTCTCTAACCCTAGCCCTCAACCTAACCTTAACCCTAGGTCCAATCCTAACCCTAACCGTCTCTAACCCTAGCCCTCAACCTAACCCTAACCCTAGGTCCAATCCTAACCCTAAGCATCTCTCTAACCCTAGCCCTCAACATAACACTAACCCTAGGTCCAATCCGAACCCTAACCATCTCTCTATCCCAAGCCCTCAACATAACCCTAACCCTAGGTCCAATCCTAACCCTAACCGTCTCTCTAACCCTAGCCCTCAACCTAACCTTAACCCTAGGTCCAATCCTAACCCTAACCCTCTCTCTAATGCTAGCACTCAACCTAACCCTAACCCTAGGTCCAATCCTAACCCTAACCGTCTCTCTAACCCTAGCCCTCAACCTAACCCTAACCCTAGGTCCAATCCTAACCCTAACCGTCTTTCTAACCCTACCCCTCAACTTAACCCTAACCCTAAGTCCAATTGTCACCCGAACCGTCTCTCTAACCCTAGCCCTCAACATAACCCTAACCCTAGGTCCAATCCTCACCCTAACCGTCTCTCTAACCCTAGCCCTCACCCTAACCTTAACCCTAGGTCCAATCCTAACCCTAACCGTCTCTAACCCTAGCCCTCAACCTAACCCTAACCCTAGGTCCAATCCTAACCCTAAGCATCTCTCTAACCCTAGCTCTCAACATAACACTAACCCTAGGTCCAATCCGAACCCTAACCGTCTCTCTATCCCAAGCCCTCAACATAACCCTAACCCTAGGTCCAATCCTAACCCTAAGCATCTCTCTAACCCTAGCCCTCAACATAACCCTAACCCTAGGTCCAATCCTAACCCTAACCGTCTCTCTAACCCTACCCCTCAACATAACCCTAACCCTAAGTCCAATTGTCACCCGAACCGTCTCTCTAACCCTAGCCCTCAACATAACCCTAACCCTAGGTCCAATCCTCACCCTAACCGTCTCTCTAACCCTAGCCCTCAACATAACCCTAACCCTAGGTCCAATCCTAACCCTAACCGTCTCTCCAACCCTACCCCTCAACATAACCGTAACCCTAGGTCCAATCCTAACCCTAACCGTCTCTCTAACCCTAGCCCTCAACATAACCCTAACCCTAGGTCCAATCCTAACTCTAACCGTCTCTCTAACCCTAGCCCTAAACATAACCCGAACACTAGGTCCAATCCTAACCCTAACCGTCTCTCTAACCCTAGCCCTCAACATAACCCTAACCCTAGGTCCAATCCTAACCCTAACCCTCTCTCTAACCCAAGCACTCAACCTAACCCTAACCCTAGGTCCAATCCTAACCCTAACCGTCTCTCTAACCCTAGCCCTCAACCTAACACTAACCCTAGGTCCAATCCTAACCCTTAGCATCTCTCTAACCCAAGCCCTCAACATAACCCTAACCCTAGGTCCAATCCTAACCCTAACAGTCTCTCTAACCTTAGACCTCAACATAACCCTAACCCTAGGTCCAATCCTAACCCTAAGCATCTCTCTAACACTAGCCCTCAACATAACCCTAACCCTAGGTCCAATCCTAACCCTAACCGTCTCTCTAACCCTAGCACTCAACCTAACCCTAACCCTAGGTCCAATCCTTACCCTAACCGTCTCTCTAACCCAAGCCCTCAACCGAACCCTAACCCTAGGTACAATCCTAACCCTAAGCATCTCTCTAACCCTAGCCCTCAACATAACCTTAACCCTAGGTCCAATCCTCACCGTAACCGTCTCTCTAACCCTAGCCCTCAACATAACCCTAACCCTAGGTCCAATCCTAACCCTAACCGTCTCTCTAACCCTAGCCCTCAACATAACCCTAACCCTAGGTCCAATCCTAACCCTAACCGTCTCTCTATCCCTAGCCGTCAACATAACCCAAACCCTAGGTCCAATCCTAAACCTAACCGTCTCTCTAACCCTAGCCCTCAACCTAACCCTAACCCTAGGTCCAATCCTAACCCTAACCGTCTCTCTAACCCTAGCCCTCAACATAACCCTAACCCTAAGTCCAATTGTCACCCGAACCGTCTCTCTAACCCTAGCCCTCAACATAACCCTAACCCTAGGTCCAATCCTCACCCTAACCGTCTCTCTAACCCTAGCCCACAACATAACCCTAACCCTAGGTCCAATCCTAACCCTAACCGTCTCTCTAACCCTAGCCCTCAACATAAGCGTAACCCTAGGTCCAATCCTAACCCTAACCGTCTCTCTAACGCTAGCCCTCATCATATCCCGAACCCTAGGTCCAATCCTAACCCTAACCGTCTCTCTAACCCTAGCCCTCAACATAACCCTAACCCTAGGTCCAATCCTTACACTAACCCTCTCTCTAACCCTAGCCCTCAACATAACCCTGACCCTAGGTCCAATCCTAACCCTAACCGTCTCTCTAACCCTTGCCCTCAACCTAACCGTAACCCTAGGTCCAATCCTCACCCTAACCGTCTCTCTAACCCTAGCCCTCAACCTAACCTTAACCCTAGGTCCAATCCTAACCCTAACCGTCTCTCTAACCCTAGCCCTCAACATAACCCTAACCCTAGGTCCAATCCTCACCCTAACCGTCTCTCTAACCCTAGCCCTCAACCTAACCTTAACCCTAGGTCCAATCCTAACCCTAACCGTCTCTAACCCTAGCCCTCAACCTAACCCTAACCCTAGGTCCAATCCTAACCCTAAGCATCTCTCTAACCCTAGCCCTCAACATAACACTAACCCTAGGTCCAATCCGAACCCTAACCGTCTCTCTATCCCAAGCCCTCAACATAACCCTAACCCTAGGTCCAATCCTAACCCCAAGCATCTCTCTAACCCTAGCCCTCAATATAACCCTAACCCTAGGTCCAATCCTAACCCTAACCGTCTCTCTAACCCTACCCCTCAACATAACCCTAACCCTAAGTCCAATTGTCACCCGAACCGTCTCTCTAACCCTAGCCCTCAACATAACCCTAACCCTAGGTCCAATCCTCACCCTAACCGTCTCTCTAACCCTAGCCCTCAACATAACCCTAACCCTAGGTCCAATCCTAACCCTAACCGTCTCTCTAACCCTAGCCCTCAACATAACCGTAACCCTAGGTCCAATCCTAACCCTAACCGTCTCTCTAACCCTAGCCCTCAACATAACCCTAACCCTAGGTCCAATCCTAACTCTAACCGTCTCTCTAACCCTAGCCCTAAACATAACCCGAACACTAGGTCCAATCCTAACCCTAACCGTCTCTCTAACCCTAGCCCTCAACATAACCCTAACCCTAGGTCCAATCCTAACCCTAACCGTCTCTCTAACCCAAGCACTCAACCTAACACTAACCGTAGGTCCAATCCTAACCCTTAGCATCTCTCTAACCCAAGCCCTCAACATAACCCTAACCCTAGGTCCAATCCTAACCCTAACAGTCTCTCTAACCTTAGCCCTCAACATAACCCTAACCCTAGGTCCAATCCTAACCCTAAGCATCTCTCTAACACTAGCCCTCAACATAACCCTAACCCTAGGTCCAATCCTAACCCTAACCGTCTCTCTAACCTTAGCACTCAACCTAACCATAACCCTAGATCGAATCCTAACCCTAACCGTCTCTCTAACCCAAGCCCTCAACCGAACCCTAACCCTAGGTACAATCCTAACCCTAAGCATCTCTCTAACCCTAGCCCTCAACATAACCTTAACCCTAGGTCCAATCCTCACCCTAACCGTCTCTCTAACCCTAGCCCTCAACATAACCCTAACCCTAGGTCCAATCCTCACCGTAATCGTCTCTCTAACCCTAGCCCTCAACATAACCCTAACCCTAGGTCCAATCCTAACCCTAACCGTCTCTCTATCCCTAGCCGTCAACATAACCCAAACCCTAGGTCCAATCCTAAACCTAACCGTCTCTCTAACCCTAGCCCTCAACCTAACCCTAACCCTAGGTCCAATCCTAACCCTAACCGTCTCTCTAACCCTAGCCCTCAACATAACCCTAACCCTAAGTCCAATTGTCACCCGAACCGTCTCTCTAACCCTAGCCCTCAACATAACCCTAACCCTAGGTCCAATCCTCACCCTAACCGTCTCTCTAACCCTAGCCCACAACATAACCCTAACCCTAGGTCCAATCCTAACCCTAACCGTCTCTCTAACCCTAGCCCTCAACATAACCGTAACCCTAGGTCCAATCCTAACCCTAACCGTCTCTCTAACGCTAGCCCTCATCATATCCCGAACCCTAGGTCCAATCCTAACCCTAACCGTCTCTCTAACCCTAGCCCTCAACATAACCCTAACCCTAGGTCCAATCCTTACACTAACCCTCTCTCTAACCCTAGCCCTCAACATAACCCTGACCCTAGGTCCAATCCTAACCCTAACCGTCTCTCTAACCCTTGCCCTCAACCTAACCGTAACCCTAGGTCCAATCCTAACCCTAAGCTTCTCTCTAAACCTAGACCTCAACATAACCCTAACCCTACGTCCAATCCTAACCCTAACCGTCTCTCTAAACTTAGCCCTCTACATAACCCTAACCCTACGTCCAATCCTAACCCTAACAGTCTCTCTAACACTAGCCCTCAGAATAACCCTAACTCTAGGTCCAATCCTAACCCTAACAGTCTCTCTAACCCTAGCCCTCAACCTAACCCTAACCCTAGGTACAATCCTAACACTAACCGTCTCTCTAACCCTAGCCCTCAACGTAACCCGAACCCTAGGTCCAATCCTAACCCTAACCGTCTCTCTAACCCTAGCCCTCAACATAACCGTAACCCTAGGTCCAATCCTAACCCTAACCATCTCTCTAACGCTAGCCCTCAACATAACCCGAACCCTAGGTCCAATCATAACCCTAACCGTCTGTCTAACCCTAGCCCTCAACATAACCCTAACCCTAGGTCCAATCATTACCCTAACCCTCTGTCTAACCCTAGCCCTCAACATAACCCTAACCCTGGGTCCAATCCTAACCCTAACCGTCTCTCTAACCCTAGCCCTCAACATAACCCTAACCCTAGGTCCAATCCTTACCCTAACCCTCTCTCTAACCCTAGCCCTCAACATAACCCTAACCCTAGGTCCAATACTAACCCTAACCGTCTCTCTAACCCTAGCCCTCAACCTAACCCTAACCCTAGGTCCAATCCTAACCCTAAGCATCTCTCTAACCCTAGCCCTCAACATAACCCTAACCCAAGGTCCAATCCTAACCCTAACCGTCTCTCTAACCCTAGCCCTCAACATAACCCTAACCCTAGGTCCAATCCTCACCCTAACCGTCTCTCTAACACTAGCCCTCAACATAACCCGAACCCTAGGTCCAATCCTAACCCTAACCGTCTCTCTAAACCTAGCCCTCAACATAACCGTATCCCTAGGTCCAATCCTAACCCTAACCGTCTCTCTAACCCTAGCCCTCAACATAACCCTAACCCTAGGTCCAATCCTAACCCTAACCGTCTCTCTAACCCTAGCCCTCAACATAACCGTAACCCTAGGTCCAATCCTAACCCTAACCGTCTCTCTAACGCTAGCCCTCATCATATCCCGAACCCTAGGTCCAATCCTAACCCTAACCGTCTCTCTAACCCTAGCCCTCAACATAACCCTAACCCTAGGTCCAATCCTTGCACTAACCCTCTCTCTAACCCTAGCCCTCAACATAACCCTGACCCTAGGTCCAATCCTAACCCTAACCGTCTCTCTAACCCTTGCCCTCAACCTAACCGTAACCCTAGGTCCAATCCTAACCCTAAGCTTCTCTCTAAACCTAGACCTCAACATAACCCTAACCCTACGTCCAATCCTAACCCTAACCGTCTCTCTAAACTTAGCCCTCTACATAACCCTAACCCTACGTCCAATCCTAACCCTAACAATCTCTCTAACACTAGCCCTCAGAATAACCCTAACTGTAGGTCCAATCCTAACCCTAACCGTCTCTCTAACCCTAGCCCTCAACCTAACCCTAACCCTAGGTCCAATCCTAACACTAACCGTCTCTCTAACCCTAGCCCTCAACATAACCCTAACCCTAGGTCCAATCCTAACCCTAATCGTCTCTCTAACCCTAGCCCTCAACATAACCGTAACCCTAGGTCCAATCCTAACCCTAACCATCTCTCTAACGCTAGCCCTCAACATAACCCGAACCCTAGGTCCAATCCTAACCCTAACCGTCTCTCTAACCCTAGCCCTCAACATAACCCTAACCCTAGTTCCAATCTTCACCCTAACCGTCTCTCTAACACTAGCCCTCAACATAACTCTAACCCTAGGTCCAATCCTAACCCTAACCATCTCTCTAAACCTAGCACTCAACCTAACCCTAACCCTAGGTCCAATCCTAACCCTAACCGTCTCTCTAACCCTAGCCCTCAACCTAACCTTAACCCTAGGTCCAATCCTAACCCTAACCGTCTCTAACCCTAGCCCTCAACCTAACCCTAACCCTAGGTCCAATCCTAACCCTAAGCATCTCTCTAACCCTAGCCCTCAACATAACACTAACCCTAGGTCCAATCCGAACCCTAACCGTCTCTCTAACCCAAGCCCTCAACATAACCCTAACCCTAGGTCCAATCCTAACCCTAAGCATCTCTCTAACCCTAGCCCTCAACATAACCCTAACCCTAGGTCCAATCCTAACCCTAACCGTCTCTCTAACCCTAGCCCTCAACATAACCCTAACCCTAAGTCCAATTGTCACCCGAACCGTCTCTCTAACCCTAGCCCTCAACATAACCCTAACCCTAGGTCCAATCCTCACCCTAACCGTCTCTCTAACCCTAGCCCTCAACATAACCCTAACCCTAGGTCCAATCCTAACCCTAACCGTCTCTCTAACCCTAGCCCTCAACATAACCATAACCCTAGGTCCAATCCTAACCCTAACCGTCTCTCTAACCCTAGCCCTCAACATAACCCTAACCCTAGGTCCAATCCTAACTCTAACCGTCTCTCTAACCCTAGCCCTAAACATAACCCGAACACTAGGTCCAATCCTAACCCTAACCGTCTCTCTAACCCTAGCCCTCAACATAACCCTAACCCTAGGTCCAATCCTAACTCTAACCGTCTCTCTAACCCTAGCCCTAAACATAACCCGAACACTAGGTCCAATCCTAACCCTAACCGTCTCTCTAAGCCTAGCCCTCAACCTAACACTAACCCTAGGTCCAATCCTAACCCTTAGCATCTCTCTAACCCAAGCCCTCTACATAACCCTAACCCTAGGTCCAATCCTAACCCTAACAGTCTCTCTAACCTTAGCCCTCAACATAACCCTAACCCTAGGTCCAATCCTAACCCTAAGCATCTCTCTAACCCTAGCCCTCAACATAACCCTAACCCTAGGTCCAATCCTAACCCTAACCGTCTCTCTAACCCTAGCACTCAACCTAACCCTAACCCTAGGTCCAATCCTAACCCTAACCGTCTCTCTAACCCAAGCCCTCAACCGAACCCTAACCCTAGGTACAATCCTAACCCTAAGCATCTCTCTAACCCTAGCCCTCAACATAACCTTAACCCTAGGTCCAAACCTCACCCTAACCGTCTCTCTAACCCTAGCCCTCAACATAACCCTAACCCTAGGTCCAATCCTCACCGTAACCGTCTCTCTAACCCTAGCCCTCAACATAACCCTAACCCTAGGTCCAATCCTAACCCTAACCGTCTCTCTATCCCTAGCCGTCAACATAACCCAAACCCTAGGTCCAATCCTAAACCTAACCGTCTCTCTAACCCTAGCCCTCAACCTAACCCTAACCCTAGGTCCAATCCTAACCCTAACCGACTCTCTAACCCTAGCCCTCAACATAACCCTAACCCTAGGTCCAATTGTCACCCGAACCGTCTCTCTAACCCTAGCCCTCAACATAACCCTAACCCTAGGTCCAATCCTCACCCTAACCGTCTCTCTAACCCTAGCCCACAACATAACCCTAACCCTAGGTCCAATCCTAACCCTAACCGTCTCTCTAACCCTAGCCCTCAACATAACCATAACCCTAGGTCCAATCCTAACCCTAACCGTCTCTCTAACGCTAGCCCTCATCATATCCCGAACCCTAGGTCCAATCCTAACCCTAACCGTCTCTCTAACCCTAGCCCTCAACATAACCCTAACCCTAGGTCCAATCCTTACACTAACCCTCTCTCTAACCCTAGCCCTCAACATAACCCTGACCCTAGGTCCAATCCTAACCCTAACCGTCTCTCTAACCCTTGCCCTCAACCTAACCGTAACCCTAGGTCCAATCCTAACCCTAAGCTTCTCTCTAAACCTAGACCTCAACATAACCCTAACCCTACGTCCAATCCTAACCCTAACCGTCTCTCTAAACTTAGCCCTCTACATAACCATAACCCTAGGTCCAATCCTAACCCTAAGCTTCTCTCTAAACCTAGACCTCAACATAACCATAACCCTAGGTCCAATCCTAACCCTAACCGTCTCTCTAACGCTAGCCCTCATCATATCCCGAACCCTAGGTCCAATCCTAACCCTAACCGTCTCTCTAACCCTAGCCCTCAACCTAACCCTAACCCTAGGTCCAATCCTAACACTAACCGTCTCTCTAACCCTAGCCCTCAACATAACCCGAACCCTAGGTCCAATCCTAACCCTAACCGTCTCTCTAACCCTAGCCCTCAACATAACCGTAACCCTAGGTCCAATCCTAACCCTAACCATCTCTCTAACGCTAGCCCTCAACATAACCCTAACCCTAGGTCCAATCATTACCCTAACCCTCTCTCTAACCCTAGCCCTCAACATAACCCTAACCCTGGGTCCAATCCTAACCCTAACCGTCTCTCTAACCCTAGCCCTCAACATAACCCTAACCCTAGGTCCAATCCTTACCCTAACCCTCTCTCTAACCCTAGCCCTCAACATAACCCTAACCCTAGGTCAAATCCTAACCCTAACCGTCTCTCTAACCGTAGCCCTCAACCTAACCCTAACCCTAGGTCCAATCCTAACCCTAAGCATCTCTCTAACCCTAGCCCTCAACATAACCCTAACCCTAGGTCCAATCCTAACCCTAACCGTCTCTCTAACCCTAGCCCTCAACATAACCCTAACCCTAGGTCCAATCCTCACCCTAACCGTCTCTCTAACACTAGCCCTCAACATAACCCGAACCCTAGGTCCAATCCTAACCCTAACCGTCTCTCTAAACCTAGCCCTCAACATAACCGTATCCCTAGGTCCAATCCTAACCCTAACCGTCTCTCTAACCCTAGCCCTCAACATAACCCTAACCCTAGGTCCAATCCTAACTCTAACCGTCTCTCTAACCCTAGTCCTAAACATAACCCGAACCCTAGGTCCAATCCTAACCCTAACCGTCTCTCTAACCCTAGCCCTCAACATAACCCTTACCCTAGGTCCAATCCTAACCCTAACCCTCTCTCTAACCCAAGCACTCAACCTAACCCTAACCCTAGGTCCAATCCTAACCCTAAGCGTCTCTCTAACCCTAGCCCTCAACCTAACACTAACCCTAGGTCCAATCCTAACCCTTAGCATCTCTCTAACCCAAGCCCTCAACATAACCCTAACCCTAGGTCCAATCCTAACCCTAACAGTCTCTCTAACCTTAGCCCTCAACATAACCCTAACCCTAGGTCCAATCCTAACCCTAAGCATCTCTCTAACCCTAGCTCTCAACATAACCCTAACCCTAGGTCCAATCCTAACCCTGACCGTCTCTCTAACCCTTGCCCTCAACATAACCCTAACCCTAAGTCCAATTGTCACCCTAACCGTCTCTCTAACCCTAGCCCTCAACATAACCCTAACCCTAGGTCCAATCCTCACCCTAACCGTCTCTCTAAACCTAGCCCTCAACATAACCCTAACCCTCGGTCCAATCCTCACCCTAACCGTCTCTCTAACCCTAGCCCTCAACCTAACCCTAACCCTAGGTCCAATCCTAACCCTAACCGTCTCTCTAAACCTAGCCCTCAACACAACCCTAACTCTAGGTCCAATCCTAACCCTAACCGCCTCTCTAACCCTAGCCCTCAACATAACCCTAACCCTAGGTCCAATCCTAACCCTAACCGTCTCTCTAACCCTAGCCGTCAACATAACCCAAACCCTAGGACCAATCCTAACCCTAACCGTCTCTCTAACCCTAGCCCTCAACATAACCCTAACCCTAGGTCCAATCCTAACCCTAACAGTCTCTCTAAACTTAGCCCTCAACATAACCCTAACCCTAGGTCCAATCCTAACCAAAACTGTCTCTCTAACCCTAGCCCTCAACATAACCCTAACCCTAAGTCCAATCCTAACCCAAACCGTCTCTCTAACCCTAGCCCTCAACATAACCCTAACCCTAGGTCCAATCCTAACCCTAACCCTCTCTCTAACCCTAGCACTCAACATAACCTTAACCCTAGGTACAATCCTAACCCTAAACCTCTCTCTAACCCTAGCCCTCAACATAACCCGAACCCTAGGTCCATTCCTAACCCTAACCGTCTCTCTAACCCTAGCCCTCAACATAACCCGAACCTTAGGTCCAATCCTAACCCTAACCGTCTCTCTATACCTAGCCGTCAACATAACCCTAACCCTAGGTACAATCCTCACCCTAACCATATCCCTAACCCTAGCCCTCAACATAACCCTAACCATACGTCCAATCCTAACCCTAACCGTCTCTCTAACCTTAGCCCTCTACATAACCCTAACCCTATGTCCAATCCTAACCCTAACAGTCTCTCTAACCCTAGCCTTCAACATAACCCTAACTCTAGGTCCAATCCTCACCCTAACCATCTCTCTAACCCTAGCCCTCAACATAACCCTAACCCTAGGTCCAATCCTCACCCTAACCATCTCTCTAACCCTAGCCCTCAACATAACCCTAACCCTAGGTCCAATCCTAACCCTGACGGTCTCTCTAACCCTAGCTCTCAACATAACCCTAACCCTAGGCCCAATCCTAACCCTAACAGTCTCTCTAACCCTAGCCTTCAACATAACCCTAACTCTAGGTCCAATCCTCACCCTAACCATCTCTCTAACCCTAGCCCTCAACATAACCCTAACCCTAGGTCCAATCCTCACCCTAACCATCTCTCTAACCCTAGCCCTCAACATAACCCTAACCCTAGGTCCAATCCTAACCCTGACGGTCTCTCTAACCCTAGCTCTCAACATAACCCTAACCCTAGGCCCAATCCTAACCCTAACCGTCTCTCTAACCCTAGCCCTCAACATAACCCTAACCCTAGGTCCATTCATAACCCTAACCGTCTCTCTAACCCTAGCGCTCAACATAACCCTAACCCTAGGTCCAATCCTAACCCTAACCGTCTCTCTAACCCTAGACCTCAACCTAACCCTAACCGTAGGACCAATCCTAACACTAACCGTCTCTCTAACCCTATGCCTCAACCTCACCGTAACCCTAGGTCCAATCCTAACCCTAACCGTCTCTCTGACCCTAGCCCGCTACATAACCCTAACCCTAGTTACAATCCTCACCGTAACCGTCTCTCTAACCCTAGCCCTCAACATAACCCTAACCCTAGGTCCAATCCTAACCCTAAAGGCCTCTCTAACCCTAGCCCTCAACATAACCCTAACCCTAGGTCCAATCCTCACCCTAACCGACTCTCTAACCGTAGCCCTCAACATAACCCTAACCCTAGGTCCAATCCTAACCCTAACGGTCTCTCTAACCCTAGCCCTCAACATAATCCTAATCCTAGGTCCAATCCTAACCCTAACCGTCTCTCTAACCCTAGGCCTCAACATAACTCTAACCCTAGGTCCAATCCTAACCCTAACCGTCTCTCTAACGCTAGCCCTCAACATAACCCTAACCCTAGGTCCAATCCTAACCCTAACCGTCTCTCTAACCCTATCCCTCAACCTAACCCTAGGTCCAATCCTAACCCTAACCGTCTGTCTAACCCTAGCCCTCAACATAACCCTAACCCTAGGTCCAATCCTAACCCTAACCCTCTCTCTAACCCTAGACCTCAACATAACCCTAACCCTAGTTCCAATCTTAACCCTAACCGTCTCTCTAACACTAGCCCTCAACATAACTCTAACCCTAGGTCCAATCCTAACCCTAACCATCTCTCTAAACCTAGCACTCAACCTAACCCTAACCCTAGGTCCAATCCTAACCCTAACTGTCTCTCTAACCCTAGCCCTCAACCTAACCCTAACCCTAGGTCCAATCCTAACCCTAACCGTCTCTAACCCTAGCCCTCAACCTAACCCTAACCCTCGGTCCAATCCTAACCCTAAGCATCTCTCTAACCCTAGCCCTCAACATAACACTAACCATAGGTCCAATCCGAACCCTAACCGTCTCTCTAACCCTAGCCCTCAACATAACTCTAACCCTAGGTCCAATCCTAACCCTAACCGTCTCTCTAACCCTAGCACTCAACCTAACCCTAACCCTAGGTTCAATCCTAACCCTAACCGTCTCTCTAACCCAAGCCCTCAACCTAACCCTAACCCTAGGTCCAATCCTAACCCTAAGCATCTCTCTAACCCTAGCCCTCAACATAACACTAACCATAGGTCCAATCCGAACCCTAACCGTCTCTCTAACCCAAGCCCTCAACCTAACCCTAACCCTAGGTCCAATCCTAACCCTAAGCATCTCTCTAACCCTAGCCCTCAACATAACCCTAACCCTAGGTCCAATCCTAACCCTAAACGTCTCTCTAACCCTAGCCCTCAGCATAACCCTAACCCTAAGTCCAATTGTCACCCGAACCGTCTCTCTAACCCTAGACCTCAACATAACCCTAACCCTAAGTCCAATTGTCACCCGAACCGTCTCTCTAACCCTAGCCCTCAATATAACCCTAACCCTAGTTCCAATCCTCACCCTAACCGTCTCTCTAACCCTAGCCTTCAACATAACCCGAAACCTAGGTCCAATCCTAACCCTAACCGTCTCTCTAACCCTAGCCATCAACATAACCCTAAACCTAGGTCCAATCCTAACCCTAACCCTCTCTCTAACCCTAGCCCTCAACATAACCCTAATCCTAGGTCCAATCCTAACCCTAACCGTCTCTCTAACCCTAGCCGTCAACCTAACCCTAACCCTACGTCCAATCCTAACCCTAAGCATCTTTCTAACCCTAGCCCTCAACATAACCCTAACCCTAGGTCCAATCCTAATCCTAACCGTCTCTCTAAACCTAGCCCTCAACATAAACGTAACCCTAGGTCCAATCCTAACCCTAACCGTCTCTCTAACCCTAGCCCTCAACATAACCCTAACCCTAGTTCCAATCCTAACTCTAACCGTCTCTCTAACCCTAGCCCTAAACATAACCCGAACCCTAGGTCCAATCCTAACCCTAACCGTCTCTCTAACCCTAGCCCTCAACATAACCCTAACCCTAGGTCCAATCCTAACCCTAACACTCTCTCTAACCCAAGCACTCAACCTAACCCTAACCCTAGGTCCAATCCTAACCCTAACCATCTCTCTAACCCTAGCACTCAACCTAACACTAACCCTAGGTAAAATCGTAACCCTTAGCATCTCTCTAAGCCTAGCCCTCAACATAACCCTAACCCTAGGTCCAATCCTAAC
This sequence comes from Miniopterus schreibersii, assembly GCF_964146895.1. NCBI lineage: Eukaryota > Metazoa > Chordata > Mammalia > Chiroptera > Miniopteridae > Miniopterus > Miniopterus schreibersii. Next base: position 74,767,841 of record NC_138111.1, on the reverse strand, counting down.
CCTAACCGTCTCTCTAACCCTAGCCCTCAACAAACCCTAACCCTAGGTCCAATCCTCACCCTAACAGTCTATCTAACCCTAGCCCTCAACATAACCCTAACTCTAGGTCCAATCCTCACCCTAACCGTCTCTCTAACCCTAGCCCTCAACATAACCCTAACCCTAGGTCCGATCCTCACCCTAACCGTATCTCTAAACCAAGCCCTCAACATAACCCTAACCCTAGGTCCAATCCTAACCCTAACCGTGTCTCCCACCCTAGACCTCAACCTAACTCTAACCCTAGGTCCAATCCTAACCCTAACCGTCTCTATAAACCTAGCCCTCAACATAACCCGAACCCTAGGTCCAATCCTAACCGTAACCGTCTCTCTAACCCTAGCCCTCAACATAACCCTAACCCTAGGTCCAATCCTAACCCTAACCCTCTCTCTAACCCTAGACCTCAACCTAACCCTAACCCTAGTTCCAATTTTAACCCTAACCGTCTCTCTAACACTAGCCCTCAACATAACTCTAACCCTAGGTCCAATCCTAACCCTAACCATCTCTCTAACCCTATCACTCAACCTAACCCTAACCCTAGGTCCAATCCTAACCCTAACCGTCTCTCTAACCCTAGCCCTCAACATATCTCTAACCCTAGGTCCAATCCTAACCCTAACCGTCTCTCTAACCCTAGCACTCAACCTAACCCTAACCCTCGGTCCAATCCTAACCCTAAGCGTCTCTCTAACCCAAGCCCTCAACCGAACCCTAACCCTAGGTACAATCCTAACCCTAAGCATCTCTCTAACCCGAGCCCTCAACATAACCCTAACCCTAGGTCCAATCCTCACCCTAACCGTCTCTCTAACCCTAGCCCTCAACATAACCCTAACCCTAGGTCCCATCCTCACCCTAACCGTCTCTCTAAACCTAGCCCTCAACATAACCCTAACCCTAGGTCCAATCCTAACCCTAACCGTCTCTCTAACACTAGCCCTCAACCTAACCCTAGGTCTAATCCTAACCCTAACCGTCTCTCTAACCCTACCCCTCAACATAACCCAAACCCTAGGTCCAATCCTATCCGTAACCGTCTCTCTAACCCTAGCCCTCAATATAACCCTAACCTTAGGTCCAATCCTCACCCTAACCATCTCTCTAACCCTAGCCCTCAACATAACCCTAACCCTAGGTCCAATCCTAACCCTGACGGTCTCTCTAACCCTAGCTCTCAACATAACCCTAACCCTAGGCCCAATCCTAACCCTAACCGTCTCTCTAACCCTAGCCCTCAACATAACCCTAACCCTAGGTCCATTCATAACCCTAACCGTCTCTCTAACCCTAGCGCTCAACATAACCCTAACCCTAGGTCCAATCCTAACCCTAACCGTCTCTCTAACCCTAGACCTCAACCTAACCCTAACCGTAGGACCAATCCTAACACTAACCGTCTCTCTAACCCTAGGCCTCAACCTAACCGTAACCCTAGGTCCAATCCTAACCCTAACCGTCTCTCTGACCCTAGCCCGCTACATAACCCTAACCCTAGTTACAATCCTCACCGTAACCGTCTCTCTAACCCTAGCCCTCAACATAACCCTAACCCTAGGTCCAATCCTAACCCTAAAGGCCTCTCTAACCCTAGCCCTCAACATAACCCTAACCCTAGGTCCAATCCTCACCCTAACCGACTCTCTAACCGTAGCCCTCAACATAACCCTAACCCTAGGTCCAATCCTAACCCTAACGGTCTCTCTAACCCTAGCCCTCAACATAATCCTAATCCTAGGTCCAATCCTAACCCTAACCGTCTCTCTAACCCTAGGCCTCAACATAACTCTAACCCTAGGTCCAATCCTAACCCTAACCGTCTCTCTAACGCTAGCCCTCAACATAACCCTAACCCTAGGTCCAATCCTAACCCTAACCGTCTCTCTAACCCTATCCCTCAACCTAACCCTAGGTCCAATCCTAACCCTAACCGTCTGTCTAACCCTAGCCCTCAACATAACCCTAACCCTAGGTCCAATCCTAACCCTAACCCTCTCTCTAACCCTAGACCTCAACATAACCCTAACCCTAGTTCCAATCTTAACCCTAACCGTCTCTCTAACACTAGCCCTCAACATAACTCTAACCCTAGGTCCAATCCTAACCCTAACCATCTCTCTAAACCTAGCACTCAACCTAACCCTAACCCTAGGTCCAATCCTAACCCTAACCGTCTCTCTAACCCTAGCCCTCAACCTAACCCTAACCCTAGGTCCAATCCTAACCCTAACCGTCTCTAACCCTAGCCCTCAACCTAACCCTAACCCTCGGTCCAATCCTAACCCTAAGCATCTCTCTAACCCTAGCCCTCAACATAACACTAACCATAGGTCCAATCCGAACCCTAACCGTCTCTAACCCTAGCCCTCAACATAACTCTAACCCTAGGTCCAATCCTAACCCTAACCGTCTCTCTAACCCTAGCCCTCAACATAACTCTAACCCTAGGTCCAATCCTAACCCTAACCGTCTCTCTAACCCTAGCACTCAACCTAACCCTAACCCTAGGTTCAATCCTAACCCTAACCGTCTCTCTAACCCAAGCCCTCAACCTAACCCTAACCCTAGGTCCAATCCTAACCCTAAGCATCTCTCTAACCCTAGCCCTCAACATAACACTAACCATAGGTCCAATCCGAACCCTAAGGGTCTCTCTAACCCAAGCCCTCAACCTAACCCTAACCCTAGGTCCAATCCTAACCCTAAGCATCTCTCTAACCCTAGCCCTCAACATAACCCTAACCCTAGGTCCAATCCTAACCCTAAACGTCTCTCTAACCCTAGCCCTCAGCATAACCCTAACCCTAAGTCCAATTGTCACCCGAACCGTCTCTCTAACCCTAGACCTCAACATAACCCTAACCCTAAGTCCAATTGTCACCCGAACCGTCTCTCTAACCCTAGCCCTCAATATAACCCTAACCCTAGTTCCAATCCTCACCCTAACCGTCTCTCTAACCCTAGCCTTCAACATAACCCGAAACCTAGGTCCAATCCTAACCCTAACCGTCTCTCTAACCCTAGCCATCAACATAACCCTAACCCTAGGTCCAATCCTAACCCTAACCCTCTCTCTAACCCTAGCCCTCAACATAACCCTAATCCTAGGTCCAATCCTAACCCTAACCGTCTCTCTAACCCTAGCCGTCAACCTAACCCTAACCCTACGTCCAATCCTAACCCTAAGCATCTTTCTAACCCTAGCCCTCAACATAACCCTACCCCTAGGTCCAATCCTAACCCTAACCGTCTCTCTAACGCTAGCCCTCAACATAACCCTAACTCTAGGTCCAATCCTCACCCTAACCGTCTCTCTAACCCTAGCCCTCAACATAACCCTAACCCTAGGTCCGATCCTCACCCTAACCGTATCTCTAAACCAAGCCCTCAACATAACCCTAACCCTAGGTCCAATCCTAACCCTAACCGTGTCTCCCACCCTAGACCTCAACCTAACTCTAACCCTAGGTCCAATCCTAACCCTAACCGTCTCTATAAACCTAGCCCTCAACATAACCCGAACCCTAGGTCCAATCCTAACCGTAACCGTCTCTCTAACCCTAGCCCTCAACATAACCCTAACCCTAGGTCCAATCCTAACCCTAACCCTCTCTCTAACCCTAGACCTCAACCTAACCCTAACCCTAGTTCCAATTTTAACCCTAACCGTCTCTCTAACACTAGCCCTCAACATAACTCTAACCCTAGGTCCAATCCTAACCCTAACCATCTCTCTAACCCTATCACTCAACCTAACCCTAACCCTAGGTCCAATCCTAACCCTAACCGTCTCTCTAACCCTAGCCCTCAACATATCTCTAACCCTAGGTCCAATCCTAACCCTAACCGTCTCTCTAACCCTAGCACTCAACCTAACCCTAACCCTAGGTCCAATCCTAACCCTAAGCGTCTCTCTAACCCAAGCCCTCAACCGAACCCTAACCCTAGGTACAATCCTAACCCTAAGCATCTCTCTAACCCGAGCCCTCAACATAACCCTAACCCTAGGTCCAATCCTCACCCTAACCGTCTCTCTAACCCTAGCCCTCAACATAACCCTAACCCTAGGTCCCATCCTCACCCTAACCGTCTCTCTAAACCTAGCCCTCAACATAACCCTAACCCTAGGTCCAATCCTAACCCTAACCGTCTCTCTAACACTAGCCCTCAACCTAACCCTAGGTCTAATCCTAACCCTAACCGTCTCTCTAACCCTACCCCTCAACATAACCCAAACCCTAGGTCCAATCCTATCCGTAACCGTCTCTCTAACCCTAGCCCTCAATATAACCCTAACCTTAGGTCCAATCCTAACCCTAACCCTCTCTCTAACCCTAGACCTCAACATAACCCTAACCCTAGTTCCAATCTTAACCCTAACCGTCTCTCTAACACTAGCCCTCAACATAACTCTAACCCTAGGTCCAATCCTAAACCTAACCATCTCTCTAACCCTAGCACTCAACCTAACCCTAACCCTAGGTCCAATCCTAAACCTAACCGTCTCTCTAACCATAGCCCTCAACCTAACCCTAACCCTAGGTTCAATCCTAACCCTAACCGTCTCTAACCCTAGCCCTCAACCTAACCGTAACCCTAGGTCCAAACCTAACCCTAAGCATCTCTCTAACCCTACCCCTCAACATAACACTAACCCTAGGTCCAATCCAAACCCTAACCGTCTCTCTAACCCAAGCCCTCAACATAACCCTAACCCTAGGTCCAATCCTAACCCTAAGCATCTCTCTAACCCTAGCCCTCAACATAACCCTAACCCTAGGTCCAATCCTAACCCTAACCGTCTTTCTAACCCTAGCCCTCAACATAACCCTAACCCTAAGTCCAATTGTCACCCGAACCGTCTCTCTAACCCTAGCCCTCAACATAACCCTAACCCTAGGTCCAATCCTCACCCTAACCGTCTCTCTAACCCTAGCCCTCAACATAACCCTAACCCTAGGTCCAATCCTAACCCTAACCGTCTCTCTAACCCTAGCCCTCAACATAACCCTAACCCTAGGTCCAATCCTAACCCTAACCGTCTCTCTAACGCTAGCCCTCAACATAACCCGAACCCTAGGTCCAATCCTAACCCTAACCGTCCCTCTAACCCTAGCCCTCAACATAACCCTAACCCTAGGTCCAATCCTTACCCTAACCCTCTCTCTAACCCTAGCCCTCAACATAACCCTAACCCTAGGTCCAATCCTAACCCTAACCGTCTCTCTAACCCTAGCCCTCAACATAACACTAACCCTAGGTCCAATCCTACCCTAACCCTCTCTCTAACCCTAGCCCTCAACATAACCCTAACCCTAGGTCCAATCCTAACCCTAACCGTCTCTCTAACCCTAGCCCTCAACCTAACCCTAACCCTAGGTCCAATCCTAACCCTAAGCATCTCTCTAACCCTAGCCCTCAACATAACCCTAACCCTTGGTCCGATCCTAACCCTAACCGTCTCTCTAACCCTAGCACTCAACCTAACCCTAACCCTAGGTCCGATCCTAACCCTAACCGTCTCTCTAACCCAAGCCCTCAACCGAACCCTAACCCTAGGTACAATCCTAACCCGAAGCATCTCTCTAACCCTAGCCCTCAACATAACCCGAACCCTAGGTCCAATCCTCACCCTAACCGTCTCTCTAACCCTAGCCCTCAACATAACCCTAACCCTAGGTCCAATCCTGAGCCTAACCGTCTCTCTAACCCTAGCCCTCAACATAACCCTAACCCTAGGTCCAATCCTCACCCTAACCGTCTCTCTAAACCTAGCCCTCAACAAAACCCTAACCCTAGGTCCAATCCTAACCCTAACCGTCTCTCTAACCCAAGCCCTCAACATAACCCTAACCCTAGGTCCAATCCTAACCCTAAGCATCTCTCTAACCCTAGCCCTCAACATAACCCTAACCCTATGTCCAATCCTAACCCTAACCGTCTCTCTAACCCTAGCCCTCAACATAACCCTAACCCTAAGTCCAATTGTCACCCGAACCGTCTCTCTAACCCTAGCCCTCAACATAACCCTAACCCTAGGTCCAATCCTCACCCTAACCGTCTCTCTAACCCTAGCCCTCAACATAACCCTAACCCTAGGTCCAATCCTAACCCTAACCGTCTGTCTAACCCTAGCCCTCAACATAACCCTAACCCTAGGTCCAATCCTAACCCTAACCGTCTCTCTAACGCTAGCCCTCAACATAACCCGAACCTTAGGTCCAATCCTAACCCTAACCGTCTCTCTAACCGTAGCCCTCAACATAACCCTAACCCTAGGTCCAATCCTAACCCTAACCGTCTCTCTATCCCTAGCCGTCAACATAACACAAACCCTAGGTCCAATCCTAAACCTAACCGTCTCTCTAACCATAGCCCTCAACCTAACCCTGACCCTAGGTCCAATCCTAACCCTAACCGTCTCTCTAACCCTTGCCCTTAACCTAACCGTAACCCTAGGTCCAATCCTAACCCTAAGCATCTCTCTAAACCTAGACCTCAACATAACCCTAACCATACGTCCAATCCTAACCCTAACCGTCTCTCTAACCCTAGCCCTCAAAATAACCCTAACTCTAGGTCCAATCCTCACCCTAACCGTCTCTCTAACCCAAGCCCTCAACCTAAACCTAACCCTACGTCCAATCCTAACACTAAGCATCTCTCTAACCCTAGCCCTCAACATAACCCTAACCCTAGGTACAATCCTAACCCTAACCGTCTCTCTAACCATAGCCCTCAACATAACCCTAACCCTAGGTCCAATCTTATCCCAACCGTCTCTCTAACCCTAGCCCTCAACCTAACCCTAACCCTAGGTCCAATCCTAACACTAACCGTCTCTCTAACCCCAGCCCTCAACATAACCCGAACCCTAGGTCCAATCCTAACCCTAACCGTCTCTCTAACCCTAGCCCTCAACATAACCCTAACCCTAGGTCCAATCCTACCCCAAACCGTCTCTCTAACCCTAGCCCTCAACATAACCCTAACCCTAGGTCGAATCCTAACCCTAACCGACTCTCTAACCCTAGCCCTCAACATAACCATAACCCTAGGTCCAATCCTAACCCTAACCGTCTCTCTAAACCTAGCCCTCAACATAACTCTAACCCTAGGTCCAATCCTAACCCTAACCGTCTCTCTAACCCTAGCACTCAACCTAACCCTAACCCTAGGTCCAATCCTAACCCTAACCGTCTCTCTAAACCTAGCCCTCAACCTAACCCTAACCCTAGGTCCAATTCTAACCCTAAGTATCTCTCTAACCCTAGCCCTCAACATAACCCTAACCCTAGGTCCAATCATAACCATAACCGTCTCTCTACCCTAGCCCTCAACATAATCCTAACCCTAGGTCCAATCCTAACCCTAACCGTCTCTCTAACCCTAGCCCTCAACATAACCCTAACCCTAGGTCCAATCCTAACCCTAACCGTCTCTCTAACCCTAGCCCTCAACATAACCGTAACCCTAGGTCCAATCCTAACCCTAACAGTCTCTCTAAACGTAGCCCTCAAGATAACCCTAACCCTAGGTCCAATCCTACCCCAAACCGTCTCTCTAACCCTAGCCCTCAACATAACACTAACCCTAGGTCCAATCCTAACCCTAACAGTCTCTCTAACCGTAGCCCTCAACATAACCCTAACTTTAGGTCCAGTCCTAATCCAAACCGTCACTCTAACCCTAGCCCTCAACAAAACCCTAACCCTAGGTCCAATGCTAACCCTAACAGTCTCTCTAAACTTAGCCCTCAACATAACCCTAACCCTAGGTCCAATCCTAACCCAAACCGTCTCTCTAACCCTAGCCCTAACATAACCCTAACCCTAAGTCCAATCCTAACCCAACCGTCTCTCTAAACCTAGCCCTCAACATAACCCTAACCCTAGGTCCAATCCTACCCCAAACCGTCTCTCTAACCCTAGCCCTCAACATAACCCTAACCCTAGGTCGAATCCTAACCCTAACCGACTCTCTAACCCTAGCCCTCAACATAACCATAACCCTAGGTCCAATCCTAACCCTAACCGTCTCTCTAAACCTAGCCCTCAACATAACTCTAACCCTAGGTCCAATCCTAACCCTAACCGTCTCTCTAACCCTAGCACTCAACCTAACCCTAACCCTAGGTCCAATCCTAACCCTAACCGTCTCTCTAAACCTAGCCCTCAACCTAACCCTAACCCTAGGTCCAATTCTAACCCTAAGTATCTCTCTAACCCTAGCCCTCAACATAACCCTAACCCTAGGTCCAATCATAACCATAACCGTCTCTCTACCCTAGCCCTCAACATAATCCTAACCCTAGGTCCAATCCTAACCCTAACCGTCTCTCTAACCCTAGCCCTCAACATAACCCTAACCCTAGGTCCAATCCTAACCCTAACCGTCTCTCTAACCCTAGCCCTCAACATAACCGTAACCCTAGGTCCAATCCTAACCCTAACAGTCTCTCTAAACGTAGCCCTCAAGATAACCCTAACCCTAGGTCCAATCCTACCCCAAACCGTCTCTCTAACCCTAGCCCTCAACATAACACTAACCCTAGGTCCAATCCTAACCCTAACAGTCTCTCTAACCGTAGCCCTCAACATAACCCTAACTTTAGGTCCAGTCCTAATCCAAACCGTCACTCTAACCCTAGCCCTCAACAAAACCCTAACCCTAGGTCCAATGCTAACCCTAACAGTCTCTCTAAACTTAGCCCTCAACATAACCCTAACCCTAGGTCCAATCCTAACCCAAACCGTCTCTCTAACCCTAGCCCTAACATAACCCTAACCCTAAGTCCAATCCTAACCCAACCGTCTCTCTAAACCTAGCCCTCAACATAACCCTAACCCTAGGTCCAATCCTACCCCAAACCGTCTCTCTAACCCTAGCCCTCAACATAACCCTAACCCTAGGTCCAATCCTAACCCTAACCCTGTCTCTAACCCTAGCCCTCAACATAACCTTAACCCTAGGTCCAATCCTCACCCTAACCGTCTCTCTAACCCTAGCCCTCAACATAACCCTAACCCTAGGTCCAATCCTCACCGTAACCGTCTCTCTAACCCTAGCCCTCAACGAAACCCTGACCCTAGGTCCAATCCTAACCCTAACCGTCTCTCTAACCCTTGCCCTCAACCTAACCGTAACCCTAGGTCCAATCCTAACCCTAAGCATCTCTCTAAACCTAGACCTCAACATAACCCTAACCCTACGTCCAATCCTAACCCTAACCGTCTCTCTAAACTTAGCCCTCTACATAACCCTAACCCTACGTCCAATCCTAACCCTAACAGTCTCTCTAACCCTAGCCCTAAAAATAACCCTAACTCTAGGTCCAATCCTCACCCTAACCGTCTCTCTAACCCTAGCCCTCAACCTAACCCTAACCCTAGGTCCAATCCTAACCCTAACCGTCTCTCTAACCCTTGCCCTCAACCTAACCGTAACCCTAGGTCCAATCCTAACCCTAAGCATCTCTCTAAACCTAGACCTCAACATAACCCTAACCCTACGTCCAATCCTAACCCTAACCGTCTCTCTAAACTTAGCCCTCTACATAAATCTAACCCTACGTCCAATCCTAACCCTAACAGTCTCTCTAACCCTAGCCCTAAAAATAACCCTAACTCTAGGTCCAATCCTCACCCTAACCGTCTCTCTAAACCTAGCACTCAACCTAACCCTAACCCTAGGTCCAATCCTAACCCTAACCGTCTCTCTAACCCAAGCCCTCAACCTAAACCTAACCCTTCGTCCAATCCTAACACTAAGCATCTCTCTAACCCTAGCCCTCAACATAACCCTAACCCTTGGTACAATCCTAATCCTATCCGTCTCTCTAACCATAGCCCTCAACCTAACCCTAACCCTAGGCCCAATTGTCACCCTAACCGTCTCTCTAACCCTAACCCTCAACATAACCCTAATCTAGGTCCATTCCTCACCCTAACCGTCTCTCTAACGCTAGCCCTCAACATAACCCTAACCCTACGTCCAATCCTAACCTAAACCGTCTCTCTAAACCTAGCCCTCAACATAACCCTAACCCTAGGTCCAATCCTAACCCTAACCGTCTCTCTATCCCTAGCCGTCTACATAACCCTAACCCTAGGTCCAATCCTCACCGTAACCGTCTCCCTAAACCTAGCCCTCAACCTAACACTAACCCTAGGTCCAATCCTAACCCTAACCGTCTCTCTAACCCTAGCCCTCAACAAAACCCAAACCCTAGGTCCAGTCCTAACCTTAACCGTCTCTCTAACCCTAGCCCTCAACCTAACCCTAACCCTAGGTCCAATCCTAACCCTAACCGTCTCTCTAACCCTAGCCCTCAACATAACCCGAACCCTAGGTCCAATCCTAACCCTAACCGTCTCTCTAACCCTAGCCCTCAACATAACCCTAACCCTAGGTCCAATCCTAACCCTAACCCTCTCTCTAACCCTAGCCCTCAACATAACCCTAACCCTAGGTCCAATCCTAACCCTAACCGTCTCTCTATCCCTAGCCGTCTACATAACCCTAACCCTAGGTCCAATCCTCACCCTAACCGTCTCCCTAACCCTAGCCCTCAACCTAACCCAAACCCTAGGTCGAATCCTAACCCTAACCGTCTCTCTAACCCTAGCCCTCAACATAACCCTAACCCTAGGTCGAATCCTAACCCTAACCGACTCTCTAACCCTAGCCCTCAACATAACCATAACCCTAGGTCCAATCCTAACCCTAACCGTCTCTCTAAACCTAGCCCTCAACATAACTCTAACCCTAGGTCCAATCCTAACCCTAACCGTCTCTCTAACCCTAGCACTCAACCTAACCCTAACCCTAGGTCCAATCCTAACCCTAACCGTCTCTCTAAACCTAGCCCTCAACCTAACCCTAACCCTAGGTCCAATTCTAACCCTAAGTATCTCTCTAACCCTAGCCCTCAACATAACCCTAACCCTAGGTCCAATCATAACCATAACCGTCTCTCTACCCTAGCCCTCAACATAATCCTAACCCTAGGTCCAATCCTAACCCTAACCGTCTCTCTAACCCTAGCCCTCAACATAACCCTAACCCTAGGTCCAATCCTAACCCTAACCGTCTCTCTAACCCTAGCCCTCAACATAACCGTAACCCTAGGTCCAATCCTAACCCTAACAGTCTCTCTAAACGTAGCCCTCAAGATAACCCTAACCCTAGGTCCAATCCTACCCCAAACCGTCTCTCTAACCCTAGCCCTCAACATAACACTAACCCTAGGTCCAATCCTAACCCTAACAGTCTCTCTAACCGTAGCCCTCAACATAACCCTAACTTTAGGTCCAGTCCTAATCCAAACCGTCACTCTAACCCTAGCCCTCAACAAAACCCTAACCCTAGGTCCAATGCTAACCCTAACAGTCTCTCTAAACTTAGCCCTCAACATAACCCTAACCCTAGGTCCAATCCTAACCCAAACCGTCTCTCTAACCCTAGCCCTAACATAACCCTAACCCTAAGTCCAATCCTAACCCAACCGTCTCTCTAAACCTAGCCCTCAACATAACCCTAACCCTAGGTCCAATCCTACCCCAAACCGTCTCTCTAACCCTAGCCCTCAACATAACCCTAACCCTAGGTCCAATCCTAACCCTAACCCTGTCTCTAACCCTAGCCCTCAACATAACCTAAACCCTAGGTCCAATCCTCACCCTAACCGTCTCTCTAACCCTAGCCCTCAACATAACCCTAACCCTAGGTCTAATCCTCACCGTAACCGTCTATCTAACCCTAGCCCTCAACCTAACCCTGACCCTAGGTCCAATCCTAACCCTAACCGTCTCTCTAACCCTTGCCCTCAACCTAACCGTAACCCTAGGTCCAATCCTAACCCTAAGCATCTCTCTAAACCTAGACCTCAACATAACCCTAACCCTACGTCCAATCCTAACCCTAACCGTCTCTCTAAACTTAGCCCTCTACATAACCCTAACCCTACGTCCAATCCTAACCCTAACAGTCTCTCTAACCCTAGCCCTAAAAATAACCCTAACTCTAGGTCCAATCCTCACCCTAACCGTCTCTCTAACCCTAGCCCTCAACCTAACCCTAACCCTAGGTCCAATCCTAACCCTAACCGTCTCTCTAACCCAAGCCCTCAACCTAAACCTAACCCTACGTCCAATCCTAACCCTAACAGTCTCTCTAACCCTAGCCCTAAAAATAACCCTAACTCTAGGTCCAATCCTAACCCTAACCGTCTCTCTAACCCTAGCACTCAACATAACCCTAACCCTAGGTCCAATCCTAACCCTAACCCTATCTCTAACCCTAGCCCTCAACATAACCCTAAGCCTAGGTCCAATCCTAACCCTAACCGTCTTTCTAACCTTAGCCCTCAACATAACTCTAACTCTAGGTCCAATCCTAACCCTAACCGTCTCTCTAACCCTAGCACTCAACCTAAACCTAACCCTAGGTCCAATCCTAACCCTAACCGTCTCTCTAACCCTAGCTATCAACCTAACCCTAACCCTAGGTCCAATCCTTACCCTAACCGTCTCTCTAACCCTAGCCCTTAACATAACCCTAACCCTAGGTCCAATCCTAACCCTAACCCTCTTTCTAACCCTAGCCCTCAACATAACCCTAAGCCTAGGTCCAATCCTAACCCTAACCCTCTCTCTAACCCTAGCCCTCATATTAACCCTAACCCTAGGTCCAATCCTGACCCTAACTATCTCTCTAACCCTAGCCCTCAACATAACACTATCCCTAGGTCCAATGCTAACCCTAACCGTCTCTCTAAACCTAGCCCTCAACATAACCCTAACCCTAGGTCCAATCCTAACCCTAACCGTCTCTCTAACCCTTGCCCTCAACCTAACCCTAACCCTAGGTCCAATCCTAACCCTAACCCTCTCTCTAAACCTAGCCCTCAACATAACCCGAACCCCAGGTCCAATCCTAACCCTAACCGTCTCTCTAACCCTAGCCCTCAACATAACCCGAACCCTAGGTCCAATCCTAACCCTAACCGTCTCTCTATCCCTAGCCGTCAACATAACCCTAACGCTAGGTCCAATCCTCACCCTAACCGTCTCCCTAACCCTAGCCCTCAACCTAACCCTAACCCTAGGTCCAATCCTAACCCTAACCGTCTCTCTAAACCTAGCACTCAACATAACCCTAACCCTAGGTCCAATCCTAACCCTAACCGTCTCTCTAACCCTAGCCCTCAACATAACCCTAACCCTAGGTCCAATTCTAACCCTAACCGTCTCTCTAACCCTAGCCCTCAACATAACCCTAACCCTAGGTCCAATCCAAACCTGAACCCTCTCTCTAAACCTAGCCCTCAAAATAACCTTAACCCTAGGTCCAATCCTAACCCAAACCGTCTCCCTAACCCTAGCCCTCAACCTAACCCTAACCCTAGGTCGAATCCTAAACCTAACCGTCTCTCTAACCCTAGCCCTCAACATAACCCTAACCCTAGGTCCATTCCTAACCCAAACCATCTCTCTAAACCTAGCCCTCTAAATAACTCTAACTCTAGGTCCAATCCTAACCCTAACCGTCTCTCTAACCCTAGCACTCAACCTAACACTAACCCTAGGTCCAATCCTAACCGTAACCGTCTCTCTAACCCTAGCCCTCAACATAACCCTAACCCTAGGTCCAATCCTAACCCTAAGCATCTCTCTAACCCTAGCCCTCAACATAACCCTAACCCTAGGTCCAATCCTAACCCTAACCGTCTCTCTAACCCTTGCCCTCAACCTAACCCTAACCCTAGGTCCATTCCTAACCCTAACCCTCTCTCTAACCCTAGCCCTCAACATAACCTTAACCCTAGGTCCAATCCTAACCCTAACCCTCTCTCTAACCCTAGCCCTAAACATAACCCGAACCCTAGGTCCAATCCTAACCCTAACCGTCTCTCTAACCCTAGCCCTCAACATAACCCGAACCCTAGGTCCAATCCTAACCCTAACCGTCTCTCTATCCCTAGCCGTCAACAGAACCCTAACCCTAGGTCCAATCCTAACCCTAACCGTCTCTCTACCCCTAGCCCTCAACATAACCCTAACTCTAGGTCCATTCCTAACCCTAACCGTCACTCTAACCCTAGCACTCAACCTAAACCTAACCCTAGGTCCAATCCTAACCCTAACCGTCTCTCTGACCCTAGCCCTCAACATAACCCTAACCCTAAGTCCAATTGTCACCCTAACCGTCTCTCTAACCCTAACCCTCAACATAACCCTAATCTAGGTCCATTCCTAACCCTAACCGTCTCTCTATCCCTAGCCGTCTACATAACCCTACCCCTAGGTCCAATCCTCACCGTAACCGTCTCCCTAAACCTAGCCCTCAACCTAACACAAACCCTACGTCCAATCCTAACCTAAACCGTCTCTCTAACCCTAGCCCTCAACATAACCCTAACCCTAGGTCCAATCCTAACCCTAACCGTCTCTCTATCCCTAGCCGTCTACATAACCCTACCCCTAGGTCCAATCCTCACCGTAACCGTCTCCCTAAACCTAGCCCTCAACCTAACACAAACCATAGGTCCAATCCTAACCCTAACCGTCTCTCTAACCCTAGCCCTCAACAAAACCCTAACCCTAGGTCCAGTCCTAACCTTAACCGTCTCTCTAACCCTAGCCCTCAACATAACTCTAACCCTAGGTCCAATCCTAACAATAACCGTCTCTCTAACCCTAGCCCTCAACATAACCCGAACCCTAGGTCCAATCCTAACCCTAACCGTCTCTCTAACCCTAGCCCTCAACATAACCCTAACCCTAGGTCCAATCCTAACCCTAACCGTCTCTCTATCCCTAGCCGTCTACATAACCGTAACCCTAGGTCCAATCCTCACCCTAACCGTCTCCCTAACCCTAGCCCTCAACCTAACCCAAACCCTAGGTCGAATCCTAACCCTAACCGTCTCTCTAACCCTAGCCCTCAACATAACCCTAATCCTAGGTCGAATCCTAACCCTA
Source organism: Miniopterus schreibersii (assembly GCF_964146895.1). Classification (NCBI taxonomy): domain Eukaryota; kingdom Metazoa; phylum Chordata; class Mammalia; order Chiroptera; family Miniopteridae; genus Miniopterus; species Miniopterus schreibersii. Next base: position 74,752,815 of record NC_138111.1, on the reverse strand, counting down.
AGCGTCTCTCTAACCCTAGCCCTCAACATAACCCTAACACTAGGTCCAATCCTAACCCTAACCGTCTCTCTAAACCTAGCCCTCAACATAACTCTAACCCTAGGTCCAATCCTAACCCTAACCGTCTCTCTAACCCTAGCACTCAACCTAACCCTAACCCTAGGTCCAATCCTAACCCTAACCGTCTCTCTAAACCTAGCCCTCAACCTAACCCTAACCCTAGGTCCAATTCTAACCCTAAGTATCTCTCTAACCGTAGCCCTCAACATAACCCTAACCCTAGGTCCAATCATAACCATAACCGTCTCTCTACCCTAGCCCTCAACATAATCCTAACCCTAGGTCCAATCCTAACCCTAACCGTCTCTCTAACCCTAGCCCTCAACATAACCCTAACCCTAGGTCCAATCCTAACCCTAACCGTCTCTCTAACCCTAGCCCTCAACATAACCGTAACCCTAGGTCCAATCCTAACCCTAACAGTCTCTCTAAACGTAGCCCTCAAGATAACCCTAACCCTAGGTCCAATCCTACCCCAAACCGTCTCTCTAACCCTAGCCCTCAACATAACACTAACCCTAGGTCCAATCCTAACCCTAACAGTCTCTCTAACCGTAGCCCTCAACATAACCCTAACTTTAGGTCCAGTCCTAATCCAAACCGTCACTCTAACCCTAGCCCTCAACAAAACCCTAACCCTAGGTCCAATACTAACCCTAACAGTCTCTCTAAACTTAGCCCTCAACATAACCCTAACCCTAGGTCCAATCCTAACCCAAACCGTCTCTCTAACCCTAGCCCTAACATAACCCTAACCCTAAGTCCAATCCTAACCCAACCGTCTCTCTAAACCTAGCCCTCAACATAACCCTAACCCTAGGTCCAATCCTACCCCAAACCGTCTCTCTAACCCTAGCCCTCAACATAACCCTAACCCTAGGTCCAATCCTAACCCTAACCCTGTCTCTAAACCTAGCCCTCAACATAACCTTAACCCTAGGTCCAATCCTCACCCTAACCGTCTCTCTAACCCTAGCCCTCAACATAACCTTAACCCTAGGTCCAATCCTCACCCTAACCGTCTCTCTAACCCTAGCCCTCAACATAACCCTAACCCTAGGTCCAATCCTCACCGTAACCGTCTCTCTAACCCTTGCCCTCAACCTAACCGTAACCCTAGGTCCAATCCTAACCCTAAGCATCTCTCTAAACCTAGACCTCAACATAACCCTAACCCTACGTCCAATCCTAACCCTAACCGTCTCTCTAAACTTAGCCCTCTACATAACCCTAACCCTACGTCCAATCCTAACCCTAACAGTCTCTCTAACCCTAGCCCTAAAAATAACCCTAACTCTAGGTCCAATCCTCACCCTAACCGTCTCTCTAACCCTAGCCCTCAACCTAACCCTAACCCTAGGTCCAATCCTAACCCTAACCGTCTCTCTAACCCAAGCCCTCAACCTAAACCTAACCCTACGTCCAATCCTAACCCTAACAGTCTCTCTAACCCTAGCCCTAAAAATACCCTAACTCTAGGTCCAATCCTAACCCTAACCGTCTCTCTAACCCTAGCACTCAACATAACCCTAACCCTAGGTCCAATCCTAACCCTAACCCTATCTCTAACCCTAGCCCTCAACATAACCCTAAGCCTAGGTCCAATCCTAACCCTAACCCTCTCTCTAACCCTAGCCCTCATATTAACCCGAACCCTAGCTCCAATCCTAACCCTAACTATCTCTCTAACCCTAGACCTCAACATAACACTATCCCTAGGTCCAATGCTAACCCTAACCGTCTCTCTAACCGTAGCCCTCAACATAACCCTAACGCTAGGTCCAATCCAAACCCTAACCCTCTCTCTAACCCTAGCCCTCAACATAACCCTAACCCTAGGTCCAATCCTAACCCTAACCGTCTCTCTATCCCTAGCCGTCTACATAACCGTAACCCTAGGTCCAATCCTCACCCTAACCGTCTCCCTAACCCTAGCCCTCAACCTAACCCAAACCCTAGGTCGAATCCTAACCCTAACCGTCTCTCTAACCCTAGCCCTCAACATTACCCTAATCCTAGGTCGAATCCTAACCCTAAGCGTCTCTCTAACCCTAGCCCTCAACATAACCCTAACCCTAGGTCCAATCCTAACCCTAACCGTCTCTCTAAACCTAGCCCTCAACATAACTCTAACCCTAGGTCCAATCCTAACCTTAACCGTCTCTCTAACCATAGCACTCAACCTAACCCTAACCCTAGGTCCAATCCTAACCCTAAGCATCTCTCTAAACCTAGCCCTCAACCTAACCCTAACTCTAGGTCCAATTCTAACCCTAAGTATCTCTCTAACCCTAGCCCTCATCATAACCCTAACCCTAGGTCCAATCATAACCATAACCGTCTCTCTACCCTAGCCCTCAACATAATCCTAACCCTAGGTCCAATCCTAACCCTAACCGTCTCTCTAACCCTAGCCCTCAACATAACCCTAACCCTAGGTCCAATCCTAACCCTAACCGTCTCTCTAACCCTAGCCCTCAACATAACCGTAACCCTAGGTCCAATCCTAACCCTAACAGTCTCTCTAAACGTAGCCCTCAAGATAACCCTAACCCTAGGTCCAATCCTACCCCAAACCGTCTCTCTAACCCTAGCCCTCAACATAACACTAACCCTAGGTCCAATCCTAACCCTAACAGTCTCTCTAACCGTAGCCCTCAACATAACCCTAACTTTAGGTCCAGTCCTAATCCAAACCGTCACTCTAACCCTAGCCCTCAACAAAACCCTAACCCTAGGTCCAATGCTAACCCTAACAGTCTCTCTAAACTTAGCCCTCAACATAACCCTAACCCTAGGTCCAATCCTAACCCAAACCGTCTCTCTAACCCTAGCCCTAACATAACCCTAACCCTAAGTCCAATCCTAACCCAACCGTCTCTCTAACCCTAGCCCTCAACATAACCCTAACCGTAGGTCCAATCCTCACCCTATCCGTCTCTCTAACCCTAGCCCTCAACCAAACCCTATCCCTAGGTCCAATCCTCACCCTAACCGTCTCTCTAAAAATAGCCCTCAACATAACCCTAACCCTAAGTCCAATCCTAACCCTAACCCTCTCTCTAACCCTAGCCCTCAACATAACCCTAACCCTAGGTCCAATCCTAACCCAAACCGTCTCTCTAACCCTAGCCCTCAACATAACCCGAACCCTAAGTCCAATCCTAACCCTAACCGTCTCTCTAACCCTAGCCCTCAACATTACCGGAACCCTAGGTCCAATCCTAACCCTAACCGTCTCTCTATCCCTAGCCGTCTACATAACCCTAACCCTAGGTCCAATCCTCACCCTAACCGTCTCCCTAACCCTAGCACTCAACCTAACCCTAACCCTAGGTCGAATCCTAACCCTAACCTTCTCTGTAACCGTAGCCCTCAACATATCCATAACCCTAGGTCCAATCCTAACCCTAACCGTCTCTCTAACCCTAGCAATCAACATAACTCTAACCCTAGGTACAATCCTAACCCTAACCGTCTCTCTAATCCTAGCCCTCAACATAACCCTAACCCTAGGTCCATTCCTCACCCTAACCTTCTCTCTAACACTAGCCCTCAACATAACCCTAACCCTAGGTCCAATCCTAACCCTAACCGTCTCTCTAACCCTAGCACTCAACCTAACCCTAACCCTAGGTCCAATCCTAACCCTATCCGTCTCTCTAACCCGAGCCCTCAACCTAACCCTAACCCTAGGTCCAATCCTAACCCTAAGCATCTCTCTAACCCTAGCCCTCAACATAACCCTAACCCTAGGTCCAATCATAACCATAACCGTCTCTCTAACCTAGCCCTCAACATAATCCTAACCCTAGGTCCAATCCTAACCCTAACCGTCTCTCTAACCCTAGCCCTCAACATAACCCTAACCCTAGGTCCAATCCTAACCCTAACCGTCTCTCTAACCCTAGCCCTCAACATAACCCTAACCCTAGGTACAATCCTAACCCAAACCATCTCTCTAAGCCTAGCCCTCAACATAACCCTAACCCTAGGTCCAATCCTAACCCTAACAGTCTCTCTAAACCTAGCCCTCAACATAACCCTAAACCTAAGTCCAATCCTAACCCTAACCGTCTCTCTAACCCTAGCCCTCAACATAACCCTAACCCTAGGTACAATCCTATCCCTAACCGTCTCTCTAACCCTAGCAATCAACCTAACCCTACCCTAGGTCCAATCCTAACCCTAAGCATCTCTCTAACCCTATCCCTCAACATAACCCTAACCCTAGGTCCAATCCTAACCCTAACCGTCTCTCTAACCCTAGCCCTCAACATAACCCTAACCCTAGGTGCAATCCACACCCTAACCGTCTCTCTAACCCTAGCCCTCAACATAACTCTAACCCTAGGTCCAATCCTAACCCTGACCGTCTCTCTAACCCTAGCACTCAACCTACCCCTAACCCTCGGTCCAATCCTAACCCTAACCGTCTCTCTAACCCAAGCCCTCAACCTAACCCTAACCCTAACCCTAGGTCCAATCCTAACCCTAACCGTCTCTCTAAACCTAGCCCTCAACATAACCATAACCCTAGGTCCAATCCTAACCCTAACCGTCTCTCTAACCCTAGCCCTCAACATAACACTAACCCTAGGTCCAATCCTAACCCTAACCGTCTCTCTAACCCTAGCACTCAACCTAACCCTAAGCCTAGGTCCAATCCTAACCCTAACTCTCTCTCTAACCCTTGCCCTCAACCTAACCCTAACCCTAGGTCCAATGCTAACCTTAACCCTCTCTCTAACCCTAGCCCTCAACATAACCTTAACCCTAGGTCCAATCCTAACCCTAACACTCTCGAACCCTAGCCCTCAACATAACGCGAACCCTAGGTCCTATCCTGACCCTAACCGTCTCTCTATCCCTAGCCCTCAACATAACCCGAAAGATAGGTCCAATCCTAACCCAAACCCTCTCTCTGTCCCTAGCCGTCAACATAACCCTAACCCTAGGTCCAATCCTCACCCTAACCGTCTCCCTAACCCTAGCCCTCAACCTAACCCTATCCCTAGGTCCAATCCTCACCCTAACCGTCTCTCTAAACCTAGCCCTCAACATAACTCTAACCCTAGGTCCAATCCTAACCCTAACCGTCTCTCTAACCCTAGCCCTCAACCTAACCCTAACCCTAGGTCCAATCCTAACCCTAACGGTCTCTCTAACCCAAGCCCTCAACCTAACCCTAACCCTAGGTCCAATCCTAACCCTAAGCATCTCTCTAACCCTAGCCCTCAACATAACCCTAACCCTAGGTCCAATCCCAACCCTAACCGTCTCTCTAACCCTAGCCCTCAACATAACCCTAACCCTAGGTCCAATCCTCACCCTAACCGTCTCTCTAACCCTAGCCCTCAACATAACCCTAACCCTAGGTCCAATCCTCACCCTATCCGTCTCTCTAACCCTAGCCCTCAAACAAACCCTATCCCTAGGTCCAATCCTCACCCTAACCGTCTCTCTAAACCTAGCCCTCAACATAACAATAACCCTAAGTCCAATCCTAACCCTAACCCTCTCTCTAACCCTAGCCCTCAACATAACCCTAACCCTAGGTCCAATCCTAACCCAAACCGTCTCTCTAACCCTAGCCCTCAACATAACCCGAACCCTAAGTCCAATCCTAACCCTAACCGTATCTCTAACCCTAGCCCTCAACATTACCGGAACCCTAGGTCCAATCCTAACCCTAACAGTCTCTCTATCCCTAGCCGTCTACATAACCCTAACCCTAGGTCCAATCCTCACCCTAACCGTCTCCCTAACCCTAGCACTCAACCTAACCCTAACCCTAGGTCGAATCCTAACCCTAACCGTCTCTCTAACCCTAGCCCTCAACATAACCCTAACCCTAGGTCCAATCCTAACCCTAACCGTCTCTCTAACCTAGCCCTCAACATAACCGTAACCCTAGGTCCAATCCTAACCCTAACAGTCTCTCTAAACGTAGCCCTCAAGATAACCCTAACCCTAGGTCCAATCCTAACCCTAACAGTCTCTCTAACCCTAGCCCTCAACTTAACCCTAAACCTAAGTCCAATCCTAACCCTAACCGTCTCTCTAACCCTAGCCCTCAACATAACCCGAACGATAGGTCCAATCCTAACCCTAACCCTCTCTCTGTCCCTAGCCGTCAACATAACTCTAACCCTAGGTCCAATCCTAACCCTAACCGTCTCTCTAACCCTAGCACTCAACCTAACCCTAACCCTAGGTCCAATCCTAACCCTAACGGTCTCTCTAACCCAAGCCCTCAACCTAACCCTGACCCTAGGTCCAATCCTAACCCTAAGCATCTCTCTAACCCTAGCCCTCAACATAACCCTAACCCTAGGTCCAATCCCAACCCTAACCGTCTTTCTAACCCTAGCCCTCAACATAACCCTAACCCTAGGTCCAATCCTCACCCTAACCGTCTCTCTAACCCTAGCCCTCAACATAACCCTAACCCTAGGTCCAATCCTCACCCTATCCGTCTCTCTAACCCTAGCCCTCAACCTAACCCTAACCCTAGGTCCAATCCTAACCCTAACCGTCTCTCTAACCCAAGCCCTCAACCTAACCCTAACTCTAACCCCAGGTCCAATCCTCACCCTATCCGTCTCTCGAACCCTAGCCCTCAACCTACCCCTAACCCTCGGTCCAATCCTAACCCTAACCGTCTCTCTAACCCAAACCCTCAACCTAACCCTAACCCTAACCCTAGGTCCAAACCTAACTCTAACCGTCTCTCTAAACCTAGCCCTCAACATAAACCTAACCCTAGGTCCAATCCTAACCCTAACCGTCTCTCTACCCTAGCACTCAACCTAACCCTAAGCCTAGGTCCAATCCTACCCCTAACTCTCTCTCTAACCCTTGCCCTCAACCTAACCCTAACCCTAGGTGCAATGCTAACCCTAACCCTCTCTCTAACCCTAGCCCTCAACATAACCCGAACCCTAGGTCCAATCCTAACCCTAACCGTCTCTCTAACCCTAGCCCTCAACATAACCCGAACGATAGGTCCAATCCTAACCCTAACCCTCTCTCTGTCCCTAGCCGTCAACATAACTCTAACCCTAGGTCCAATCCTAACCCTAACCGTCTCTCTAACCCTAGCACTCAACCTAACCCTAACCCTAGGTCCAATCCTAACCCTAACGGTCTCTCTAAACCAAGCCCTCAACCTAACCCTAACCCTAGGTCCAATCCTAACCCTAAGCATCTCTCTAACCCTAGCCCTCAACATAACCCTAACCCTAGGTCCAATCCCAACCCTAACCGTCTCTCTAACCCTAGCACTCAACATAACTCTAACCCTAGGTCCAATCCTAACCCTAACCGTCTCTCTAACCCTAGCCCTCAACTTAACCCTAACCCTAGGTCCAATCCTAACCCTTAGCATCTCTCTAACCCTAGCCCTCAACATAACCCTAACCCTAGGTCCAATCCTCACCCTAACCGTCTCTCTAACCCTAGCCCTCAACATAACCCTAACCCTAGGACCATTCCTCACCCTAACCGTCTCTCTAACACTAGCCCTCAACATAACCCTAACCCTAGGTCCAATCCTAACCCTAACCGTCTCTCTAACCCTAGCACTCAACCTAACCCTAACCCTAGGTCCAATCCTAACCCTAACCTTCTCTCTAACCCTAGCCCTCAACCTAACCCTAACCCTAGGTCCAATCCTAACCCTAAGCATCTCTCTAACCCTAGCCCTCAACATAACCCTAACCCTAGGTCCAATCATAACCATAACCGTCTCTCTAACCTAGCCCTCAACATAATCCTAACCCTAGGTCCAATCCCAACCCTAACCGTCTCTCTAACCCTAGCCCTCAACATAACCCTAACCCTAGGTCCAATCCTAACCCTAACCGTCTCTCTAACCCTAGCCCTCAACATAACCGTAACCCTAGGTCCAATCCTAACCCTAACAGTCTCTCTAAACGTAGCCCTCAAGATAACCCTAACCCTAGGTAAAATCCTAACCCAAACCGTCTCTCTAACCCTAGCCCTCAACATAAACCTAACCCTAGGTCCAATCCTAACCCTAACAGTCTCTCTAACCTTAGCCCTCAACATAACCCTAAATCTAGGTCCAATCCTAACCCAAACCGTCTCTCTAACCCTAGCCCTCAACATAACCCTAAACCTAAGTCCAATCCTAACCCTAACCGTCTCTCTAACCCTAGCCCTCAACATAACCCTAACCCTAGGTACAATCCTAACACAAACCGTCTCTCTAAGCCTAGCCCTCAACATAACCCTAACCCTAGGTCCAATCCTAACCCTAACCCTCTCTAACCCTAGCCCTGAACATAACTCTAACCCTAGGTCCAATCCTAACCCTAACCATCTCTCTAACCCTAGCACTCAACTAAACCCTAACCCTAGGTCCAATCCTATCCTTAACCGTCTCTCTAACCCTAGCCCTCAACCTAACCCTACCCTAGGTCCAATCCTAACCCTAAGGATCTCTCTAACCCTAACCCTCAACATAACCCTAACCCTAGGTGCAATCCACACCCTAACCGTCTCTCTAAGCCTAGCCCTCAACATAACTCTAACCCAAGTCCAATCCTAACCCTAACCGTCTCTCTAACCCTAGCACTCAACCTACCCCTAACCCTCGGTCCAATCCTAACCCTAACCGTCTCTCTAACCCAAGCCCTCAACCTAACCCTAACCCTAGGTCCAATCCTAACCCTAATCGTCTCTCTAAACCTAGCCCTCAACATAACACTAACCCTAGGTCCAATCCTAACCCTAACCGTCTCTCTAACCCTAGCCCTCAACATAACCCTAAGCCTAGGTCCAATCCTAACACTAACCCTCTCTCTAACCCTTGCCCTCAACCTAACCCTAACCCTAGGTCCAATGCTAACCCTAACCCTCTCTCTAACCCTAGCCCTCAACATAACCTTAACCCTAGGTCCAATCCTAACCCTAACCCTCTCTAACCTTAGCCCTCAACCTAACCCGAACCCTAAGACCAATCCTAACCCTAACGGTCTCTCTAACCCAAGCCCTCAACCTGACCCTAACCCTAGGTCCAATCCTAACCCTAAGCATCTCTCTAACCCTAGCCCTCAACATAACCCTAACCCTAGGTCCAATCCCAACCCTAACCGTCTCTCTAACCCTAGCCCTCAACATAACCCTAACCCTAGGTCCTATCCTCACCCTAACCGTCTCTCTAACCCTAGCCCTCAACATAACCCTAACCCTAGGTCCAATCCTCACCCTAACCGTCTCTCTAAACCTAGCCCTCAACCTAACCCTAACCCTAGGTCCAATCCTAACCCTAACGGTCTCTCTAACCCTAGCCCTCAACAAAACCCGAATCCTAGGCCCAATCCTAACCCTAACCGTGTCTCTAACCAGAGCCCTCAACAAAACCCTAACCCTAGGTCCAATCCTAACCCTAACCGCCTCTCTAATCCTAGCCCTCAACATAACCCTAACCCTAGGGCCAATCCTAACCCTAACCGTCTCTCTAACCCTAGCCCTCAACATAACTCTAACCCTAGGTCCAATCCTAACCCTAACCGTCTCTCTAACCCTAGCACTCAACCTAACCCTAACCCTAGGTCCAATCCTAACCCTAACCGTCTCTCTAACCCTAGCACTCAACCTAACCCTAACCCTAGGTCCAATCCTAACCCTAACCGTCTCTCTAACCCTAGCCCTCAACCTAACCCTAACCCTAGGTCCAATACTCACCCTAACCGTCTCTCTAACCCTAGCCCTCAACATAACCCTAACCCTAGGTCCAAACCTCACCCTAAACGTCTCTCTAACCCTAGCCCTCAACATAACCCTAACCCTAGGTCCAATTATCACCCTAACCGTCTCTCTAACCCTAGCCCTCAACATAACTCTAACCCTAGGTCCAATCCTAACCCTAACCGTCTCTCTAACCCTAGCCCTCAACATAACTCTAACCCTAGGTCCAATCGTAACCCTAACCGTCTCTCTAACCCTAGCACTCAACCTAACCCTAACCCTAGGTCCAATCCTAACCCTAACCGTCTCTCTAACCCAAGCCCTCAACCTAACCCTAACCCTAGGTCCAATCCTAACCCTAACCGTCTCTCTAACCCTAGCCCTCAATCTAACCCTAACCCTAGGTCCAATCCTAACCCTAACCGTCTCTCTAAACCTAGCCCTCAACATAACCCGAACCCTAGGTCCAATCCTAACCCTAACCGTCTCTCTAACCCTAGCCCTCAACATAACCCTAACCCTAGGTCCAATTCTAACCCTAACCCTCTCTCTAACCCTAGCCCACAACGTAACCCTAACCCTTGGTCCAATCCTAACCCTAAGCATCTCTCTAACCCTAGCCCTCAACATAACCCTAACCCTAGGTCCAATCTTAACCCTAACCGTCTCTCTAACACTAGCCCTCAACATAACTCTAACCCTAGGTCCTATCCTAACCCTAACCATCTCTCTAACCCTAGCATTCAACCTAACCTTAACCCTAGGTCCAATCCTAACCCTAAACGTCTCTCTAACCCTAGCGCTCAACCTAACCCTAACCCTAGGTCCAATCCTAACCCTAAGCATCTCTCTAACCCTAGCCCTCAACATAACATTAACCCTAGGTCCAATGCTAACCCTAACCGTCTCTCTAACCCTAGCCCGCAACATAACCCTAACCCTAGGTCCAATCCTCACAATAAGCATATCTCTAACCCTAGCCTTCAACATAACCCTAACCCTAGGTCCAATCCTAACCCTAACCGTCTCTCTAACCCTAGCCCTCAACATAACCCTAACCCTAAGTCCAATTGTCACCCTAACCGTATCTCTAACCCTAGCCCTCAACATAACCCTAACCCTAGGTCCAATCCACACCCTAACCGTCTCTCTAAACTTAGCCAGCAACATAACCCTAACCCTAGGTCCAATCCTAACCCTAACCGTCTCTCTAACCCTAGCCCTCAACATAACCCTAACCCTAGGTACAATCCTAACCCTAACCGTCTCTCTAACCCTAGCACTCAACCTAACCCTACCCTAGGTCCAATCCTAACCCTAACCGTCTCTCTAACCCAAGACCTCAACCTAACCCTAAACCTAGGTCCAATCCTAACCCTAAGCGTCTCTCTAACACTAGCCCTCAACATAACCCTAACCCTAGGTACAATCCTAACCCTAACCGTCTCTCTAACCCTAGCCTCAACATAACCCTAACCCTAGGTCCAATCCTCACCCTAACCGTCTCTCTAACCCTAGCCCTCAACATAACCCTAACCCTAGGTCCAATCCTAACCTTAACCGTCTCTCTAACCCTAGCCCTCAACATAACCCGAACCCTAGGTCCAATCCTAACCCTAACCGTCTCTCTAACCCTAGCCCTCAACATAACCCTAACCCTAGGTCCAATCCTAACCCTAACCCTCTCTCTAACCCTAGCCCTCAACATAACCCTAACCCTAGGTCCAATCCTAACCCTAACCCACTCTCTAAACCTAGCCCTCAACATAACCCTAACCCTAGGTCCAATCCTAACCCTAACTGTCTCTCTAACCCTAGCCCTCAACATAACCCTAACCCTAGGTCCAATCCTAACCCTAACCGTCTCTCTACCCTAGCCCTCAACATAAACCTAACCCTAGGTCTAATTCTCACCCTAACCGCCTCTCTAACCCTAGCCCTCAACTAACCTTAACCCTAGGGCCAATCCTAACCCAAACCGTCTCTCTAACCCTAGCCCTCAACCTAACCCTAACCCTAGGTCAATCCTAACCCTAACCGTCTCTCTAAACCTAGCCCTCTAGATAACTCTAACCCTAGGTCCAATCCAAACCCTAACCGTCTCTCTAACCCTAGCACTCAACCTAACACTAACCCTAGGTCCAATCCTAACCGTAACCGTCTCTCTAACCCTAGCCCTCAACATAACCCTAACCCTAGGTCCAATCCTAACCCTAAGCATCTCTCTAACCCTAGCCCTCAACATAACCCTAACCCTAGGTCCAATCCTAACCCTAACCGTCTCTCTAGCCCTTGCCCTCAACCTAACCCTAACCCTAGGTCCAATCCTAACCCTAACCCTCTCTCTAACCCTAGCCCTCAACATAACCTTAACCCTAGGTCCAATCCTAACCCTAACCCTCTCTCTAACCCTAGCCCTCAACATAACCCGAACCCTAGGTCCAATCCTAACCCTAACCGTCTCTCTATCCCTAGCCGTCAACATAACCCTAACCCTAGGTCCAATCCTCACCCTAACCGTCTCCCTAACCCTAGCCCTCAACCTAACCCTAACCCTAACCCTAGGTCCAATCCTAACCCTAACCGTCTCTCTAACCCTAGCCCTCAACCTAACCCTAACCCTAGGTCCAATCCTAACACTAACCGTCTCTCTAACCCTAGCCCTCAACATAACCCTAACCCTAGGTCCAATCCTAACCCTAACCGTCTCTCTATCCCTAACCGTCAACATACCCCAAACCCTAGGTCCAATCCTAAACCTAACCGTCTCTCTAACCCTAGCCCTCAACCTAACCCTGACCCTAGGTCCAATCCTAACCCTAACCGTCTCTCTAACCCTTGCCCTCAACCTAACCGTAACCCTAGGTCCAATCCTAACCCTAAGCATCTCTCTAAACCTAGACCTCAACATAACCCTAACCCTACGTCCAATCCTAACCCTAACCGTCTCTCTAAACTTAGCCCTATACATAAATCTAACCCTACGTCCAATCCTAACCCTAACAGTCTCTCTAAACCTAGCCCTAAAAATAACCCTAACTCAAGGTCCAATCCTCACCCCAACCGTCTCTCTAAACCTAGCACTCAACCTAACCCTAACCCTAGGTCCAATCCTAACCCTAAGCATCTCTCTAACCCTAGCCCTCAACATAACACTAACCCTAGGTTCAATCCTAACCCTAACCGTCTCTCTAACCCTAGCCCTCAACATAACCCTAACCCTAGGTCCAATCCTAACCCTAAGCATCTCTCTAACCCTAGCCCTCAACATAACCGTAACCCTAGGTCCAATCCTAACCCTAACCGTCTCTCTGACCCTAGCCCTCAACATAACCCTAACCCTAAGTCCAATTGTCACCCTAACCGTCTCTCTAACCCTAACCCTCAACATAACCCTAATCTAGGTCCATTCCTCACCCTAACCGTCTCTCTTACGCTAGCCCTCAACATAACCCTAACCCTACCTCCAATCCTAACCTAAACCGTCTCTCTAACCCTAGCCCTCAACATAACCCTAACCCTAGGTCCAATCCTAACCCTAACCGTCTCTCTATCCCTAGCCGTCTACATAACCCTAACCCTAGGTCCAATCCTCACCCTAACCGTCTCCCTAACCCTAGCCCTCAACCTAACCCAAACCCTAGGTCGAATCCTAACCCTAACCGTCTCTCTAACCCTAGCCCTCAACATAACCCTAACCCTAGGTCGAATCCTAACCCTAACCGTCTCTCTAACCCTAGCCCTCAACATAACCATAACCCTAGGTCCAATCCTAACCCTAACCGTCTCCCTAAACCTAGCCCTCAACCTAACACTAACCCTAGATCCAATCCTAACCCTAACCGTCTCTCTAACCCTAGCCCTCAACAAAACCCTAACCCTAGGTCCAGTCCTAACCTTAACCGTCTCTCTAACCCTAGCCCTCAACATAACTCTAACCCTAGGTCCAATCCTAACAATAACCGTCTCTCTAACCCTAGCCCTCAACATAACCCGAACCCTAGGTCCAATCCTAACCCTAACCGTCTCTCTAACCCTAGCCCTCAACATAACCCTAACCCTAGGTCCAATCCAAACCCTAACCCTCTCTCTAACCCTAGCCCTCAACATAACCCTAACCCTAGGTCCAATCCTAACCCTAAACGTCTCTCTATCCCTAGCCGTCTACATAACCCTAACCCTAGGTCCAATCCTCACCCTAACCGTCTCCCTAACCCTAGCCCTCAACCTAACCCAAACCCTAGGTCGAATCCTAACCCTAACCGTCTCTCTAACCCTAGCCCTCAACATAACCCTAACCCTAGGTCGAATCCTAACCCTAACCGTCTCTCTAACCCTAGCCCTCAACATAACCATAACCCTAGGTCCAATCCTAACCCTAACCGTCTCTCTAAACCTAGCCCTCAACATAACTCTAACCCTAGGTCCAATCCTAACCCTAACCGTCTCTCTAACCCTAGCACTCAACCTAACCCTAACCCTAGGTCCAATCCTAACCCTAACCGTCTCTCTAAACCTAGCCCTCAACCTAACCCTAACCCTAGGTCCAATTCTAACCCTAAGTATCTCTCTAACCCTAGCCCTCAACATAACCCTAACCCTAGGTCCAATCATAACCATAACCGTCTCTCTACCCTAGCCCTCAACATAATCCTAACCCTAGGTCCAATCCTAACCCTAACCGTCTCTCTAACCCTAGCCCTCATATTAACCCTAACCCTAGGTCCAATCCTGACCCTAACTATCTCTCTAACCCTAGCCCTCAACATAACACTATCCCTAGGTCCAATGCTAACCCTAACCGTCTCTCTAAACCTAGCCCTCAACATAACCCTAACCCTAGGTCCAATCTTAACCCTAACCGTCTCTCTAAACCTTACCCTCAACCTAACCCTAACCCTAGGTCCAATCCTAACCCTAACCCTCTCTCTAACCCTAGCCCTCAACATAACCCGAACCCCAGGTCCAATCCTAACCCTAACCGTCTCTCTAACCCTAGCCCTCAACATAACCCGAACCCTAGGTCCAATCCTAACCCTAACCGTCTCTCTATCCCTAGCCGTCAACATAACCCTAACCCTAGGTCCAATCCTCAGCCTAACCGTCTCCCTAACCCTAGCCCTCAACCTAACCCTAACCCTAGGTCCAATCCTAACCCTAACCATCTCTCTAAACCTAGCACTCAACATAACCCTAACCCTAGGTCCAATCCTAACCCTAACCGTCTCTCTAAACCTAGCCCTCAACATAACCCTAACCCTAGGTCCAATCCTAACCCTAACCGTCTCTCTAACCCTAGCCCTCAACATAACCCTAACCCTACGTCCAATCCAAACCCGAACCCTCTCTCTAAACCTAGCCCTCAAAATAACCTTAACCCTAGGTCCAATCCTAACCCAAACCGTCTCCCTAACCCTAGCCCTCAACCTAACCCTAACCCTAGGTCTAATCCTAAACCTAACCGTCTCTCTAACCCTAGCCCTCAACATAACCCTAACCCTAGGTCCATTCCTAACCCAAACCATCTCTCTAAACCTAGCCCTCTAAATAACTCTAACCCTAGGTCCAATCCTAACCCTAACCTTCTCTCTAACCCTAGCACTCAACCTAAACCTAACCCTAGGTCCAATCCTAACCCTAACCGTCTCTCTGACCCTAGCCCTCAACATAACCCTAACCCTAAGTCCAATTGTCACCCTAACCGTCTCTCTAACCCTAACCCTCAACATAACCCTAATCTAGGTCCATTCCTCACCCTAACCGTCTCTCTAACGCTATCCCTCAACATAACCCTAACCCTACGTCCAATCCTAACCTAAACCGTCTCTCTAACCCTAGCCCTCAACATAACCCTAACCCTAGGTCCAATCCTAACCCTAACCGTCTCTCTATCCCTAGCCGTCTACATAAGCCTACCCCTAGGTCCAATCCTCACCGTAACCGTCTCCCTAAACCTAGCCCTCAACCTAACACTAACCCTAGGTCCAATCCTAACCCTAACCGTCTCTCTAACCCTAGCCCTCAACAAAACCCTAACCCTAGGTCCAGTCCTAACCTTAACCGTCTCTCTAACCCTAGCCCTCAACATAACTCTAACCCTAGGTCCAATCCTAACAATAACCGTCTCTCTAACCCTAGCCCTCAACATAACCCGAACCCTAGGTCCAATCCTAACCCTAACCGTCTCTCTAACCCTAGCCCTCAACATAACCCTAACCCTAGGTCCAATCCAAACCCTAACCCTCTCTCTAACCCTAGCCCTCAACATAACCCTAACCCTAGGTCCAATCCTAACCCTAACCGTCTCTCTATCCCTAGCCGTCTACATAACCCTAACCCTATGTCCAATCCTAACCCTAACCGTCTCTCTAACCCTAGCCCTCAACATAACCCTAACCCTAGTTCCAATCCTAACCCCAACCGTCTCTCTAACCCTAGCCCTCAACCTAACCCTAACCCTAGGTCCAATCCTAACCACAACCGTCTCTCTAACCCTTACCCTCAACCTAACCGAACCCTAGGTCCAATCCTAACCCTAAGCATCTCTCTAACCCTAGACCTCAACATAACCCTAACCCTACGTCCAATCCTAACCCTAACCGTCTCTCTAACCTTAGCCCTCTACATAACGCTAACCCTACGTCCAATCCTAACCCTAACAGTCTCTCTAACCCTAGCCCTCAAAATAACCCTAACTCTAGGTCCAATCCTCACCCTAACCACCTCTCTAACCCTAGCCCTCAACATAACCCTAACCCTAGGTCCAATCCTAACCCTAACCGTCTCTCTAACCTTAGCCCTCTACATAACGCTAACCCTACGTCCAATCCTAACCCTAACAGTCTCTCTAACCCTAGCCCTCAAAATAACCCTAACCCTAGGTCCAATCCTAACCCTAACCGTCTCTCTAACCCTAGCCCTCAACATAACCCTAACACTAGGTCCAATCCTAACCCTAAGCATCTCTCTAAACCTAGACCTCAACATAACCCTAACCCTACGTCCAATCCTTACCCTAACCGTCTCTCTAAACTTAGCCATCTACATAACCCTAACCCTACGTCCAATCCTAACCCTAACAGTCTCTCTAACCCTAGCCCTCAAAATAACCCTAACTCTAGGTCCAATCCTCACCCTAACCGTCTCTCTAACCCTAGCCCTCAACATAACCCTAACCCTAGGTCCAATCCTCACCCTAACCGTCTCTCTAAACCTAGCCCTCAACATAACCCTAACCCTAGGTCCAATCCTAACCCTAAGCATCTCTCTAACCCTAGCCCTCAACATAACCCTAACCCTAGGTCCAATCCTAACCCTAACCGTCTCTCTAACCCTTGCCCTCAACATAACCCTAACCCTAGGTCCAATCCTCACCCTAACCGTCTCTCTAACCCTTGCCCTCAACATAACCCTAACCCTAGGTCCAATCCTCACCCTAACCGTATCTCTAACCCTTGCCCTCAACATAACCCTAACCCTAGGTCCAATCCTAACCCTAACCGTCTCTCTAACCATAGCCTTCAACATAACCCGAACCCTAGGTCCAATCCTAACCCTAACCGTCTCTCTAACCCTAGCCCTCAACCTAACCCTAACCCTAGGTCCAGTCCTAACACTAACCGTCTCTCTAACCCTAGCCCTCAATATAACCCGAACCCTAGGTCCAATCCTAACCCTAACCGTCTCTCTAACCCTAGCCCTCAACATAACCCTAACCATAGGTCCAATCCTAACCCTAACCCTCTCTCTAACCCTAGCCCTCAACATAACCCTAACCCTAGGTCCAATCCTAACCCAAACCGTCTCTCTAACCCTAGCCCTCAACATAACCCGAACCCTAAGTCCAATCCTAACCCTAACCGTCTCTCTAACCCTAGCCCTCAACATTACCGGAACCCTAGGTCCAATCCTAACCCTAACCGTCTCTCTATCCCTAGCCGTCTACATAACCCTAACCCTAGGTCCAATCCTCACCCTAACCGTCTCCCTAACCCTACCACTCAACCTAACCCTAACCCTAGGTCGAATCCTAACCCTAACCGTCTCTGTAACCGTAGCCCTCAACATAACCCTAACCCTAGGTCCAATCCTAACCCTAACCGTCTCTCTAACCCTAGCCCTCAACATAACTCTAACCCTAGGTCCAATCCTAACCCTAACCGTCTCTCTAATCCTAGCCCTCAACATAACCCTAACCCTAGGTCCATTCCTCACCCTAACCGTCTCTCTAACACTAGCCCTCAACATAACCCTAACCCTAGGTCCAATCCTAACCCTAACCGTCTCTCTAACCCTAGCACTCAACCTAACCCTAACCCTAGGTCCAATCCTAACCCTAACCGTCTCTCTAACCCTAGCGCTCAACCTAACCCTAACCCTAGGTCCAATCATAACCATAACCGTCTCTCTAACCTAGCCCTCAACCTAATCCTAACCCTAGGTCCAATCCTAACCCTAACCTTCTCTCTAACCCTAGCCCTCAACATAACGCTAACCCTAGGTCCAATCCTCACCCTAACCGTCTCTCTAACCCTAGCCCTCAACCTAACCCTAACCCTAGGTCCAATCCTAACCCTAACCGTCTCTCTAACCCAAGCCCTCAACCTAAACCTAACCCTACGTCCAATCTTAACCCTAACAGTCTCTCTAACCCTAGCCCTAAAAATAACCCTAACTCTAGGTCCAATCCTAACCCTAACCGTCTCTCTAACCCTAGCACTCAACATAACCCTAACCCTAGGTCCAATCCTAACCCTAACCCTATCTCTAACCCTAGCCCTCAACATAACCCTAAGCCTAGGTCCAATCCTAACCCTAACCGTCTTTCTAACCTTAGCCCTCAACATAACTCTAACTCTAGGTCCAATCCTAACCCTAACCGTCTCTCTAACCCTAGCACTCAACCTAAACCTAACCCTAGGTCCAATCCTAACCCTAACCGTCTCTCTAACCCTAGCTATCAACCTAACCCTAACCCTAGGTCCAATCCTAACCCTAACCGTCTCTCTAACCCTAGCCCTTAACATAACCCTAACCCTAGGTCCAATCCTAACCCTAACCCTCTCTCTAACCCTAGCCCTCAACATAACCCTAAGCCTAGGTCCAATCCTAACCCTAACCCTCTCTCTAACCCTAGCCCTCATATTAACCCTAACCCTAGGTCCAATCCTGACCCTAACTATCTCTCTAACCCTAGCCCTCAACATAACACTATCCCTAGGTCCAATGCTAACCCTAACCGTCTCTCTAAACCTAGCCCTCAACATAACCCTAACCCTAGGTCCAATCTTAACCCTAACCGTCTCTCTAACCCTTGCCCTCAACCTAACCCTAACCCTAGGTCCAATCCTAACCCTAAGCCTCTCTCTAACCCTAGCCCTCAACATAACCCGAACCCCAGGTCCAATCCTAACCCTAACCGTCTCTCTAACCCTAGCCCTCAACATAACCCGAACCCTAGGTCCAATCCTAACCCTAACCGTCTCTCTATCCCTAGCCGTCAACATAACCCTAACCCTAGGTCCAATCCTCACCCTAACCGTCTCCCTAACCCTAGCCCTCAACCTAACCCTAACCCTAGGTCCAATCCTAACCCTAACCGTCTCTCTAAACCTAGCACTCAACATAACCCTAACCCTAGGTCCAATCCTAACCCTAACCGTCTCTCTAACCCTAGCCCTCAACATAACCCTAACCCTAGGTCCAATCCTAACCCTAACCGTCTCTCTAACCCTAGCCCTCAACATAACCCTAACCCTAGGTCCAATCCAAACCCGAACCCTCTCTCTAAACCTAGCCCTCAAAATAACCTTAACCCTAGGTCCAATCCTAACCCAAACCGTCTCCCTAACCCTAGCCCTCAACCTAACCCTAACCCTAGGTCTAATCCTAAACCTAACCGTCTCTCTAACCCTAGCCCTCAACATAACCCTAACCCTAGGTCCATTCCTAACCCAAACCATCTCTCTAAACCTAGCCCTCTAAATAACTCTAACCCTAGGTCCAATCCTAACCCTAACCGTCTCTCTAACCCTAGCACTCAACCTAACACTAACCCTAGGTCCAATCCTAACCCTAAGCATCTCTCTAACCCTAGCCCTCAACATAACCCTAACCCTAGGTCCAATCCTAACCCTAACCGTCTCTCTAACCCTTGCCCTCAACCTAACCCTAACCCTAGGTCCATTCCTAACCCTAACCCTCTCTCTAACCCTAGCCCTCAACATAACCTTAACCCTAGGTCCAATCCTAACCCTAACCCTCTCTCTAACCCTAGCCCTAAACATAACCCGAACCCTAGGTCCAATCCTAACCCTAACCGTCTCTCTAACCCTAGCCCTCAACATAACCCGAACCCTAGGTCCAATCCTAACCCTAACCGTCTCTCTATCCCTAGCCGTCAACATAACCCTAACCCTAGGTCCAATGCTAACCCTAACCGTCTCTCTACCCCTAGCCCTCAACATAACCCTAACTCTAGGTCCATTCCTAACCCTAACCGTCACTCTAACCCTAGCACTCAACCTAAACCTAACCCTAGGTCCAATCCTAACCCTAATCGTCTCTCTGACCCTAGCCCTCAACATAACCCTAACCCTAAGTCCAATTGTCACCCTAACCGTCTCTCTAACCCTAACCCTCAACATAACCCTAATCTAGGTCCATTCCTCACCCTAACCGTCTCTCTAACGCTATCCCTCAACATAACCCTAACCCTACGTCCAATCCTAACCTAAACCGTCTCTCTAACCCTAGCCCTCAACATAACCCTAACCCTAGGTCCAATCCAAACCCTAACCCTCTCTCTAACCCTAGCCCTCAACATAACCCTAACCCTAGGTCCAATCCTAACCCTAACCGTCTCTCTATCCCTAGCCGTCTACATAACCCTAACCCTATGTCCAATCCTAACCCTAACCGTCTCTCTAACCCTAGCCCTCAACATAACCCTAAGCCTAGTTCCAATCCTAACCCCAACCGTCTCTCTAACCCTAGCCCTCAACCTAACCCTAACCCTAGGTCCAATCCTAACCACAACCGTCCCTCCAACCCTTACCCTCAACCTAACCGAACCCTAGGTCCAATCCTAACCCTAAGCATCTCTCTAACCCTAGACCGCAACATAACCCTAACCCTACGTCCAATCCTAACCCTAACCGTCTCTCTAACCTTAGCCCTCTACATAACGCTAACCCTACGTCCAATCCTAACCCTAACAGTCTCTCTAACCCTAGCCCTCAAAATAACCCTAACTCTAGGTCCAATCCTCACCCTAACCACCTCTCTAACCCTAGCCCTCAACATAACCCTAACCCTAGGTCCAATCCTAACCCTAACCGTCTCTCTAACCCTAGCCCTCAACCTAACCATAACCCTAGGTCCAATCCTAAACCTAACCGTCTCTCTAACCCTAGCCCTCAACCTAACCCTGACCCTAGGTCCAATCCTAACCCTAACCGTCCCTCTAACCCTTGCCCTCAACCTAACCCTAACCCTAGGTCCAATCCTAACCCTAAGCATCTCTCTAAACCTAGACCTCAACATAACCCTAACCCTACGTCCAATCCTTACCCTAACCGTCTCTCTAAACTTAGCCATCTACATAACCCTAACCCTACGTCCAATCCTAACCCTAACAGTCTCTCTAACCCTAGCCCTCAAAATAACCCTAACTCTAGGTCCAATCCTCACCCTAACCGTCTCTCTAACCCTAGCCCTCAACATAACCCTAACCCTAGGTCCAATCCTCACCCTAACCGTCTCTCTAAACCTAGCCCTCAACATAACCCTAACCCTAGGTCCAATCCTAACCCTAAGCATCTCTCTAACCCTAGCCCTCAACATAACCCTAACCCTAGGTCCAATCCTAACCCTAACCGTCTCTCTAACCCTTGCCCTCAACATAACCCTAACCCTAGGTCCAATCCTCACCCTAACCGTCTCTCTAACCCTAGCCCTCAACATAACCCTAACACTAGGTCCAATCCTCACCCTAACCGTCTCTCTAACCATAGCCCTCAACATAACCCGAACCCTAGGTCCAATCGTAACCCTAACCGTCTCTCTAACCTTAGCCCTCTACATAACGCTAACCCTACGTCCAATCCTAACCCTAACAGTCTCTCTAACCCTAGCCCTCAAAATAACCCTAACTCTAGGTCCAATCCTCACCCTAACCACCTCTCTAACCCTAGCCCTCAACATAACCCTAACCCTAGGTCCAATCCTAACCCTAACCGTCTCTCTAACCCTAGCCCTCAACCTAACCATAACCCTAGGTCCAATCCTAAACCTAACCGTCTCTCTAACCCTAGCCCTCAACATAACTCTAACCCTAGGTCCAATCCTAACCCTAACCGTCTCTCTAATCCTAGCCCTCAACATAACCCTAACCCTAGGTCCATTCCTCACCCTAACCGTCTCTCTAACACTAGCCCTCAACATAACCCTAACCCTAGGTCCAATCCTAACCCTAACCGTCTCTCTAACCCTAGCACTCAACCTAACCCTAACCCTAGGTCCAATCCTAACCCTAACCGTCTCTCTAACCCTAGCGCTCAACCTAACCCTAACCCTAGGTCCAATCATAACCATAACCGTCTCTCTAACCTAGCCCTCAACCTAATCCTAACCCTAGGTCCAATCCTAACCCTAACCTTCTCTCTAACCCTAGCCCTCAACATAACGCTAACCCTAGGTCCAATCCTCACCCTAACCGTCTCTCTAACCCTAGCCCTCAACCTAACCCTAACCCTAGGTCCAATCCTAACCCTAACCGTCTCTCTAACCCAAGCCCTCAACCTAAACCTAACCCTACGTCCAATCTTAACCCTAACAGTCTCTCTAACCCTAGCCCTAAAAATAACCCTAACTCTAGGTCCAATCCTAACCCTAACCGTCTCTCTAACCCTAGCACTCAACATAACCCTAACCCTAGGTCCAATCCTAACCCTAACCCTATCTCTAACCCTAGCCCTCAACATAACCCTAAGCCTAGGTCCAATCCTAACCCTAACCGTCTTTCTAACCTTAGCCCTCAACATAACTCTAACTCTAGGTCCAATCCTAACCCTAACCGTCTCTCTAACCCTAGCACTCAACCTAAACCTAACCCTAGGTCCAATCCTAACCCTAACCGTCTCTCTAACCCTAGCTATCAACCTAACCCTAACCCTAGGTCCAATCCTAACCCTAACCGTCTCTCTAACCCTAGCCCTTAACATAACCCTAACCCTAGGTCCAATCCTAACCCTAACCCTCTCTCTAACCCTAGCCCTCAACATAACCCTAAGCCTAGGTCCAATCCTAACCCTAACCCTCTCTCTAACCCTAGCCCTCATATTAACCCTAACCCTAGGTCCAATCCTGACCCTAACTATCTCTCTAACCCTAGCCCTCAACATAACACTATCCCTAGGTCCAATGCTAACCCTAACCGTCTCTCTAAACCTAGCCCTCAACATAACCCTAACCCTAGGTCCAATCTTAACCCTAACCGTCTCTCTAACCCTTGCCCTCAACCTAACCCTAACCCTAGGTCCAATCCTAACCCTAAGCCTCTCTCTAACCCTAGCCCTCAACATAACCCGAACCCCAGGTCCAATCCTAACCCTAACCGTCTCTCTAACCCTAGCCCTCAACATAACCCGAACCCTAGGTCCAATCCTAACCCTAACCGTCTCTCTATCCCTAGCCGTCAACATAACCCTAACCCTAGGTCCAATCCTCACCCTAACCGTCTCCCTAACCCTAGCCCTCAACCTAACCCTAACCCTAGGTCCAATCCTAACCCTAACCGTCTCTCTAAACCTAGCACTCAACATAACCCTAACCCTAGGTCCAATCCTAACCCTAACCGTCTCTCTAACCCTAGCCCTCAACATAACCCTAACCCTAGGTCCAATCCTAAACCTAACCGTCTCTCTAACCCTAGCCCTCAACATAACCCTAACCCTAGGTCCAATCCAAACCCGAACCCTCTCTCTAAACCTAGCCCTCAAAATAACCTTAACCCTAGGTCCAATCCTAACCCAAACCGTCTCCCTAACCCTAGCCCTCAACCTAACCCTAACCCTAGGTCTAATCCTAAACCTAACCGTCTCTCTAACCCTAGCCCTCAACATAACCCTAACCCTAGGTCCATTCCTAACCCAAACCATCTCTCTAAACCTAGCCCTCTAAATAACTCTAACCCTAGGTCCAATCCTAACCCTAACCGTCTCTCTAACCCTAGCACTCAACCTAACACTAACCCTAGGTCCAATCCTAACCCTAAGCATCTCTCTAACCCTAGCCCTCAACATAACCCTAACCCTAGGTCCAATCCTAACCCTAACCGTCTCTCTAACCCTTGCCCTCAACCTAACCCTAACCCTAGGTCCATTCCTAACCCTAACCCTCTCTCTAACCCTAGCCCTCAACATAACCTTAACCCTAGGTCCAATCCTAACCCTAACCCTCTCTCTAACCCTAGCCCTAAACATAACCCGAACCCTAGGTCCAATCCTAACCCTAACCGTCTCTCTAACCCTAGCCCTCAACATAACCCGAACCCTAGGTCCAATCCTAACCCTAACCGTCTCTCTATCCCTAGCCGTCAACATAACCCTAACCCTAGGTCCAATGCTAACCCTAACCGTCTCTCTACCCCTAGCCCTCAACATAACCCTAACTCTAGGTCCATTCCTAACCCTAACCGTCACTCTAACCCTAGCACTCAACCTAAACCTAACCCTAGGTCCAATCCTAACCCTAATCGTCTCTCTGACCCTAGCCCTCAACATAACCCTAACCCTAAGTCCAATTGTCACCCTAACCGTCTCTCTAACCCTAACCCTCAACATAACCCTAATCTAGGTCCATTCCTCACCCTAACCGTCTCTCTAACGCTATCCCTCAACATAACCCTAACCCTACGTCCAATCCTAACCTAAACCGTCTCTCTAACCCTAGCCCTCAACATAACCCTAACCCTAGGTCCAATCCAAACCCTAACCCTCTCTCTAACCCTAGCCCTCAACATAACCCTAACCCTAGGTCCAATCCTAACCCTAACCGTCTCTCTATCCCTAGCCGTCTACATAACCCTAACCCTATGTCCAATCCTAACCCTAACCCTCTCTCTAACCCTAGCCCTCAACATAACCCTAACCCTAGGTCCAATCCTAACCCTAACCGTCTCTCTATCCCTAGCCGTCTACATAACCCTAACCCTATGTCCAATCCTAACCCTAACCGTCTCTCTAACCCTAGCCCTCAACATAACCCTAACCCTAGGTCCAATCCTCACCCTAACCACCTCTCTAACCCTAGCCCTCAACATAACCCTAACCCTAGGTCCAATCCTAACCCTAACCGTCTCTCTAACCCTAGCCCTCAACCTAACCATAACCCTAGGTCCAATCCTAAACCTAACCGTCTCTCTAACCCTAGCCCTCAACCTAACCCTGACCCTAGGTCCAATCCTAACCCTAACCGTCCCTCTAACCCTTGCCCTCAACCTAACCCTAACCCTAGGTCCAATCCTAACCCTAAGCATCTCTCTAAACCTAGACCTCAACATAACCCTAACCCTACGTCCAATCCTTACCCTAACCGTCTCTCTAAACTTAGCCATCTACATAACCCTAACCCTACGTCCAATCCTAACCCTAACAGTCTCTCTAACCCTAGCCCTCAAAATAACCCTAACTCTAGGTCCAATCCTCACCCTAACCGTCTCTCTAACCCTAGCCCTCAACATAACCCTAACCCTAGGTCCAATCCTCACCCTAACCGTCTCTCTAAACCTAGCCCTCAACATAACCCTAACCCTAGGTCCAATCCTAACCCTAAGCATCTCTCTAACCCTAGCCCTCAACATAACCCTAACCCTAGGTCCAATCCTAACCCTAACCGTCTCTCTAACCCTTGCCCTCAACATAACCCTAACCCTAGGTCCAATCCTCACCCTAACCGTCTCTCTAACCCTAGCCCTCAACATAACCCTAACACTAGGTCCAATCCTCACCCTAACCGTCTCTCTAACCATAGCCCTCAACATAACCCGAACCCTAGGTCCAATCGTAACCCTAACCGTCTCTCTAACCTTAGCCCTCTACATAACGCTAACCCTACGTCCAATCCTAACCCTAACAGTCTCTCTAACCCTAGCCCTCAAAATAACCCTAACTCTAGGTCCAATCCTCACCCTAACCACCTCTCTAACCCTAGCCCTCAACATAACCCTAACCCTAGGTCCAATCCTAACCCTAACCGTCTCTCTAACCCTAGCCCTCAACCTAACCATAACCCTAGGTCCAATCCTAAACCTAACCGTCTCTCTAACCCTAGCCCTCAACCTAACCCTGACCCTAGGTCCAATCCTAACCCTAACCGTCCCTCTAACCCTTGCCCTCAACCTAACCCTAACCCTAGGTCCAATCCTAACCCTAAGCATCTCTCTAAACCTAGACCTCAACATAACCCTAACCCTACGTCCAATCCTTACCCTAACCGTCTCTCTAAACTTAGCCATCTACATAACCCTAACCCTACGTCCAATCCTAACCCTAACAGTCTCTCTAACCCTAGCCCTCAAAATAACCCTAACTCTAGGTCCAATCCTCACCCTAACCGTCTCTCTAACCCTAGCCCTCAACATAACCCTAACCCTAGGTCCAATCCTCACCCTAACCGTCTCTCTAAACCTAGCCCTCAACATAACCCTAACCCTAGGTCCAATCCTAACCCTAAGCATCTCTCTAACCCTAGCCCTCAACATAACCCTAACCCTAGGTCCAATCCTAACCCTAACCGTCTCTCTAACCCTTGCCCTCAACATAACCCTAACCCTAGGTCCAATCCTCACCCTAACCGTCTCTCTAACCCTTGCCCTCAACATAACCCTAACCCTAGGTCCAATCCTCACCCTAACCGTCTCTCTAACCCTTGCCCTCAACATAACCCTAACCCTAGGTCCAATCCTAACCCTAACCGTCTCTCTAACCATAGCCTTCAACATAACCCGAACCCTAGGTCCAATCCTAACCCTAACCGTCTCTCTAACCCTAGCCCTCAACCTAACCCTAACCCTAGGTCCAGTCCTAACACTAACCGTCTCTCTAACCCTAGCCCTCAACATAACCCGAACCGTAGGTCCAATCCTAACCCTAACCGTCTCTCTAACCCTAGCCCTCAACATAACCCTAACCATAGGTCCAATCCTAACCCTAACCCTCTCTGTAACCCTAGCCCTCAACATAACCCTAACCCTAGGTCCAATCCTAACCCAAACCGTCTCTCTAACCCTAGAACTCAACATAACCCGAACCCTAAGTCCAATCCTAACCCTAACCGTCTCTCTAACCCTAGCCCTCAACATTACCGGAACCCTAGGTCCAATCCTAACCCTAACCGTCTCTCTATCCCTAGCCGTCTACATAACCCTAACCCTAGGTCCAATCCTCACCCTAACCGTCTCCCTAACCCTACCACTCAACCTAACCCTAACCCTAGGTCGAATCCTAACCCTAACCGTCTCTGTAACCGTAGCCCTCAACATAACCCTAACCCTAGGTCCAATCCTAACCCTAACCGTCTCTCTAACCCTAGCCCTCAACATAACTCTAACCCTAGGTCCAATCCTAACCCTAACCGTCTCTCTAATCCTAGCCCTCAACATAACCCTAACCCTAGGTCCATTCCTCACCAGAACCGTCTCTCTAACACTAGCCCTCAACATAACCCTAACCCTAGGTCCAATCCTAACCCTAACCGTCTCTCTAAACCTAGCACTCAACCTAACCCTAACCCTAGGTCCAATCCTAACCCTAACCGTCTCTCTAACCCTAGCGCTCAACCTAACCCTAACCCTAGGTCCAATCATAACCATAACCGTCTCTCTAACCTAGCCCTCAACCTAATCCTAACCCTAGGTCCAATCCTAACCCTAACCTTCTCTCTAACCCTAGCCCTCAACATAACGCTAACCCTAGGTCCAATCCTCACCCTAACCGTCTCTCTAACCCTAGCCCTCAACCTAACCCTAACCCTAGGTCCAATCCTAACCCTAACCGTCTCTCTAATCCAAGCCCTCAACCTAAACCTAACCCTACGTCCAATCTTAACCCTAACAGTCTCTCTAACCCTAGCCCTAAAAATAACCCTAACTCTAGGTCCAATCCTAACCCTAACCGTCTCTCTAACCCTAGCACTCAACATAACCCTAACCCTAGGTCCAATCCTAACCCTAACCCTATCTCTAACCCTAGCCCTCAACATAACCCTAAGCCTAGGTCCAATCCTAACCCTAACCGTCTTTCTAACCTTAGCCCTCAACATAACTCTAACTCTAGGTCCAATCCTAACCCTAACCGTCTCTCTAACCCTAGCACTCAACCTAAACCTAACCCTAGGTCCAATCCTAACCCTAACCGTCTCTCTAACCCTAGCTATCAACCTAACCCTAACCCTAGGTCCAATCCTAACCCTAACCGTCTCTCTAACCCTAGCCCTTAACATAACCCTAACCCTAGGTCCAATCCTAACCCTAACCCTCTCTCTAACCCTAGCCCTCATATTAACCCTAACCCTAGGTCCAATCCTGACCCTAACTATCTCTCTAACCCTAGCCCTCAACATAACACTATCCCTAGGTCCAATGCTAACCCTAACCGTCTCTCTAAACCTAGCCCTCAACATAACCCTAACCCTAGGTCCAATCTTAACCCTAACCGTCTCTCTAACCCTTGCCCTCAACCTAACCCTAACCCTAGGTCCAATCCTAACCCTAAGCCTCTCTCTAACCCTAGCCCTCAACATAACCCGAACCCCAGGTCCAATCCTAACCCTAACCGTCTCTCTAACCCTAGCCCTCAACATAACCCGAACCCTAGGTCCAATCCTAACCCTAACCGTCTCTCTATCCCTAGCCGTCAACATAACCCTAACCCTAGGTCCAATCCTCACCCTAACCGTCTCCCTAACCCTAGCCCTCAACCTAACCCTAACCCTAGGTCCAATCCTAACCCTAACCGTCTCTCTAAACCTAGCACTCAACATAACCCTAACCCTAGGTCCAATCCTAACCCTAACCGTCTCTCTAACCCTAGCCCTCAACATAACCCTAACCCTAGGTCCAATCCTAACCCTAACCGTCTCTCTAACCCTAGCCCTCAACATAACACTAACCCTAGGTCCAATCCAAACCCGAACCCTCTCTCTAAACCTAGCCCTCAAAATAACCTTAACCCTAGGTCCAATCCTAACCCAAACCGTCTCCCTAACCCTAGCCCTCAACCTAACCCTAACCCTAGGTCTAATCCTAAACCTAACCGTCTCTCTAACCCTAGCCCTCAACATAACCCTAACCCTAGGTACATTCCTAACCCAAACCATCTCTCTAAACCTAGCCCTCTAAATAACTCTAACCCTAGGTCCAATCCTAACCCTAACCGTCTCTCTAACCCTAGCACTCAACCTAACACTAACCCTAGGTCCAATCCTAACCGTAACCGTCTCTCTAACCCTAGCCCTCAACATAACCCTAACCCTAGGTCCAATCCTAACCCTAAGCATCTCTCTAACCCTAGCCCTCAACATAACCCTAACCCTAGGTCCAATCCTAACCCTAACCGTCTCTCTAACCCTTGCCCTCAACCTAACCCTAACCCTAGGTCCATTCCTAACCCTAACCCTCTCTCTAACCCTAGCCCTCAACATAACCTTAACCCTAGGTCCAATCCTAACCCTAACCCTCTCTCTAACCCTAGCCCTAAACATAACCCGAACCCTAGGTCCAATCCTAACCCTAACCGTCTCTCTAACCCTAGCCCTCAACATAACCCGAACCCTAGGTCCAATCCTAACCCTAACCGTCTCTCTATCCCTAGCCGTCAACATAACCCTAACCCTAGGTCCAATGCTAACCCTAACCGTCTCTCTACCCCTAGCCCTCAACATAACCCTAACTCTAGGTCCATTCCTAACCCTAACCGTCACTCTAACCCTAGCACTCAACCTAAACCTAACCCTAGGTCCAATCCTAACCCTAACCGTCTCTCTGACCCTAGCCCTCAACATAACCCTAACCCTAAGTCCAATTGTCACCCTAACCGTCTCTCTAACCCTAACCCTCAACATAACCCTAATCTAGGTCCATTCCTCACCCTAACCGTCTCTCTAACGCTATCCCTCAACATAACCCTAACCCTACGTCCAATCCTAACCTAAACCGTCTCTCTAACCCTAGCCCTCAACATAACCCTAACCCTAGGTCCAATCCTAACCCTAACCGTCTCTGTATCCCTAGCCGTCTACATAACCCTACCCCTAGGTCCAATCCTCACCGTAACCGTCTCCCTAAACCTAGCCCTCAACCTAACACTAACCCTAGGTCCAATCCTAACCCTAACCGTCTCTCTAACCCTAGCCCTCAACAAAACCCTAACCCTAGGTCCAGTCCTAACCTTAACCGTCTCTCTAACCCTAGCCCTCAACATAACTCTAACCCTAGGTCCAATCCTAACAATAACCGTCTCTCTAACCCTAGCCCTCAACATAACCCGAACCCTAGGTCCAATCCTAACCCTAACCGTCTCTCTAACCCTAGCCCTCAACATAACCCTAACCCTAGGTCCAATCCAAACCCTAACCCTCTCTCTAACCCTAGCCCTCAACATAACCCTAACCCTAGGTCCAATCCTAACCCTAACCGTCTCTCTAACCTTAGCCCTCTACATAACGCTAACCCTACGTCCAATCCTAACCCTAACAGTCTCTCTAACCCTAGCCCTCAAAATAACCCTAACTCTAGGTCCAATCCTCACCCTAACCACCTCTCTAACCCTAGCCCTCAACATAACCCTAACCCTAGGTCCAATCCTAACCCTAACCGTCTCTCTAACCCTAGCCCTCAACCTAACCATAACCCTAGGTCCAATCCTAAACCTAACCGTCTCTCTAACCCTAGCCCTCAACCTAACCCTGACCCTAGGTCCAATCCTAACCCTAACCGTCCCTCTAACCCTTGCCCTCAACCTAACCCTAACCCTAGGTCCAATCCTAACCCTAAGCATCTCTCTAAACCTAGACCTCAACATAACCCTAACCCTACGTCCAATCCTTACCCTAACCGTCTCTCTAAACTTAGCCATCTACATAACCCTAACCCTACGTCCAATCCTAACCCTAACAGTCTCTCTAACCCTAGCCCTCAAAATAACCCTAACTCTAGGTCCAATCCTCACCCTAACCGTCTCTCTAACCCTAGCCCTCAACATAACCCTAACCCTAGGTCCAATCCTCACCCTAACCGTCTCTCTAAACCTAGCCCTCAACATAACCCTAACCCTAGGTCCAATCCTAACCCTAAGCATCTCTCTAACCCTAGCCCTCAACATAACCCTAACCCTAGGTCCAATCCTAACCCTAACCGTCTCTCTAACCCTTGCCCTCAACATAACCCTAACCCTAGGTCCAATCCTCACCCTAACCGTCTCTCTAACCCTAGCCCTCAACATAACCCTAACACTAGGTCCAATCCTCACCCTAACCGTCTCTCTAACCATAGCCCTCAACATAACCCGAACCCTAGGTCCAATCCTAACCCTAACCGTCTCTCTAACCCTAGCCCTCAACCTAACCCTAACCCTAGGTCCAGTCCTAACACTAACCGTCTCTCTAACCGTAGCCCTCAATATAACCCGAACCCTAGGTCCAATCCTAACCCTAACCGTCTCTCTAACCCTAGCCCTCAACATAACCCTAACCATAGGTCCAATCCTAACCCTAACCCTCTCTCTAACCCTAGCCCTCAACATAACCCTAACCCTAGGTCCAATCCTAACCCAAACCGTCTCTCTAACCCTAGCCCTCAACATAACCCGAACCCTAGGTCCAATCCTAACCCTAACCGTCTCTCTAACCCTAGCCCTCAACATTACCGGAACCCTAGGTCCAATCCTAACCCTAACCGTCTCTCTATCCCTAGCCGTCTACATAACCCTAACCCTAGGTCCAATCCTAACCCTAACCGTCTCTCTAACCCTAGCCCTCAACCTAACCCTAACCCTAGGTCCAATCATAACCATAACCGTCTCTCTAACCTAGCCCTCAACATAATCCTAACCCTAGGTCCAATCCTAACCCTAACCTTCTCTCTAACCCTAGCCCTCAACATAACGCTAACCCTAGGTCCAATCCTAACCCTAACCGTCTCTCTAACCCTAGCCCTCAACATAACCGTAACCCTAGGTCCAATCCTAATCCTAACAGTCTCTCTAAACGTAGCCCTCAAGATAACCCTAACCCTAGGTGAAATCCTAACCCAAACCGTCTCTCTAACCCTAGCCCTCAACATAACCCTAACCCTAGGTCCAATCCTAACCCTAACAGTCTCTCTAACCCTAGCCCTCAACATAACCCTAAACCTAAGTCCAATCCTAACCCTAACCGTCCCTCTAACCCTAGCCCTCAACATAACCCTAACCCTAGGAACAATCCTAACCCAAACCATCTCTCTAAGCCTAGCCCTCAACATAACCCTAACCCTAGGTCCAATCCTAACCCTAACAGTCTCTCTAACCCTAGCCCTCAACATAACCCTAAACCTAAGTCCAATCCTAACCCTAACCGTCTCTCTAACCCTAGCCCTCAACATAACCCTAACCCTAGGTACAATCCTATCCCTAACCGTCTCTCTAACCCTAGCCCTCAACCTAACCCTACCCTAGGTCCAATCCTAACCCTAAGCATCTCTCTAACCCTATCCCTCAACATAACCCTAACCCTAGGTCCATTCCTAACCCTAACCGTCTCTCTAACCCTAGCCCTCAACATAACCCTAACCCTAGGTGCAATCCACACCCTAACCGTCTCTCTAACCCTAGCCCTCAACATAACTCTAACCCTAGGTCCAATCCTAACCCTGACCGTCTCTCTAACCCTAGCACTCAACCTACCCCTAACCCTCGGTCCAATCCTAACCCTAACCGTCTCTCTAACCCAAGCCCTCAACCTAACCCTAACCCTAACCCTAGGTCCAATCCTAACCCTAACCGTCTCTCTAAACCTAGCCCTCAACATAACCGTAACCCTAGGTCCAATCCTAACCCTAACCGTCTCTCTAACCCTAGCCCTCAACATAACACTAACCCTAGGTCCAATCCTAACCCTAACCGTCTCTCTAACCCTAGCAGTCAACCTAACCCTAAGCCTAGGTCCAGTCCTAACCCTAACTCTCTCTCTAACCCTTGCCCTCAACCTAACCCTAACCCTAGGTCCAATGCTAACCTTAACCCTCTCTCTAACAATAGCCCTCAACATAACCTTAACCCTAGGTCCAATCCTAACCCTAACACTCTCGAACCCTAGCCCTCAACATAACGCGAACCCTAGGTCCAATCCTGACCCTAACCGTCTCTCTATCCCTAGCCCTCAACATAACCCGAAAGATAGGTCCAATCCTAACCCAAACCCTCTCTCTGTCTCTAGCCGTCAACATAACCCTAACCCTAGGTCCAATCCTCACCCTAACCGTCTCCCTAACCCTAGCCCTCAACCTAACCCTATCCCTAGGACCAATCCTCACCCTAACCGTCTCTCTAAACCTAGCCCTCAACATAACTCTAACCCTAGGTCCAATCCTAACCCTAACCGTCTCTCTAACCCTAGCCTTCAACCTAACCCTAACCCTAGGTCCAATCCTAACCCTAACGGTCTCTCTAACCCAAGATCTCAACCTAACCCTAACCCTAGGTCCAATCCTAACCCTAAGCATCTCTCTAACCCTAGCCCTCAACATAACCCTAACCCTAGGTCCAATCCCAACCCTAACCGTCTCTCTAACCCTAGCCCTCAACATAACCCTAACCCTAGGTCCAATCCTCACCCTAACCGTCTCTCTAACCCTAGCCCTCAACATAACCCTAACCGTAGGTCCAATCCTCACCCTATCCGTCTGTCTAACCCTAGCCCTCAACCAAACCCTATCCCTAGGTCCAATCCTCACCCTAACCATCTCTCTAAACCTAGCCCTCAACATAACCCTAACCCTAAGTCCAATCCTAACCCTAACCCTCTCTCTAACCCTAGCCCTCAACATAACCCTAACCCTAGGTCCAATCCTAACCCAAACCGTCTCTCTAACCCTAGCCCTCAACATAACCCGAACCCTAAGTCCAATCCTAACCCTAACCGTCTCTCTAACCCTAGCCCTCAACATTACCGGAACCCTAGGTCCAATCCTAACCCTAACCGTCTCTCTATCCCTAGCCGTCTACATAACCCTAACCCTAGGTCCAATCCTCACCCTAACCGTCTCCCTAACCCTAGCACTCAACCTAAACCTAACCCTAGGTCGAATCCTAACCCTAACCTTCTCTGTAACCGTAGCCCTCAACATATCCATAACCCTAGGTCCAATCCTAACCCTAACCGTCTCTCTAACCCTAGCAATCAACATAACTCTAACCCTAGGTCCAATCCTAACCCTAACCGTCTCTCTAATCCTAGCCCTCAACATAACCCTAACCCTAGGTCTATTCCTCACCCTAACCTTCTCTCTAACACTAGCCCTCCACATAACCCTAACCCTAGGTCCAATCCTAACCCTAACCGTCTCTCTAACCCTAGCACTCAACCTAACCCTAACCCTAGGTCCAATCCTAACCCTAACCGTCTCTCTAACCCGAGCCCTCAACCTAACCCTAACCCTAGGTCCAATCCTAACCCTAAGCATCTCTCTAACCCTAGCCCTCAACATAACCCTAACCCTAGGTCCAATCATAACCATAACCGTCTCTCTAACCTAGCCCTCAACATAATCCTAACCCTAGGTCCAATCCTAACCCTAACCGTCTCTCTAACCCTAGCCCTCAACATAACCCTAACCCTAGGTCCAATCCTAACCCTAACCGTCTCTCTAACCCTAGCCCTCAACATAACCCTAACCCTAGGTACAATCCTAACCCAAACCATCTCTCTAAGCCTAGCCCTCAACATAACCCTAACCCTAGGTCCAATCCTAACCCTAACAGTCTCTCTAACCCTAGCCCTCAACATAACCCTAAACCTAAGTCCAATCCTAACCCTAACCGTCTCTCTAACCCTAGCCCTCAACATAACCCTAACCCTAGGTACAATCCTATCCCTAACCGTCTCTCTAACCCTAGCCCTCAACCTAACCCTACCCTAGGTCCAATCCTAACCCTAAGCATCTCTCTAACCCTATCCCTCAACATAACCCTAACCCTAGGTCCAATCCTAACCCTAACCCTCTCTCTAACCCTAGCCCTCAACATAACCCTAACCCTAGGTGCAATCCACACCCTAACCGTCTCTCTAACCCTAGCCCTCAACATAACTCTAACCCTAGGTCCAATCCTAACCCTGACCGTCTCTCTAACCCTAGCACTCAACCTACCCCTAACCCCTCGGTCCAATCCTAACCCTAACCGTCTCTCTAACCCAAGCCCTCAACCTAACCCTAACCCTAACCCTAGGTCCAATCCTAACCCTAACCGTCTCTCTAAACCTAGCCCTCAACATAACCCTAACCCTAGGTCCAATCCTAACCCTAACCGTCTCTCTAACCCTAGCCCTCAACATAACACTAACCCTAGGTCCAATCCTAACCCTAACCGTCTCTCTAACCCTAGCACTCAACCTAACCCTAAGCCTAGGTCCAATCCTAACCCTAACTCTCTCTCTAACCCTTGCCCTCAACCTAACCCTAACCCTAGGTCCAATGCTAACCTTAACCCTCTCTCTAACCCTAGCCCTCAACATAACCTTAACCCTAGGTCCAATCCTAACCCTAACACTCTCGAACCCTAGCCCTCAACATAACGCGAACCCTAGGTCCAATCCTGACCCTAACCGTCTCTCTATCCCTAGCCCTCAACATAACCCGAAAGATAGGTCCAATCCTAACCCAAACCCTCTCTCTGTCCCTAGCCGTCAACATAACCCTAACCCTAGGTCCAATCCTCACCCTAACCGTCTCCCTAACCCTAGCCCTCAACCTAACCCTATCCCTAGGTCCAATCCTCACCCTAACCGTCTCTCTAAACCTAGCCCTCAACATAACTCTAACCCTAGGTCCAATCCTAACCCTAACCGTCTCTCTAACCCTAGCCCTCCACCTAACCCTAACCCTAGGTCCAATCCTAACCCTAACGGTCTCTCTAACCCAAGACCTCAACCTAACCCTAACCCTAGGTCCAATCCTAACCCTAAGCATCTCTCTAACCCTAGCCCTCAACATAACCCTAACCCTAGGTCCAATCCCAACCCTAACCGTCTCTCTAACCCTAGCCCTCAACATAACCCTAACCCTAGGTCCAATCCTCACCCTAACCGTCTCTCTAACCCTAGCCCTCAACATAACCCTAACCGTAGGTCCAATCCTCACCCTATCCGTCTCTCTAACCCTAGCCCTCAACCAAACCCTAACCCTAGGTCCAATCCTAACCCAAACCGTCTCTCTAACCCTAGCCCTCAACATAACCCGAACCCTAAGTCCAATCCTAACCCTAACCGTCTCTCTAACCCTAGCCCTCAACATTACCGGAACCCTAGGTCCAATCCTAACCCTAACCGTCTCTCTATCCCTAGCCGTCTACATAACCCTAACCCTAGGTCCAATCCTCACCCTAACCGTCTCCCTAACCCTAGCACTCAACCTAACCCTAACCCTAGGTCGAATCCTAACCCTAACCTTCTCTGTAACCGTAGCCCTCAACATATCCATAACCCTAGGTCCAATCCTAACCCTAACCGTCTCTCTAACCCTAGCAATCAACATAACTCTAACCCTAGGTCCAATCCTAACCCTAACCGTCTCTCTAATCCTAGCCCTCAACATAACCCTAACCCTAGGTCCATTCCTCACCCTAACCTTCTCTCTAACACTAGCCCTCCACATAACCCTAACCCTAGGTCCAATCCTAACCCTAACCGTCTCTCTAACCCTAGTACTCAACCTAACCCTAACCCTAGGTCCAATCCTAACCCTAACCGTCTCTCTAACCCGAGCCCTCAACCTAACCCTAACCCTAGGTCCAATCCTAACCCTAAGCATCTCTCTAACCCTAGCCCTCAACATAACCCTAACCCTAGGTCCAATCATAACCATAACCGTCTCTCTAACCTAGCCCTCAACATAATCCTAACCCTAGGTCCAATCCTAACCCTAACCGTCTCTCTAACCCTAGCCCTCAACATAACCCTAACCCTAGGTCCAATCCTAACCCTAACCGTCTCTCTAAGCCTAGCCCTCAACATAACCCTAACCCTAGGTACAATCCTAACCCAAACCATCTCTCTAAGCCTAGCCCTCAACATAACCCTAACCCTAGGTCCAATCCTAACCCTAACAGTCTCTCTAACCCTAGCCCTCAACATAACCCTAAACCTAAGTCCAATCCTAACCCTAACCGTCTCTCTAACCCTAGCCCTCAACATAACCCTAACCCTAGGTACAATCCTATCCCTAACCGTCTCTCTAACCCTAGCCCTCAACCTAACCCTACCCTAGGTCCAATCCTAACCCTAAGCATCTCTCTAACCCTATCCCTCAACATAACCCTAACCCTAGGTCCAATCCTAACCCTAACCGTCTCTCTAACCCTAGCCCTCAACATAACCCTAACCCTAGGTGCAATCCACACCCTAACCGTCTCTCTAACCCTAGCCCTCAACATAACTCTAACCCTAGGTCCAATCCTAACCCTGACCGTCTCTCTAACCCTAGCACTCAACCTACCCCTAACCCTCGGTCCAATCCTAACCCTAACCGTCTCTCTAACCCAAGCCCTCAACCTAACCCTAACCCTAACCCTAGGTCCAATCCTAACCCTAACCGTCTCTCTAAACCTAGCCCTCAACATAACCCTAACCCTAGGTCCAATCCTAACCCTAACCGTCTCTCTAACCCTAGCCCTCAACATAACACTAACCCTAGGTCCAATCCTAACCCTAACCGTCTCTCTAACCCTAGCACTCAACCTAACCCTAAGCCTAGGTCCAATCCTAACCCTAACTCTCTCTCTAACCCTTGCCCTCAACCTAACCCTAACCCTAGGTCCAATGCTAACCTTAACCCTCTCTCTAACCCTAGCCCTCAACATAACCTTAACCCTAGGTCCAATCCTAACCCTAACACTCTCGAACCCTAGCCCTCAACATAACGCGAACCCTAGGTCCTATCCTGACCCTAACCGTCTCTCTATCCCTAGCCCTCAACATAACCCGAAAGATAGGTCCAATCCTAACCCAAACCCTCTCTCTGTCCCTAGCCGTCAACATAACCCTAACCCTAGGTCCAATCCTCACCCTAACCGTCTCCCTAACCCTAGCCCTCAACCTAACCCTATCCCTAGGTCCAATCCTCACCCTAACCGTCTCTCTAAACCTAGCCCTCAACATAACTCTAACCCTAGGTCCAATCCTAACCCTAACCGTCTCTCTAACCCTAGCCCTCAACCTAACCCTAACCCTAGGTCCAATCCTAACCCTAACGGTCTCTCTAACCCAAGCCCTCAACCTAACCCTAACCCTAGGTCCAATCCTAACCCTAAGCATCTCTCTAACCCTAGCCCTCAACATAACCCTAACCCTAGGTCCAATCCCAACCCTAACCGTCTCTCTAACCCTAGCCCTCAACATAACCCTAACCCTAGGTCCAATCCTCACCCTAACCGTCTCTCTAACCCTAGCCCTCAACATAACCCTAACCCTAGGTCCAATCCTCACCCTATCCGTCTCTCTAACCCTAGCCCTCAACCAAACCCTATCCCTAGGTCCAATCCTCACCCTAACCGTCTCTCTAAACCTAGCCCTCAACATAACTCTAACCCTAGGTCCAATCCTAACCCTAACCGTCTCTCTAACCCTAGCCCTCAACCTAACCCTAACCCTAGGTCCAATCCTAACCCTAACGGTCTCTCTAACCCAAGCCCTCAACCTAACCCTAACCCTAGGTCCAATCCTAACCCTAAGCATCTCTCTAACCCTAGCCCTCAACATAACCCTAACCCTAGGTCCAATCCCAACCCTAACCGTCTCTCTAACCCTAGCCCTCAACCTAACCCTAACCCTAGGTCCAATCCTAACCCTAAGCATCCCTCTAACCCTAGCCCTCAACATAACCCTAACCCTAGGTCCAATCATAACCATAACCGTCTCTCTAACCTAGCCCTCAACATAATCCTAACCCTAGGTCCAATCCTAACCCTAACCGTCTCTCTAACCCTAGCCCTCAACATAACCCTAACCCTAGGTCCAATCCTAACCCTAACCGTCTCTCTAACCTAGCCCTCAACATAACCGTAACCCTAGGTCCAATCCTAACCCTAACAGTCTCTCTAAACGTAGCCCTCAAGATAACCCTAACCCTAGGTCCAATCCTAACCCAAACCGTCTCTCTAACCCTAGCCCTCAACATAACCCTAACCCTAGGTCCAATCCTAACCCTAACAGTCTCTCTAACCCTAGCCCTCAACTTAACCCTAAACCTAAGTCCAATCCTAACCCTAACCGTCTCTCTAACCCTAGCCCTCAACATAACCCGAACGATAGGTCCAATCCTAACCCTAACCCTCTCTCTGTCCCTAGCCGTCAACATAACTCTAACCCTAGGTCCAATCCTAACCCTAACCGTCTCTCTAACCCTAGCACTCAACCTAACCCTAACCCTAGGTCCAATCCTAACCCTAACGGTCTCTCTAACCCAAGCCCTCAACCTAACACTGACCCTAGGTCCAATCCTAACCCTAAGCATCTCTCTAACCCTAGCCCTCAACATAACCCTAACCCTAGGTCCAATCCCAACCCTAACCGTCTCTCTAACCCTAGCCCTCAACATAACCCTAACCCTAGGTCCAATCCTCACCCTAACCGTCTCTCTAACCCTAGCCCTCAACATAACCCTAACCCTAGGTCCAATCCTCACCCTATCCGTCTCTCTAACCCTAGCCCTCAACCTAACCCTAACCCTAGGTCCAATCCTAACCCTAACCGTCTCTCTAACCCAAGCCCTCAACCTAACCCTAACTCTAACCCTAGGTCCAATCCTCACCCTATCCGTCTCTCTAACCCTAGACCTCAACCTACCCCTAACCCTCGGTCCAATCCTAACCCTAACCGTCTCTCTAACCCAAGCCCTCAACCTAACCCTAACCCTAACCCTAGGTCCAAACCTAACTCTAACCGTCTCTCTAAACCTAGCCCTCAACATAACCCTAACCCTAGGTACAATCCTAACCCTAACCGTCTCTCTACCCTAGCACTCAACCTAACCCTAAGCCTAGGTCCAATCCTAACCCTAACTCTCTCTCTAACCCTTGCCCTCAACCTAACCCTAACCCTAGGTCCAATGCTAAGCCTAACCCTCTCTCTAACCCTAGCCCTCAACATAACCCGAACCCTAGGTCCAATCCTAACCCTAACCGTCTCTCTAACCCTAGCCCTCAACATAACCCGAACGATAGGTCCAATCCTAACCCTAACCCTCTCTCTGTCCCTAGCCGTCAACATAACTCTAACCCTAGGTCCAATCCTAACCCTAACCGTCTCTCTAACCCTAGCACTCAACCTAACCCTAACCCTAGGTCCAATCCTAACCCTAACGGTCTCTCTAACCCAAGCCCTCAACCTAACCCTAACCCTAGGTCCAATCCTAACCCTAAGCATCTCTCTAACCCTAGCCCTCAACATAACCCTAACCCTAGGTCCAATCCCAACCCTAACCGTCTCTCTAACCCTAGCACTCAACATAACTCTAACCCTAGGTCCAATCCTAACCCTAACCGTCTCTCTAACCCTAGCCCTCAACTTAACCCTAACCCTAGGTCCAATCCTAATCCTTAGCATCTCTCTAACCCTAGCCCTCAACATAACCCTAACCCTAGGTCCAATCCTCACCCTAACCGTCTCTCTA
Organism: Miniopterus schreibersii; assembly: GCF_964146895.1. Lineage (NCBI taxonomy): Eukaryota > Metazoa > Chordata > Mammalia > Chiroptera > Miniopteridae > Miniopterus > Miniopterus schreibersii. The sequence continues at coordinate 74,712,119 of NC_138111.1, read as the reverse complement.
ACCCTAGCCCTCAACATAACACTAACCCTAGGTCCAAACCTCACCCTAACCGCCTCTCTAACCCTAGCCCTCAACATAACCCTAACCCTAGGTCCAATCCTCACCCTAACCGTCTCTCTAACCCTAGCCCTCAACATAACCCTAACCCTAGGTCCAATCCTAACCCTAACCGTCTCTCTAACCCTAGCCCTCAACGTAACTCCAACCCTAGGTCCAATCCTAACCCTAACGGTCTCTCTAATCCTAGCCCTCAACATAACCCTAACCCTAGGACCATTCCTCACCCTAACCGTCTCTCTAACACTAGCCCTCAACATAACCCTAACCCTAGGTCCAATCCTAACCCTAACCGTCTCTAACCCTAGCACTCAACCTAACCCTAACCCTAGGACCAATCCTAACCCTAACCTTCTCTCTAACCCTAGCCCTCAACCTAACCCTAACCCTAGGTCCAATCCTAACCCTAAGCATCTCTCTAACCCTAGCCCTCAACATAACCCTAACCCTAGGTCATATCATAACCATAACCGTCTCTCTAACCTAGCCCTCAACATAATCCTAACCCTAGGTCCAATCCCAACCCTAACCGTCTCTCTAACCCAAGCCCTCAACATAACCCTAACCCTAGGTCCAATCCTAACCCTAACCGTCTCTCTAACCCTAGCCCTCAACATAACCGTAACCCTAGGTCCAATCCTAACCCTAACAGTCTCTCTAAACGTAGCCCTCAAGATAACCCTAACCCTAGGTAAAATCCTAACCCAAACCGTCTCTCTAACCCTAGCCCTCAACATAAACCTAACCCTAGGTCCAATCCTAACCCTAACAGTCTCTCTAACCTTAGCCCTCAACATAACCCTAAATCTAGGTCCAATCCTAACCCAAACCGTCTCTCTAACCCTAGCCCTCAACATAACCCTAAACCTAAGTCCAATCCTAACCCTAACCGTCTCTCTAAACCTAGCCCTCAACATAACCCTAACCCTAGGTACAATCCTAACACAAACCGTCTCTCTAAGCCTAGCCCTCAACATAACCCTAACCCTAGGTCCAATCCTAACCCTACCCCTCTCTAACCCTAGCCCTGAACATAACTCTAACCCTAGGTCCAATCCTAACCCTAACCATCTCTCTAACCCTAGCACTCAATCTAACCCTAACCCTAGGTCCAATCCTATCCTTAACCGTCTCTCTAACCCTAGCCCTCAACCTAACCCTACCCTAGGTCCAATCCTAACCCTAAGGATCTCTCTAACCCTAACCCTCAACATAACCCTAACCCTAGGTGCAATCCACACCCTAACCGTCTCTCTAAGCCTAGCCCTCAACATAACTCTAACCCAAGTCCAATCCTAACCCTAACCGTCTCTCTAACCCTAGCACTCAACCTACCCCTAACCCTCGGTCCAATCCTAACCCTAACCGTCTCTCTAACCCAAGCCCTCAACCTAACCCTAACCCTAGGTCCAATCCTAACCCTAATCGTCTCTCTAAACCTAGCCCTCAACATAACACTAACCCTAGGTCCAATCCTAACCCTAACCGTCTCTCTAACCCTAGCCCTCAACATAACCCTAACCCTAGGTCCAATCCTAACCCTAACCGTCTCTCTAAACCTAGCACTCAACCTAACCCTAAGCCTAGGTCCAATCCTAACCCTAACCCTCTCTCTAACCCTTGCCCTCAACCTAACCCTAACCCTAGGTCCAATGCTAACCCTAACCCTCTCTCTAACCCTAGCCCTCAACATAACCTTAACCCTAGGTCCAATCCTAACCCTAACCCAATCTAACCTTAGCCCTCAACCTAACCCGAACCCTAGGACCAATCCTAACCCTAACGGTCTCTCTAACCCAAGCCCTCAACCTAACCCTAACCCTAGGTCCAATCCTAACCCTAAGCATCTCTCTAACCCTAGCCCTCAACATAACCCTAACCCTAGGTCCAATCCCAACCCTAACCGTCTCTCTAACCCTAGCCCTCAACATAACCCTAACCTTAGGTCCAATCCTCACCCTAACCGTCTCTCTAACCCTAGCCCTCAACATAACCCTAACCCTAGGTCCAATCCTCACCCTAACCGTCTCTCTAACCCTAGCCCTCAACCTAACCCTAACCCTAGGTCCAATCCTAACCCTAACGATCTCTCTAACCCTAGCCCTCAACAAAACCCGAATCCTAGGTCCAATCCTAACCCTAACCGTGTCTCTAACCAGAGCCCTCAACAAAACCCTAACCCTAGGTCCAATCCTAACCCTAACCGCCTCTCTAACCCTAGCCCTCAACATAACCCTAACCCTAGGGCCAATCCTAACCCTAACCGTCTCTCTAACCCTAGCCCTCAACAAAACTCTAACCCTAGGTCCAATCCTAACCCTAACCGTCTCTCTAACCCTAGCACTCAACCTAACCCTAACCCTAGGTCCAATCCTAACCCTAACCGTCTCTCTAACCCTAGCACTCAACCTAACCCTAACCCTAGGTCCAATCCTAACCCTAACCGTCTCTCTAACCCTAGCCCTCAACCTAACCCTAACCCTAGGTCCAATCCTCACCCTAACCGTCTCTCTAACCCTAGCCCTCAACATAACCCTAACCCTAGGTCCAAACCTCACCCTAAACGTCTCTCTAACCCTAGCCCTCAACATAACCCTAACCCTAGGTCCAATTATCACCCTAACCGTCTCTCTAACCCTAGCCCTCAACATAACTCTAACCCTAGGTCCAATCCTAACCCTAACCGTCTCTCTAACCCTAGCCCTCAACATAACTCTAACCCTAGGTCCAATCCTAACCCTAACCGTCTCTCTAACCCTAGCACTCAACCTAACCCTAACCCTAGGTCCAATCCTAACCCTAACCGTCTCTCTACCCAAGCCCTCAACCTAACCCTAACCCTAGGTCCAATCCTAACCCTAAGCATCTCTCTAACCCTAGCCCTCAACATAACCCTAACCCTAAGTCCAATCCTAACCCTAACCGTCTCTCTAACCCAAGCCCTCAACCTAACCCTAACCCTAGGTCCAATCCTAACCCTAACCGTCTCTCTAACCCTAGCCCTCAATCTAACCCTAACCCTAGGTCCAATCCTAACCCTAACCGTCTCTCTAAACCTAGCCCTCAACATAACCCGAACCCTAGGTCCAATCCTAACCCTAACCGTCTCTCTAACCCTAGCCCTCAACATAACCCTAACCCTAGGTCCAATTCTAACCCTAACCCTCTCTCTACCCTAGCCCACAACGTAACCCTAACCCTTGGTCCAATCCTAACCCTAAGCATCTCTCTAACCCTAGCCCTCAACATAACCCTAACCCTAGGTCCAATCTTAACCCTAACCGTCTCTCTAACACTAGCCCTCAACATAACTCTAACCCTAGGTCCAATCCTAACCCTAACCATCTCTCTAACCCTAGCATTCAACCTAACCTTAACCCTAGGTCCAATCCTAACCCTAAACGTCTCTCTAACCCTAGCGCTCAACCTAACCCTAACCCTAGGTCCAATCCTAACCCTAAGCATCTCTCTAACCCTAGCCCTCAACATAACATTAACCCTAGGTCCAATGCTAACCCTAACCGTCTCTCTAACCCTAGCCCTCAACATAACCCTAACCCTAGGTCCAATCCTCACAATAAGCATATCTCTAACCCTAGCCTTCAACATAACCCTAACCCTAGGTCCAATCCTAACCCTAACCGTCTCTCTAACCAGAGCCCTCAACATAACCCTAACCCTAAGTCCAATTGTCACCCTAACCGTATCTCTAACCCTAGCCCTCAACATAACCCTAACCCTAGGTCCAATCCACACCCTAACCGTCTCTCTAAACTTAGCCAGCAACATAACCCTAACCCTAGGTCCAATCCTAACCCTAACCGTCTCTCTAACCCTAGCCCTCAACATAACCCTAACCCTAGGTCCAATCCTAACCCTAACCGTCTCTCTAACCCTAGCACTCAACCTAACCCTACCCTAGGTCCAATCCTAACCCTAACCGTCTCTCTAACCCAAGACCTCAACCTAACCCTATCCCTACGTCCAATCCTAACCCTAAGCGTCTCTCTAACACTAGCCCTCAACATAACCCTAACCCTAGGTACAATCCTAACCCTAACCGTCTCTCTAACCCTAGCCTCAACATAACCCTAACCCTAGGTCCAATCCTCACCCTAACCGTCTCTCTAACCCTAGCCCTCAACATAACCCTAACCCTAGGTCCAATCCTAACCTTAACCGTCTCTCTAACCCTAGCCCTCAACATAACCCGAACCCTAGGTCCAATCCTAACCCTAACCGTCTCTCTAACCCTAGCCCTCAACATAACCCTAACCCTAGGTCCAATCCTAACCCTAACCCTCTCTCTAACCCTAGACCTCAACATAACCCTAACCCTAGGTCCAATCCTAACCCTAACACACTCTCTAACCCTAGCCCTCAACATAACCCTAACCCTAGGTCCAATCCTAACCCTAACTGTCTCTCTAACCCTAGCCCTCAACACAACTCTAACCCTAGGTCCAATCCTACCCCTAACCGTCTCTCTACCCTAGCCCTCAAGATAAACCTAACCCTAGGTCTAATTCTCACCCTAACCGCCTCTCTAACCCTAGCCCTCAACTAACCTTAACCCTAGGGCCAATCCTAACCCAAACCGGCTCTCTAACCCTAGCCCTCAACCTAACCCTAACCCTAGGTGCAATCCTAACCCTAACCGTCTCTCTAACCCTAGCCCTCAACCTAACCCTAACCCTAGGTCCAATCGTCACCCTAACCGTCTCTCTAACCCTAGTCCTCAACATAACCCGAACCCTAGGTCCAATCCTAACCCTAACCGTCTCTCTAAACTTAGCCCTCAACATAACCCTAACCCTAGGTCCAATCCTAACCCTAACCGTCTCTCTAACCCTAGCCCTCAACATAACCCTAACCCTAGGTCCAATCCTAACCCTAACCGTCTCTCTAACCCTAGCACTCAACCTAACCCTAACCATAGGTCCAATCCTAACCCTAACCGTCTCTCTAACCCAAGACCTCAACCTAACCCTAACCCTACGTCCAATCCTATCCCTAAGCGTCTCTCTAACACTAGCCCTCAACATAACCCTAACCCTAGGTACAATCCTAACCCTAACCGTCTCTCTAACCCTAGCCCTCAACATAACCCTAACCCTAGGTCCAATCCTCACCCTAACCGTCTCTCTAACCCTAGCCCTCAACATAACCCTAACCCTAGGTCCAAATCTAACCCTAACCCTAACCCTAACCCTAGCCCTCGAAATAACCCTAACCCTAGGTCCAATCCTAACCCTAACCGTCTCTCTAACCCTAGCCCTCAACCTAACCCTAACCCTAGGTCCAATCCTGAACAAAACCGTCTCTCTAACCCTAGCCCTCAACCTAACCCTGACCCTAGGTCCAATCCTAACCCTAACCGTCTCTCTAACCCTTGCCCTCAACCTAACCCTAACCCTAGGTCCAATCCTAACCCTAAGCATCTCTCTAAACCTCGACCTCAACATAACGCTAACCCTACGTCCAATCCTAACCCTAACCGTCTCTCTAAACTTAGCCCTCTACATAACCCTAACCCTACGTCCAATCCTAACCCTAACAGTCTCTCTAACCCTAGACCTCAAAATAACCCTAACTCTAGGTCCAGTCCTCACCCTAACCGTCTCTCTAACCCTAGCCCTCAACATAACCCTAACCCTAGGTCCAATCCTCACCCTAACCGTCTCTCTAACCCTAGCCCTCAACATAACCCTAACCCTAGGTCCAATCCTCACCCTAACCGTCTCTCTAAACCTAGCCCTCAACATAACCCTAACCCTAGGTCCAATCCTAACCCAAACCGTCTCTCTAACCCTTACCCTCAACATAACCCTAAACCTAAGTCCAATCCTAACCATAACCGCCTCTCTAACCCTAGCCCTCAACATAACCCTAACCCTAGGTCCAATCCTAACCCAAACCGACTCTCTAACTCTAGCCCTCAACATAACCCTAACCCTAGGTCCAATCCTAACCCGAACCCTCTCTCTAAACCTAGCCCTCAACATAACCTTAACCCTAGGTCCAATCCTAACCCAAACCGTCTCTGTAACCCTAGCCCTCAACATAACCCTAACCCTAGTTCCTTCCTAACCCTAACCGTCTATCTAAATCTAGCCCTCAACATAATCCTATCCCTAGGTCCAATCCTAACTCTAACCGTCTCTCTAACCCTAGCCCTCAACATAACCCTAACGCTAGGTCCAATCCTAACCCTAACCGTCTCTCTAACCGTAGCCCTCAACATAACCCTAACCCTAGGTCCAATCCTAACCCAAACCGTCTCTCTAACCCTAGCCCTCAACATAACCCTAACCCTAGGTCCAATCCTAACCCTAACAGTCTCTCTAACCTTAGCCCTCAACATAACCCTAACCCTAGGTCCAATCCTAACCCAAACCGTCTCTCTAACCCTAGCCCTCAACATAACCCTAACCCTAAGTCCAATCCTAACCCTAACCGTCTCTCTAACCCTAGCCCTCAACATAACCCTAACCCTAGGTCCAATCATAACCAAAACCGTCTCTCTAACCCTAGCCATCAACATAACCCTAACCCTAGGTCCAATCATAACCCAAACCGTCTCTCTAACACTAGCCCTCAACATAACCCTAAACCTAAGTCCAATCCTAACCCTAACCGTCTCTCTAAACCTAGCCCTCAACATAACCCTAACCTTAGGTCCAATCCTAACCCAAACCGTCTCTCTAACCCTAGCCCTCAACATAACCCTAACCCTAGGTCCAATCCTAACCCTAACCCTCTCTCTAACCCTAGCCCTCAACATAACCTTAACCCTAGGTCCAATCCTAACCCTAACCCTCTCTCTAACCCTAGCCCTCAACAAAACCCGAACCCTAGGTCCAATCCTAACCCTAACCGTCTCTCTAACCCTAGCACTCAACCTAACCCTAACCCTAGGTCCCATCCTAACCCTAACCGTCTCTCTAACCCTAGTTCTCAAGCTAACCCTAACCCTAGGTACAATCCTAACTCTAAGCATCTCTCTAACCCTATCCCTCAACTTAACCCTAACCCTAGGTCCAATCCTAACCCTAACCCTAACCCTAACCCTAGCCCTCGAAATAACCCTAACCCTAGGTCCAAACCTCACCCTAACCACCTCTCTAACCCTAGCCCTCAACTTAACCCTAACCCTAGGTCCAATCCTAACCCTAACCGTCTCTCTAACCCTAGCCCTCAACCTAACCCTAACCCTAGGTCCAATCCTAAACCTAACCGTCTCTCTAACCCTGGCCCTCAACCTAACCCTGACCCTAGGTCCAATCCTAACCCTAACCGTCTCTCTAACCCTTGCCCTCAACCTAACCCTAACCCTAGTTCCAATCCTAACCCTAAGCATCTCTCTAAACCTAGACCTCAACATAACCCTAACCCTACGTCCAATCCTAACCCTAACCGTCTCTCTAAACTTAGCCCTCTACATAACCCTAACCCTACGTCCAATCCTAACCCTAACAGTCTCTCTAACCCTAGCCCTCAAAATAACCCTAACTCTAGGTCCAATCCTCACCCTAACCGTCTCTCTAACCCTAGCCCTCAACATAACCCTAACACTAGGTCCAATCCTCACCCTAACCGTCTCTCTAAACCTAGCCCTCAACATAACCCTAACCCTAGGTCCAATCCTAACCCAAACCGTCTCTCTAACCCTAGCCCTCAACATAACCCTAACCCTAGGTCCAATCCTAACCCGAACCCTCCCTCTAAACCTAGCCCTCAACATAACCTTAACCCTAGGTCCAATCCTAACCCAAACCGTCTCTCTAACCCTAGCCCTCAACATAACCCTAACCCTAGGTCCTTCCTAACCTTAACCGTCTCTCTAAATCTAGCCCTCAACATAATCCTAACCCTAGGTCCAATCCTAACTCTAACCGTCTCTCTAACCCTAGCCCTCAACATAACCCTAACCCTAGGTCCAATCCTAACCCTAACAGTCCCTCTAACCGTAGCCCTCAAGATAACCCTAACCCTAGGTCCAATCCTAACCCTAACAGTCCCTCTAACCGTAGCCCTCAACATAACCCTAACCCTAGGTCCAATCCTAACCCAAACCGTCTCTCTAACCCTAGCCCTCAACATAACCCTAACCCTAGGTCCAATCCTAACCCTAACAGTCTCTCTAACCTTAGCCCTCAACATAACCCTAACCCTAGGTCCAATCCTAACCCAAACCGTCTCTCTAACCCTAGCCCTCAACATAACCCTAACCCTAAGTCCAATCCTAACCCTAACCGTCTATCTAACCCTAGCCCTCAACATAACCCTAACCCTAAGTCCAATCCGAACCCTTACCGTCTCTCTAACCCTAGCCCTCAACATAACCCTAACCCTAGGTCCAATCCTAACCCTAACCCTCTCTCTAACAGTAGCCCTCAACATAACCTTAACCCTAGGTCCAATCCTAACCCTAACCCTCTTTCTAACCCTAGCCCTCAACAAAACCCGAACCCTAGGTCCAATCCTAACCCTAACCGTCTCTCTAACCCTAGCACTCAACCTAACCCTAACCCTAGGTCCAATCCTAACCCTAACCGTCTCTCTAACCCTAGTTCTCAAGCTAACCTTAACCCTAGGTCCAATCCTAACCCTAAGCTTCTCTCTAACCCTAGCCCTCAACATAACCCTAACCCTAGGTCCTTCCTAACCCTAACCGTCTCTCTAAATCTAGCCCTCAACATAAGCCTAACGCTAGGTCCAATCCTAACCCTAACAGTCTCTCTAACCCTAGCCCTCAACATAATCCTAACCCTAGGTCCAATCCTACCCCTAACAGTTTCTCTAACCTTAGCCCTCAACATAACCCTAACCCTAGGTCCAATCCTAACCCAAACCGTCTCTCTAACCCTAGCCTTCAACATAACCCGAACCCTAAGTCCAATCCTAACCCTAACCGTCTCTCTAACCCTAGCCCTCAACATAACCCTAACCCTAGGTCTAATACTAACCCAAACCGTCTCTCTAACGCTAGCCCTCAACTTAATCCTAACCCTAGGTCCAATCCTAACCCTAACCCTCTCTCTAACCCTAGCCCTCAACATAACCTTAACCCTAGGTCCAATCCTAACCCTAACCGTCTCTCTAACCCTAGCCCTCAACATAACCCGAATCCTAGGTCCAATCCTAACCCTAACCGTCTCTCTAACCCTAGCCCTCAACATAACCCGAACCCTAGGTCCAATCCTAACCCTAACCGTCTCTCTATCCCTAGCCGTCAACAAAACCCTAACCCTAGGTCCAATCCTCACCCTATCCCTCTCTCTAACCCTAGCCCTCAACCTAACCCTAACCCTAGGTCCAATCCTAACCCTAACCGTCTCTCTAACCCTAGCCCTTAACATAACCCTAACCCTAGGTCCAATCCTAACCCTAACCGTCTCTCTAACCCTAGCCCTCAACATAACTCTAACCCTAGGTCCAATCCTAACCCTAACCGTCTCTCTAACCCTAGCACTCAACCTAACCCTAACCCTAGGTTCAATCCTAACCCTAAACGTCTCTCTAACCCTAGCCCTCAACATAACCCTAACCCTAGGTCCAATCCTAACCCTAAGCGTCTCTCTAACCCTAGCCCTCAACATAACCCTAACCCTAGGTCCAATCCTCACCCTAACCGTCTCTCTAACCCTAGCCCTCAACATAACCCTAACCCTATGTCCAATCCTAACCCTAACCGTCTCTCTAACCCTAGCCCTCAACATAACCCTAACCCTAGGTCCAATCCTAACCCTAACCGTCTCTCTAACCCTAGCCCTCAACATAACCCTAACCCTAGGTCCAATCCTCACCCTAACCGTCTCTCTAACCCTAGACCTCAACATAAACCTAACCCTAGGTCGAATCCTCACCCTGACCGTCTCTCTAACCCTAGCCCTCAACATAACCCTAACCCTAGGTCCAATCCTAACCCTAACCGTCTCTCTATCCTAGCCCTCAACATAACCCTAACCCTAGGTCCAATCCTAACCCTAACCGTCCATCTAACCCTAGCCCTCTATATAACCCTAACCCGAGATCCAATCCTAACCCAAACCGTCTCTCTAACCCTATCCCTCTACATAACCCTAACCCTAGGTCCAATCCTAACCCTAACAGTCTCTCTAACCTTAGCCCTCAACTTAACCCTAACCCTAGGTCCAATCCTAACCCAAACCGTCTCTCTAACCCTAGCCCTCAACATAACCCTAACCCTAGGTCCAATCCTCACCCTAACCGTCTCTCTAACCCTAGCCCTCAACATAACCCGAACCCTAGGTCCAATCCTAACCCTAACCGTCTCTCTAACCCTAGCCCTCAACATAACCCTAACCCTAGGTCCAATTATAACCCTAACCCTCTCTCTAACCCTAGCCCACAACGTAACCTTAACCCTAGGTCCAATCCTAAGCCGAACCCTCTCTCTAAACCTAGCCCTCAACATAACCTTAACCCTAGGTCCAATCCTAACCCAAACCGTCTCTGTAACCCTAGCCCTCAACATAACCCTAAGCCTAGTTCCTTCCTAACCCTAACCGTCTATCTATATCTAGCCCTCAACATAATCCTATCCCTAGGTCCAATCCTAACTCTAACCATCTCTCTAACCCTAGCCCTCAACATAACCCTAACCCTAGGTCCAATCCTAACCCTAACCGTCTCTCTAACCGTAGCCCTCAACATAACCCTAACCCTAGGTCCAATCCTAACCCTAACAGTCCCTCTAACCATAGCCCTCATCATAGCCCTAACCCTAGGTCCAATCCTAACCCAAACCGTCTCTCTAACCCTAGCCCTCAACATAACCCTAACCCTAGGTCCAATCCTAACCCTAACAGTCTCTCTAAACTTAGCCCTCAACATAACCCTAACCCTAGGTCCAATCCTAACCCAAACCGTCTCTCTAACCCTAGCCCTCAACAAAACCCTAACCCTAAGTCCAATCCTAACCCTAACCGTCTCTCTAACACTAGCCCTCAACATAACCCTAACCCTAGGTCCAATCATAACCCAAACCGTCTCTCTAACCCTAGCCCTCAACATAACCCTAACCCTAGGTCCAATCATAACCCAAACCGTCTCTCTAACACTAGCCCTCAACATAACCCTAAACCTAAGTCCAATCCTAACCCTAACCGTCTCTCTAACCCTAGCCCTCAACATAACCCTAACCCTAGGTCCAATCCTAACCCACACCGTCTCTCTAACCCTAGCCGTCAACATAACCCTAACCCTAGGTCCAATCCTAACCCTAACCCTCTCTCTAACCCTAGCCCTCAACATAACCTTAACCCTAGGTCCAATCCTAACCCTCACCCTCTCTCTAACCCTAGCCGTCAAAAAAACCCGAACCCTAGGTCCAATCCTAACCCTAACCGTCTCTCTAACCCTAGTTCTCAAGCTAACCCTAACCCTAGGTACAATCCTCACCCTAACCCTAACCCTAACCCTAGCCCTCGAAATAACCCTAACCCTAGGTCCAAACCTCACCCTAACCACCTCTCTAACTTTAGCCCTCAACATAACCCTAACCCTAGGTCCAATCCTAACCCTAACCGTCTCTCTAACCCTAGCCCTCAACCTAACCCTAACCCTAGGTCCAATCCTAAACCTAACCGTCTCTCTAAACTTAGCCCTCTACATAACCCTAACCCTACGTCCAATCCTAACCCTAACCGTCTCTCTAACCCTAGCCCTCAACATAACCCTAACCCTAGGTCCAATCTTAACCCTAAGCATCTCTCTAACCCTAGCCCTCAACATAACCCTAACCCTAGGTCCAATCCTCACCCTAACCGTCTCTCGAACTCTAGCCCTCAACATAACCCTAACCCTATGTCCAATCCTAACCCTAACCGTCTCTCTAACCCTAGCCCTCAACATAACCCTATCCCTAGGTCCAATCCTCACCCTAACCGTCTCTCTAACCCTAGATCTCAACATAAACCTAACCCTAGGTCGAATCCTCACCCTAACCGTCTCTCTAACCCTAGCCCTCAACATAACCCTAACCCTAGGTCCAATCCTAACCCTAACCGTCTCTCTAACCCTAGCCCTCAACATAACCCTAACCCTAGGTCCAATACTAACCCTAACCGTCTCTCTAACCCTAGCCCTCTATATAACCCTAACCCTAGGTCCAATCCTAACCCAAACCGTCTCTCTAACCCTAGCCCTCAACATAACCCTAACCCTAGGTCCAATCCTAACCCTAACAGTCTCTCTAACCTTAGCCCTCAACTTAACCCTAACCCTAGGTCCAATCCTAACCCAAACCGTCTCTCTAACCCTAGCCCTCAACAGAACCCTAACCCTAAGTCCAATCCTAACCCTAACCGTCTCTCTAACCCTAGCCCTCAACATAACCCTAACCCTAGGTCCAATCCTTACCCAAACCGTCTCTCTAACCCTAGCCCTCAACATAACCCTAACCCTAAGTCCAATCCTAACCCTAAGCATGTCTCTAACCCTAGCCCTCAACATAACCCTAACCCTAGGTCCTGCCTAACCCTAACCGTCTCTCTAAATCTAGCCCTCAACATAAGCCTAACCCTAGGTCCAATCCTAACCCTAACCGTCTCTCTAACCCTAGCCCTCAACATATCCCTAACGCTAGGTCCAATCCTACCCCTAACAGTCTCTCTAACCTTAGCCCTCAACATAACCCTAACCCTAGGTCCAATCCTAACCCAAACCGTCTCTCGAACCCTAGCCTTCAACATAACCCGAACCCTAAGTCCAATTCTAACCCTAACCGTCTCTAACCCTAGCCCTCAACATAACCCTAACCCTAGGTCCAATCCTAACCCTAACCGTCTCTCTAACCCTAGCCCTCAACCTAACACTAACCCTAGGTCCAATCCTAACCCTTAGCATCTCTCTAACCCTAGCCCTCAACATAACCCTAACCCTAGGTCCAATCCTAACCCTAACCGTCTCTCTAACCCTAGCCCTGAACATAACCCTAACCCTAGGTCCGATCCTACCCTAACCGTTTCTCTAAACCTAGCCCTCAACATAACCCTAACCCTAGGTCCAATCCTAACCCTAACGGTCTCTCTAACCCTAGCCCTCAACCTAACCCTAACCCTAGGTCCAATCCTAACCCTAACCGTCTCTCTAACCCTAGCCCTAAACATAACCCAAACCCTAGGTCCAATCCTAACCCTAACCGTCTCTCTAACCCTAGCCCTCAACATAACCCTAACTCTAGGTCCAATCCTAACCCTAACCCTCTCTCTAACCCAAGCACTCAACCTAACACTAACCCTAGGTCCAATCCTAACCCTAACCGTCTCTCTAACCCTAGCCCTCAACCTAACACTAACCCTAGGTCCAATCCTAACCCTTAGCATCTCTCTAACCCTATCCCTCAACACAACCCTAACCCTAGGTCCAATCCTAACCCTAACCGTCTCTCTAACCCTAGCCCTCAACCTAACCCTAACCCTAGGTCCAATCCTAACCCTAAGCATCTCTCTAACCCTAGCCCTCAACATAACCCTAACCCTAGGTCCAATCCTAACCCTACCCGTCTCTCTAACCCTAGCCCTCAACATAACCCTAACCCTAGGTCCAATCCTCACCCTAACCGTCTCTCTAACCCTAGCCCTCAACATAACCCGAACCCTAGGTCCAATCCTAACCATAACCGTCTCTCTAAACCTAGCCCTCAACATAACCCTAACCCTAGGTGGAATCCTAACCCTAACCGTCTCTCTAACCCTAGCCCTAAACATAACCCGAACCCTAGGTCCAATCCTAACCCTAACCGTCTCTCTAACCCTAGCCCTCAACATAACCCTAACCCTAGGTCCAATCCTAACCCTAACCCTCTCTCTAACCCAAGCACTCAATCTAACACTAACTCTAGGTCCAATCCTAACCCTAACCGTCTCTCTAACCCTAGCCCTCAACCTAACACTAACCCTAGGTCCCATCCTAACCCTTAGCATCTCTCTAACCCTAGCCCTCAACATAACTTTAACCCTAGGTCCAATCCTAACCCTAACCCTCTCTCTAACCCAAGCACTCAACCTAACACTAACCCTAGGTCCAATCCTAACCCTAACCGTCTCTCTAACCCTAGCCCTCAACCTAACACTAACCCTAGGTCCCATCCTAACCCTTAGCATCTCTCTAACCCTAGCCCTCAACATAACCCTAACCCTAGGTCCAATCCTAACCCTAACCGTCTCTCTAACCCTAGCCCTCAACAAACCCTAACCCTAGGTCCAATCCTCACCCTAACCGTCTCTCTAACCCGAGCCCTCAACATAACCCTAACCCTAGGTCCGATCCTCACCCTAACCGTCTCTCTAAACCTAGCCCTCAACATAACCCTAACCCTAGGTCCAATCCTCACCCTAACCGTCTCTCTAACCCTAGCCCTCAACCTAACCCTAACCCTAGGTCCAATCCTAACCCTAACCGTCTCTCTAAACCTAGCCCTCAACATAACCCAAACCCTAGGTCCAATCCTAACCGTAACCGTCTCTCTAACCATAGCCCTCAACATAACCCTAACCCTAGGTCCAATCCTAACCCTAACGCTCTCTCTAACCCTAGACCTCAACATAATCCTAACCCTAGTTCCAATCTTAACCCTAACCCTCTCTCTAACACTAGCCCTCAACATTACTCTAACCCTAGGTCCAATCCTAACCCTAACCATCTCTGTAACCCTAGCACTCAACCTAACCCTAACCCTAGGTCCAATCCTAACCCTAACCGTCTCTCTAACCCTAGCCCTCAACCTAACCCTAACCCTAGGTCCAATCCTAACCCTAACCGTCTCTAACCCTAGCCCTCAACCTAACCCTAACCCTAGGTCCAATCCTAACCCTAAGCATCTCTCTAACCCTAGCCCTCAACATAACACTAACCCTAGGTCCAATCCGAACCCTAACCGTCTCTCTAACCCTAGCCCTCAACATAACCCTAACCCTAGGTCCAATCCTCACCCTAACCGTCTCTCTAACCCTAGCCCTCAACATAACTCTAACCCTAGGTCCAATCCTCACCGTAACCGTCTCTCTAACCCTAGCCCTCAACATAACCCTAACCCTAGGTCCAATCCTTACCCTAACCGTCTCTCTAACCCTAGCACTCAACATAACCCTAACCCTAGGTCCGATCCTCACCCTAACCGTCTCTCTAAACCTAGCCCTCAACATAACCCTAACCCTAGGTCCAATCCTCACCCTAACCGTCTCTCTAACCCTAGCCCTCAACATAACCCTAACCCTAGGTCCAATCCTCACCGTAACCGTCTCTCTAACCCTAGCCCTCAACATTACCCTAACCCTAGGTCCAATCCTAACCCTAACCGTCTCTCTATCCCTAGCCGTCAACATAACCCAAACCCTAGGTCCAATCCTAAACCTAACCGTCTCTCTAACCCTAGCCCTCAACCTAACCCTGACCCTAGGTCGAATCCTAACCCTAACCGTCTCTCTAACCTTTGCCCTCAACCTAACCGTAACCCTAGGTCCAATCCTAACCCTAAGCTTCTCTCTAAACCTAGACCTCAACATAGCCCTAACCCTACGTCCAATCCTAACCCTAACCGTCTCTCTAAACTTAGCCCTCTACATAACCCTAACCCTACGTCCAATCCTAACCCTAACAGTCTCTCTAACACTAGCCCTCAGAATAACCCTAACTCTAGGTCCAATCCTAACCCTAACCGTCTCTCTAACCCTAGCCCTCAACCTAACCCTAACCCTAGGTCCAATCCTAACACTAACCGTCTCTCTAACCCTAGCCCTCAACAAACCCTAACCCTAGGTCCAATCCTCACCCTAACAGTCTATCTAACCCTAGCCCTCAACATAACCCTAACCCTAGGTCCAATCCTCACCCTAACCGTCTCTCTAACCCTAGCCCTCAACATAACCCTAACCCTAGGTCCGATCCTCACCCTAACCGTCTCTCTAAACCTAGCCCTCAACGTAACCCTAACCCTAGGTCCAATCCTAACCCTAACCGTCTCTCTAACCGTAGCCCTCAACCTAACCCTAACCCTAGGTACAATCCTAACCCTAACCGTCTCTATAAACCTAGCCCTCAACATAACCCGAACCCTAGGTCCAATCCTAACCGTAACCCTCTCTCTAACCCTAGACCTCAACATAACCCTAACCCTAGTTCCAATCTTAACCCTAACCGTCTCTCTAACCCTAGCCCTCAACATAACTCTAACCCTAGGTCCAATCCTAACCCTAACCGTCTCTCTAACCCTAGCACTCAACCTAACCCTAACCCTAGGTCCAATCCTAACCCTAACCGTCTCTCTAACCCAAGCCCTCAACCGAACCCTAACCCTAGGTACAATCCTAACCCTAAGCATCTCTCTAACCCGAGCCGTCAACATAACCCGACCCTAGGTCCAATCCTCACCCTAACCGTCTCTCTAACCCTAGCCCTCAACATAACCCTAACCCTAGGTCCAATTCTCACCCTAACCGTCTCTCAAACCCTAGCCCTCAACATAACCCTAACCCTAGGTCCAATCCTCACCCTAACCGTCTCTCTAAACCTAGCCCTCAACATAACCCTAACCCTAGGTCCAATCCTAACCCTAACCGTCTCTCTAACCCTAGCCCTCAACATAACCCTAACCCTAGGTCCAATCCTAACCCTAACCGTCTCTCTAACCCTAGACCTCAACATAACCCTAACCCTAGTTCCAATCTTAACCCTAACCGTCTCTCTAACACTAGCCCTCAACATAACCCTAACCCTAGGTCCAATCCTAACCCTAACCATCTCTCTAACCCTAGCACTCAACCTAACCCTAACCCTAGGTCCAATCCTCACCCTAACCGTCTCTCTAACCCTAGCCCTCAACCTAACCTTAACCCTAGGTCCAATCCTAACCCTAACCGTCTCTAACCCTAGCCCTCAACCTAACCCTAACCCTAGGTCCAATCCTAACCCTAAGCATCTCTCTAACCCTAGCCCTCAACATAACACTAACCCTAGGTCCAATCCGAACCCTAACCGTCTCTCTAACCCAAGCCCTCAACATAACCCTAACCCTAGGTCCAATCCTAACCCTAAGCATCTCTCTAACCCTAGCCCTCAACATAACCCTAACCCTAAGTCCAATTGTCACCCGAACCGTCTCTCTAACCCTAGCCCTCAACATAACACTAACCCTAGGTCCAATCCTCACCCTAACCGTCTCTCTAACCCTAGCCCTCAACATAACCCTAACCCTAGGTCCAATCCTAACCCTAACCGTCTCTCTAACCCTAGCCCTCAACATAACCGTAACCCTAGGTCCAATCCTAACCCTAACCGTCTCTCTAACCCTAGCCCTCAACATAACCCTAACCCTAGGTCCAATCCTAACTCTAACCGTCTCTCTAACCCTAGCGCTAAACATAACCCGAACCCTAGGTCCAATCCTAACCCTAACCGTCTCTCTAACCCTATTCCTCAACATAACCCTAACCCTAGGTCCAATCCTAACCCTAACCCTCTCTCTAACCCAAGCACTCAACCTAACCCTAACCCTAGGTCCAATCCTAACCCTAACCGTCTCTCTAACCCTAGGCCTCAACCTAACACTAACCCTAGGTCCAATCCTAACCCTTAGCATCTCTCTAACCCAAGCCCTCAACATAACCCTAACCTTGGTCCAATCCTAACCCTAACAGTCTCTCTAACCTTAGCCCTCAACATAACCCTAACCCTAGGTCCAATGCTAACCCTAAGCATCTCTCTAACCCTAGCCCTCAACATAACCCTAACCCTAGGTCCAATCCTAACCCTAACCGTCTCTCTAACCCTAGCACTCAACCTAACCCTAACCCTAGGTCCAATCCTAACCCTAACCGTCTCTCTAACTCAAGCCCTCAACCGAACCCTAACCCTAGGTACAATCCTAACCCTAAGCATCTCTCTAACCCTAGCCCTCAACATAACCTTAACCCTAGGTCCAATCCTCACCCTAACCGTCTCTCTAAACCTAGCCCTCAACATAACCCTAACCCTAGGTCCAATCCTCACCGTAACCGTCTCTCTAACCCTAGCCCTCAACATAACCCTAACCCTAGGTCCAATCCTAAACCTAACCGTCTCTCTAACCCTAGCCCTCAACCTAACCCTGACCCTAGGTCCAATCCTAACCCTAACCGTCTCTCTAACCTTTGCCCTCAACCTAACCGTAACCCTAGGTCCAATCCTAACCCTAAGCTTCTCTCTAAACCTAGACCTCAACATAACCCTAACCCTACGTCCAATCCTAACCCTAACCGTCTCTCTAAACTTAGCCCTCTACATAACCCTAACCCTACGTCCAATCCTAACCCTAACAGTCTCTCTAACACTAGCCCTCAGAATAACCCTAACTCTAGGTCCAATCCTAACCCTAACCGTCTCTCTAACCCTAGCCCTCAACCTAACCCTAACCCTAGGTCCAATCCTAACACTAACCGTCTCTCTAACCCTAGCCCTCAACATAACCCGAACCCTAGGTCCAATCCTAACCCTAACCGTCTCTCTAACCCTAGCCCTCAACATAACCCTAACCCTAGGTCCAATCCTAACCCTAACCCTCTCTCTAATGCTAGCACTCAACCTAACCCCAACCCTAGGTCCAATCCTAACCCTAACCGTCTCTCTAACCCTAGTCCTCAACATAACCCTAACCCTAGGTCCAATCCTAACCCTAACTGTCTCTAACCCTAGCCCTCAACCTAACCCTAATCCTAGGTCCAATCCTAACCCTAAGCATCTCTCTAACCCTAGCCCTCAACATAACACTAACCCTAGGTCCAATCCGAACCCTAACCGTCTCTCTAACCCTAGCCCTCAACATAACCCTAACCCTAGGTCCAATCCTCACCCTAACCGTCTCTCTAAACCTAGCCCTCAACATAACTCTAACCCTAGGTCCAATCCTAACCCTAACCGTCTCTCTAACCCTAGCCCTCAACATAACTCTAACCCTTGGTCCAATCCTAACCCTAACAGTCTCTCTAAACCTAGCACTCAACCTAACCCTAACCCTAGGTCCAATCCTAACCCTAACCGTCTCTCTAACCTTAGCCCTCAACATAACCCTAACCCTAGGTCCAATCCTAACCCTAAGCATCTCTCTAACCCTAGCCCTCAACATAACCCTAACCCTAGGTCCAATCCTAACCCTAACCGTCTCTCTAACCCTAGCACTCAACCTAACCCTAACCCTAGGTCCAATCCTAACCCTAACCGTCTCTCTAACCCAAGCCCTCAACCGAACCCTAACCCTAGGTACAATCCTAACCCTAAGCATCTCTCTAACCCTAGCCCTCAACATAACCTTAACCCTAGGTCCAATCCTCACCCTAACCGTCTCTCTAAACCTAGCCCTCAACATAACCCTAACCCTAGGTCCAATCCTCACAGTAACCGTCTCTCTAGCCCTAGCCCTCAACATAACCCTAACCCTAGGTCCAATCCTAACCCTAACCGTCTCTCTATCCTTAGCCGTCAACATAACCCAAACCCTAGGTCCAATCCTAAACCTAACCGTCTCTCTAACCTTTGCCCTCAACCTAACCGTAACCCTAGGTCCAATCCTAACCCTAAGCTTCTCTCTAAACCTAGACCTCAACATAACCCTAACCCTACGTCCAATCCTAACCCTAACCGTCTCTCTAAACTTAGCCCTCTACATAACCCTAACCCTACGTCCAATCCTAACCCTAACAGTCTCTCTAACACTAGCCCTCAGAATAACCCTAACTCTAGGTCCAATCCTAACCCTAACCGTCTCTCTAACCCTCGCCCGAAACCTAACCCTAACCCTAGGTCCAATCCTAACACTAACCGTCTCTCTAACCCTAGCCCTCAACATAACCCGAACCCTAGGTCCAATCCTAACCCTAACCCTCTCTCTAATGCTAGCACTCAACCTAACCCTAACCCTACGTCCAATCCTAACCCTAACCGTCTCTCTAACCCTAGCCCTCAACATAACCCGAACCCTAGGTCCAATCCTAACCCTAACCCTCTCTCTAATGCTAGCACTCAACCTAACCCTAACCCTAGGTCCAATCCTAACCCTAACCGTCTCTCTAACCCTAGCCCTCAACATAACCCTAACCCTAGGTCCAATCCTAACCCTAACTGTCTCTAACCCTAGCCCTCAACCTAACCCTAATCCTAGGTCCAATCCTAACCCTAAGCATCTCTCTAACCCTAGCCCTCAACATAACACTAACCCTAGGTCCAATCCGAACCCTAACCGTCTCTCTAACCCTAGCCCTCAACATAACCCTAACCCTAGGTCCAATCCTCACCCTAACCGTCTCTCTAAACCTAGCCCTCAACATAACTCTAACCCTAGGTCCAATCCTAACCCTAACCATCTCTCTAACCCTAGCCCTCAACATAACTCTAACCCTAGGTCCAATCCTAACCCTAACAGTCTCTCTAAACCTAGCACTCAACCTAACCCTAACCCTAGGTCCAATCCTAACCCTTACCGTCTCTCTAACCTTAGCCCTCAACATAACCCTAACCCTAGGTCCAATCCTAACCCTAAGCATCTCTCTAACCCTAGCCCTCAACATAACCCTAACCCTAGGTCCAATCCTAACCCTAACCGTCTCTCTAACCCTAGCACTCAACCTAACCCTAACCCTAGGTCCAATCCTCACCCTAACCGTCTCTCTAAACCTAGCCCTCAACATAACCCTAACCCTAGGTCCAATCCTCACAGTAACCGTCTCTCTAGCCCTAGCCCTCAACATAACCCTAACCCTAGGTCCAATCCTAACTCTAACCGTCTCTCTATCCTTAGCCGTCAACATAACCCAAACCCTAGGTCCAATCCTAAACCTAACCGTCTCTCTAACCTTTGCCCTCAACCTAACCGTAACCCTAGGTCCAATCCTAACCCTAAGCTTCTCTCTAAACCTAGACCTCAACATAACCCTAACCCTACGTCCAATCCTAACCCTAACCGTCTCTCTAAACTTAGCCCTCTACATAACCCTAACCCTACGTCCAATCCTAACCCTAACAGTCTCTCTAACACTAGCCCTCAGAATAACCCTAACTCTAGGTCCAATCCTAACCCTAACCGTCTCTCTAACCCTAGCCCGAAACCTAACCCTAACCCTAGGTCCAATCCTAACACTAACCGTCTCTCTAACCCTAGCCCTCAACCTAACCCTAACCCTAGGTCCAATCCTAACCCTAACTGTCTCTAACCCTGGCCCTCAACCTAACCCTAACCCTAGGTCCAATCCTAACCCTAAGCATCTCTCTAACCCTAGCCCTCAACATAACACTAACCCTAGGTCCAATCCGAACCCTAACCGTCTCTCTAACCCTAGCCCTCAACATAACCCTAACCCTAGGTCCAATCCTCACCCTAAGCGTCTCTCTAACCCTAGCCCTCAACATAACTCTAACCCTAGGTCCAATCCTAACCCTAACCGTCTCTCTAACCCTAGCCCTCAACATAACTCTAACCCTAGGTCCAATCCTAACCCTAACAGTCTCTCTAACCCTAGCACTCAACCTAACCCTAACCCTAGGTCCAATCCTAACCCTAACCGTCTCTCTAACCCAAGCCCTCAACCTAACCCTGACCCTAGGTCCAATCCTAACCCTAACCGTCTCTCTATCCTTAGCCGTCAACATAACCCAAACCCTAGGTCCAATCCTAAACCTAACCGTCTCTCTAACCCTAGCCCTCAACCTAACCCTGACCCTAGGTCCAATCCTAACCCTAACCGTCTCTCTAACCTTTGCCCTCAACCTAACCGTAACCCTAGGTCCAATCCTAACCCTAAGCTTCTCTCTAAACCTAGACCTCAACATAACCCTAACCCTACGTCCAATCCTAACCCTAACCGTCTCTCTAAACTTAGCCCTCTACATAACCCTAACCCTACGTCCAATCCTAACCCTAACAGTCTCTCTAACACTAGCCCTCAGAATAACCCTAACTCTAGGTCCAATCCTAACCCTAACCGTCTCTCTAACCCTAGCCCGAAACCTAACCCTAACCCTAGGTCCAATCCTAACACTAACCGTCTCTCTAACCCTAGCCCTCAACATAACCCTAACCCTAGGTCCAATCCTAACCCTAACCCTCTCTCTAATGCTAGCACTCAACCTAACCCTAACCCTAGGTCCAATCCTAACCCTAACCGTCTCTCTAACCCTAGCCCTCAACCTAACCCTAACCCTAGGTCCAATCCGAACCCTAACCGTCTCTCTAACCCTAGCCCTCAACATAACCCTAACCCTAGGTCCAATCCTCACCCTAAGCGTCTCTCTAACCCTAGCCCTCAACATAACTCTAACCCTAGGTCCAATCCTAACCCTAACCGTCTCTCTAACCCTAGCCCTCAACATAACTCTAACCCTAGGTCCAATCCTAACCCTAACAGTCTCTCTAACCCTAGCACTCAACCTAACCCTAACCCTAGGTCCAATCCTAACCCTAACCGTCTCTCTAACCCAAGCCCTCAAGCTAACCCTAACCCTAGGTCCAATCCTAACCCTAAGCATCTCTCTAACCCTAGCCCTCAACATAACCCTAACCCTAGGTCCAATCCTAACCCTAACCGTCTCTCTAACCCTAGCCCTCAACATAACCCTAACCCTAGGTCCAATCCTAACCCTAACTGTCTCTCTAACCCTAGACCTCAACATAACCCTAACCCTAGTTCCAATCTTAACCCTAACCGTCTCTCTAACACTAGCCCTCAACATAACTCTAACCCTAGGTCCAATCCTAACCCTAACCATCTCTCTAACCCTAGCACTCAACCTAACCCTAACCCTAGGTCCAATCCTAACCCTAACCGTCTCTCTAACCCTAGCCCTCAACCTAACCTTAACCCTAGGTCCAATCCTAACCCTAACCGTCTCTAACCCTAGCCCTCAACCTAACCCTAACCCTAGGTCCAATCCTAACCCTAAGCATCTCTCTAACCCTAGCCCTCAACATAACACTAACCCTAGGTCCAATCCGAACCCTAACCATCTCTCTATCCCAAGCCCTCAACATAACCCTAACCCTAGGTCCAATCCTAACCCTAACCGTCTCTCTAACCCTAGCCCTCAACCTAACCTTAACCCTAGGTCCAATCCTAACCCTAACCCTCTCTCTAATGCTAGCACTCAACCTAACACTAACCCTAGGTCCAATCCTAACCCTAACCGTCTCTCTAACCCTAGCCCTCAACCTAACCCTAACCCTAGGTCCAATCCTAACCCTAACCGTCTTTCTAACCCTACCCCTCAACTTAACCCTAACCCTAAGTCCAATTGTCACCCGAACCGTCTCTCTAACCCTAGCCCTCAACATAACCCTAACCCTAGGTCCAATCCTCACCCTAACCGTCTCTCTAACCCTAGCCCTCAACCTAACCTTAACCCTAGGTCCAATCCTAACCCTAACCGTCTCTAACCCTAGCCCTCAACCTAACCCTAACCCTAGGTCCAATCCTAACCCTAAGCATCTCTCTAACCCTAGCCCTCAACATAACACTAACCCTAGGTCCAATCCGAACCCTAACCGTCTCTCTATCCCAAGCCCTCAACATAACCCTAACCCTAGGTCCAATCCTAACCCTAAGCATCTCTCTAACCCTAGCCCTCAACATAACCCTAACCCTAGGTCCAATCCTAACCCTAACCGTCTCTCTAACCCTACCCCTCAACATAACCCTAACCCTAAGTCCAATTGTCACCCGAACCGTCTCTCTAACCCTAGCCCTCAACATAACCCTAACCCTAGGTCCAATCCTCACCCTAACCGTCTCTCTAACCCTAGCCCTCAACATAACCCTAACCCTAGGTCCAATCCTAACCCTAACCGTCTCTCCAACCCTAGCCCTCAACATAACCGTAACCCTAGGTCCAATCCTAACCCTAACCGTCTCTCTAACCCTAGCCCTCAACATAACCCTAACCCTAGGTCCAATCCTAACTCTAACCGTCTCTCTAACCCTAGCCCTAAACATAACCCGAACACTAGGTCCAATCCTAACCCTAACCGTCTCTCTAACCCTAGCCCTCAACATAACCCTAACCCTAGGTCCAATCCTAACCCTAACCCTCTCTCTAACCCAAGCACTCAACCTAACCCTAACCCTAGGTCCAATCCTAACCCTAACCGTCTCTCTAACCCTAGCCCTCAACCTAACACTAACCCTAGGTCCAATCCTAACCCTTAGCATCTCTCTAACCCAAGCCCTCAACATAACCCTAACCCTAGGTCCAATCCTAACCCTAACAGTCTCTCTAACCTTAGCCCTCAACATAACCCTAACCCTAGGTCCAATCCTAACCCTAAGCATCTCTCTAACACTAGCCCTCAACATAACCCTAACCCTAGGTCCAATCCTAACCCTAACCGTCTCTCTAACCCTAGCACTCAACCTAACCCTAACCCTAGGTCCAATCCTAACCCTAACCGTCTCTCTAACCCAAGCCCTCAACCGAACCCTAACCCTAGGTACAATCCTAACCCTAAGCATCTCTCTAACCCTAGCCCTCAACATAACCTTAACCCTAGGTCCAATCCTCACCGTAACCGTCTCTCTAACCCTAG
Organism: Miniopterus schreibersii; assembly: GCF_964146895.1. Lineage (NCBI taxonomy): Eukaryota > Metazoa > Chordata > Mammalia > Chiroptera > Miniopteridae > Miniopterus > Miniopterus schreibersii. The sequence goes on along the minus strand of NC_138111.1, from coordinate 74,687,494 downwards.
CCCTCAACATAACCCTAACCCTAGGTCCAATCCTAACCCTAACCGTCTCTCTAACCCTAGCCCTCAACATAACCCTAACCCTAGGTCCAATCCTAACCCTAACCGTCTCTCTATCCCTAGCCGTCAACATAACCCAAACCCTAGGTCCAATCCTAAACCTAACCGTCTCTCTAACCCTAGCCCTCAACCTAACCCTAACCCTAGGTCCAATCCTAACCCTAACCGTCTCTCTAACCCTAGCCCTCAACATAACCCTAACCCTAAGTCCAATTGTCACCCGAACCGTCTCTCTAACCCTAGCCCTCAACATAACCCTAACCCTAGGTCCAATCCTCACCCTAACCGTCTCTCTAACCCTAGCCCACAACATAACCCTAACCCTAGGTCCAATCCTAACCCTAACCGTCTCTCTAACCCTAGCCCTCAACATAACCGTAACCCTAGGTCCAATCCTAACCCTAACCGTCTCTCTAACGCTAGCCCTCATCATATCCCGAACCCTAGGTCCAATCCTAACCCTAACCGTCTCTCTAACCCTAGCCCTCAACATAACCCTAACCCTAGGTCCAATCCTTACACTAACCCTCTCTCTAACCCTAGCCCTCAACATAACCCTGACCCTAGGTCCAATCCTAACCCTAACCGTCTCTCTATCCCTAGCCGTCTACATAACCGTAACCCTAGGTCCAATCCTCACCCTAACCGTCTCTCTAACCCTAGCCCTCAACCTAACCTTAACCCTAGGTCCAATCCTAACCCTAACCGTCTCTCTAACCCTAGCCCTCAACATAACCCTAACCCTAGGTCCAATCCTCACCCTAACCGTCTCTCTAACCCTAGCCCTCAACCTAACCTTAACCCTAGGTCCAATCCTAACCCTAACCGTCTCTAACCCTAGCCCTCAACCTAACCCTAACCCTAGGTCCAATCCTAACCCTAAGCATCTCTCTAACCCTAGCCCTCAACATAACACTAACCCTAGGTCCAATCCGAACCCCAAGCATCTGTCTAACCCTAGCCCTCAACATAACCCTAACCCTAGGTCCAATCCTAACCCTAACCGTCTCTCTAACCCTACCCCTCAACATAACCCTAACCCTAAGTCCAATTGTCACCCGAACCGTCTCTCTAACCCTAGCCCTCAACATAACCCTAACCCTAGGTCCAATCCTCACCCTAACCGTCTCTCTAACCCTAGCCCTCAACATAACCCTAACCCTAGGTCCAATCCTAACCCTAACCGTCTCTCTAACCCTAGCCCTCAACATAACCGTAACCCTAGGTCCAATCCTAACCCTAACCGTCTCTCTAACCCTAGCCCTCAACATAACCCTAACCCTAGGTCCAATCCTAACTCTAACCGTCTCTCTAACCCTAGCCGTCAACATAACCCAAACCCTAGGTCCAATCCTAAACCTAACCGTCTCTCTAACCCTAGCCCTCAACCTAACCCTAACCCTAGGTCCAATCCTAACCCTAACCGTCTCTCTAACCCTAGCCCTCAACATAACCGTAACCCTAGGTCCAATCCTAACCCTAACCGTCTCTCTAACCCTAGCCCTCAACATAACCGTAACCCTAGGTCCAATCCTAACCCTAATCGTCTCTCTAACCCTAGCCCTCAACATAACCCTAACCCTAGGTCCAATCCTAACCCTAACCGTCTCTCTATCCCTAGCCGTCAACATAACCCAAACCCTAGGTCCAATCCTAAACCTAACCGTCTCTCTAACCCTAGCCCTCAACCTAACCCTAACCCTAGGTCCAATCCTAACCCTAACCGTCTCTCTAACCCTAGCCCTCAACATAACCCTAACCCTAAGTCCAATTGTCACCCGAACCGTCTCTCTAACCCTAGCCCTCAACATAACCCTAACCCTAGGTCCAATCCTCACCCTAACCGTCTCTCTAACCCTAGCCCACAACATAACCCTAACCCTAGGTCCAATCCTAACCCTAACCGTCTCTCTAATCCTAGCCCTCAACATAACCGTAACCCTAGGTCCAATCCTAACCCTAACCGTCTCTCTAACGCTAGCCCTCATCATATCCCGAACCCTAGGTCCAATCCTAACCCTAACCGTCTCTCTAACCCTAGCCCTCAACATAACCCTAACCCTAGGTCCAATCCTTACACTAACCCTCTCTCTAACCCTAGCCCTCAACATAACCCTGACCCTAGGTCCAATCCTAACCCTAACCGTCTCTCTAACCCTTGCCCTCAACCTAACCGTAACCCTAGGTCCAATCCTAACCCTAAGCTTCTCTCTAAACCTAGACCTCAACATAACCCTAACCCTACGTCCAATCCTAACCCTAACCGTCTCTCTAAACTTAGCCCTCTACATAACCCTAACCCTACGTCCAATCCTAACCCTAACAGTCTCTCTAACACTAGCCCTCAGAATAACCCTAACTCTAGGTCCAATCCTAACCCTAACAGTCTCTCTAACCCTAGCCCTCAACCTAACCCTAACCCTAGGTACAATCCTAACACTAACCGTCTCTCTAACCCTAGCCCTCAACGTAACCCGAACCCTAGGTCCAATCCTAACCCTAACCGTCTCTCTAACCCTAGCCCTCAACATAACCGTAACCCTAGGTCCAATCCTAACCCTAACCATCTCTCTAACGCTAGCCCTCAACATAACCCGAACCCTAGGTCCAATCATAACCCTAACCGTCTGTCTAACCCTAGCCCTCAACATAACCCTAACCCTAGGTCCAATCATTACCCTAACCCTCTCTCTAACCCTAACCCTCAACATAACCCTAACCCTGGGTCCAATCCTAACCCTAACCGTCTCTCTAACCCTAGCCCTCAACATAACCCTAACCCTAGGTCCAATCCTTACCCTAACCCTCTCTCTAACCCTAGCCCTCAACATAACCCTAACCCTAGGTCCAATCCTAACCCTAACCGTCTCTCTAACCCTAGCCCTCAACCTAACCCTAACCCTAGGTCCAATCCTAACCCTAAGCATCTCTCTAACCCTAGCCCTCAACATAACCCTAACCCAAGGTCCAATCCTAACCCTAACCGTCTCTCTAACCCTAGCCCTCAACATAACCCTAACCCTAGGTCCAATCCTCACCCTAACCGTCTCTCTAACACTAGCCCTCAACATAACCCGAACCCTAGGTCCAATCCTAACCCTAACCGTCTCTCTAAACCTAGCCCTCAACATAACCGTATCCCTAGGTCCAATCCTAACCCTAACCGTCTCTCTAACCCTAGCCCTCAACATAACCCTAACCCTAGGTCCAATCCTAACCCTAACCGTCTCTCTAACCCTAGCCCTCAACATAACCGTAACCCTAGGTCCAATCCTAACCCTAACCGTCTCTCTAACGCTAGCCCTCATCATATCCCGAACCCTAGGTCCAATCCTAACCCTAACCGTCTCTCTAACCCTAGCCCTCAACATAACCCTAACCCTAGGTCCAATCCTTGCACTAACCCTCTCTCTAACCCTAGCCCTCAACATAACCCTGACCCTAGGTCCAATCCTAACCCTAACCGTCTCTCTAACCCTTGCCCTCAACCTAACCGTAACCCTAGGTCCAATCCTAACCCTAAGCTTCTCTCTAAACCTAGACCTCAACATAACCCTAACCCTACGTCCAATCCTAACCCTAACCGTCTCTCTAAACTTAGCCCTCTACATAACCCTAACCCTACGTCCAATCCTAACCCTAACAATCTCTCTAACACTAGCCCTCAGAATAACCCTAACTGTAGGTCCAATCCTAACCCTAACCGTCTCTCTAACCCTAGCCCTCAACCTAACCCTAACCCTAGGTCCAATCCTAACACTAACCGTCTCTCTAACCCTAGCCCTCAACATAACCCTAACCCTAGGTCCAATCCTAACCCTAACCGTCTCTCTAACCCTAGCCCTCAACATAACCGTAACCCTAGGTCCAATCCTAACCCTAACCATCTCTCTAACGCTAGCCCTCAACATAACCCTAACCCTAGGTCCAATCCTAACCCTAACCGTCTCTCTAACCCTAGCCCTCAACATAACCGTAACCCTAGGTCCAATCCTAACCCTAACCATCTCTCTAACGCTAGCCCTCAACATAACCCGAACCCTAGGTCCAATCCTAACCCTAACCGTCTCTCTAACCCTAGCCCTCAACATAACCCTAACCCTAGTTCCAATCTTAACCCTAACCGTCTCTCTAACACTAGCCCTCAACATAACTCTAACCCTAGGTCCAATCCTAACCCTATCCATCTCTCTAAACCTAGCACTCAACCTAACCCTAACCCTAGGTCCAATCCTAACCCTAACCGTCTCTCTAACCCTAGCCCTCAACCTAACCTTAACCCTAGGTCCAATCCTAACCCTAACCGTCTCTAACCCTAGCCCTCAACCTAACCCTAACCCTAGGTCCAATCCTAACCCTAAGCATCTCTCTAACCCTAGCCCTCAACATAACACTAACCCTAGGTCCAATCCGAACCCTAACCGTCTCTCTAACCCAAGCCCTCAACATAACCCTAACCCTAGGTCCAATCCTAACCCTAAGCATCTCTCTAACCCTAGCCCTCAACATAACCCTAACCCTAGGTCCAATCCTAACCCTAACCGTCTCTCTAACCCTAGCCCTCAACATAACCCTAACCCTAAGTCCAATTGTCACCCGAACCGTCTCTCTAACCCTAGCCCTCAACATAACCCTAACCCTAGGTCCAATCCTCACCCTAACCGTCTCTCTAACCCTAGCCCTCAACATAACCCTAACCCTAGGTCCAATCCTAACCCTAACCGTCTCTCTAACCCTAGCCCTCAACATAACCATAACACTAGGTCCAATCCTAACCCTAACCGTCTCTCTAACCCTAGCCCTCAACATAACCCTAACCCTAGGTCCAATCCTAACTCTAACCGTCTCTCTAACCCTAGCCCTAAACATAACCCGAACACTAGGTCCAATCCTAACCCTAACCGTCTCTCTAACCCTAGCCCTCAACATAACCCTAACCCTAGGTCCAATCCTAACCCTAACCCTCTCTCTAACCCAAGCACTCAACCTAACCCTAACCCTAGGTCCAATCCTAACCCTAACCGTCTCTCTAAGCCTAGCCCTCAACCTAACACTAACCCTAGGTCCAATCCTAACCCTTAGCATCTCTCTAACCCAAGCCCTCTACATAACCCTAACCCTAGGTCCAATCCTAACCCTAACAGTCTCTCTAACCTTAGCCCTCAACATAACCCTAACCCTAGGTCCAATCCTAACCCTAAGCATCTCTCTAACCCTAGCCCTCAACATAACCCTAACCCTAGGTCCAATCCAAACCCTAACCGTCTCTCTAACCCTAGCACTCAACCTAACCCTAACCCTAGGTCCAATCCTAACCCTAACCGTCTCTCTAACCCAAGCCCTCAACCGAACCCTAACCCTAGGTACAATCCTAACCCTAAGCATCTCTCTAACCCTAGCCCTCAACATAACCTTAACCCTAGGTCCAAACCTCACCCTAACCGTCTCTCTAACCCTAGCCCTCAACATAACCCTAACCCTAGGTCCAATCCTCACCGTAACCGTCTCTCTAACACTAGCCCTCAACATAACCCTAACCCTAGGTCCAATCCTAACCCTAACCGTCTCTCTATCCCTAGCCGTCAACATAACCCAAACCCTAGGTCCAATCCTAAACCTAACCGTCTCTCTAACCCTAGCCCTCAACCTAACACTAACCCTAGGTCCAATCCTAACCCTAACCGTCTCTCTAACCCTAGCCCTCAACATAACCCTAACCCTAAGTCCAATTGTCACCCGAACCGTCTCTCTAACCCTAGCCCTCAACATAACCCTAACCCTAGGTCCAATCCTCACCCTAACCGTCTCTCTAACCCTAGCCCACAACATAACCCTAACCCTAGGTCCAATCCTAACCCTAACCGTCTCTCTAACCCTAGCCCTCAACATAACCATAACCCTAGGTCCAATCCTAACCCTAACCGTCTCTCTAACGCTAGCCCTCATCATATCCCGAACCCTAGGTCCAATCCTAACCCTAACCGTCTCTCTAACCCTAGCCCTCAACATAACCCTAACCCTAGGTCCAATCCTTACACTAACCCTCTCTCTAACCCTAGCCCTCAACATAACCCTGACCCTAGGTCCAATCCTAACCCTAACCGTCTCTCTAACCCTTGCCCTCAACCTAACCGTAACCCTAGGTCCAATCCTAACCCTAAGCTTCTCTCTAAACCTAGACCTCAACATAACCCTAACCCTACGTCCAATCCTAACCCTAACCGTCTCTCTAAACTTAGCCCTCTACATAACCCTAACCCTACGTCCAATCCTAACCCTAACAGTCTCTCTAACACTAGCCCTCAGAATAACCCTAACTCTAGGTCCAATCCTAACCCTAACCGTCTCTCTAACCCTAGCCCTCAACCTAACCCTAACCCTAGGTCCAATCCTAACACTAACCGTCTCTCTAACCCTAGCCCTCAACATAACCCGAACCCTAGGTCCAATCCTAACCCTAACCGTCTCTCTAACCCTAGCCCTCAACATAACCGTAACCCTAGGTCCAATCCTAACCCTAACCATCTCTCTAACGCTAGCCCTCAACATAACCCTAACCCTAGGTCCAATCATTACCCTAACCCTCTCTCTAACCCTAGCCCTCAACATAACCCTAACCCTGGGTCCAATCCTAACCCTAACCGTCTCTCTAACCCTAGCCCTCAACATAACCCTAACCCTAGGTCCAATCCTTACCCTAACCCTCTCTCTAACCCTAGCCCTCAACATAACCCTAACCCTAGGTCAAATCCTAACCCTAACCGTCTCTCTAACCGTAGCCCTCAACCTAACCCTAACCCTAGGTCCAATCCTAACCCTAAGCATCTCTCTAACCCTAGCCCTCAACCTAACCCTAACCCTAGGTCCAATCCTAACCCTAACCGTCTCTCTAACCCTAGCCCTCAACATAACCCTAACCCTAGGTCCAATCCTCACCCTAACCGTCTCTCTAACACTAGCCCTCAACATAACCCGAACCCTAGGTCCAATCCTAACCCTAACCGTCTCTCTAAACCTAGCCCTCAACATAACCGTATCCCTAGGTCCAATCCTAACCCTAACCGTCTCTCTAACCCTAGCCCTCAACATAACCCTAACCCTAGGTCCAATCCTAACTCTAACCGTCTCTCTAACCCTAGTCCTAAACATAACCCGAACCCTAGGTCCAATCCTAACCCTTAGCATCTCTCTAACCCAAGCCCTCTACATAACCCTAACCCTAGGTCCAATCCTAACCCTAACAGTCTCTCTAACCTTAGCCCTCAACATAACCATAACCCTAGGTCCAATCCTAACCCTAAGCATCTCTCTAACCCTAGCCCTCAACATAACCCTAACCCTAGGTCCAATCCAAACCCTAACCGTCTCTCTAACCCTAGCACTCAACCTAACCCTAACCCTAGGTCCAATCCTAACCCTAACCGTCTCTCTAACCCAAGCCCTCAACCGAACCCTAACCCTAGGTACAATCCTAACCCTAAGCATCTCTCTAACCCTAGCCCTCAACATAACCTTAACCCTAGGTCCAAACCTCACCCTAACCGTCTCTCTAACCCTAGCCCTCAACATAACCCTAACCCTAGGTCCAATCCTCACCGTAACCGTCTCTCTAACCCTAGCCCTCAACATAACCCTAACCCTAGGTCCAATCCTAACCCTAACCGTCTCTCTATCCCTAGCCGTCAACATAACCCAAACCCTAGGTCCAATCCTAAACCTAACCGTCTCTCTAACCCTAGCCCTCAACCTAACCCTAACCCTAGGTCCAATCCTAACCCTAACCGTCTCTCTAACCCTAGCCCTCAACATAACCCTAACCCTAAGTCCAATTGTCACCCGAACCGTCTCTCTAACCCTAGCCCTCAACATAACCCTAACCCTAGGTCCAATCCTCACCCTAACCGTCTCTCTAACCCTAGCCCACAACATAACCCTAACCCTAGGTCCAATCCTAACCCTAACCGTCTCTCTAACCCTAGCCCTCAACATAACTGTAACCCTAGGTCCAATCCTAACCCTAACCGTCTCTCTAACGCTAGCCCTCATCATATCCCGAACCCTAGGTCCAATCCTAACCCTAACCGTCTCTCTAACCCTAGCCCTCAACATAACCCTAACCCTAGGTCCAATCCTTACACTAACCCTCTCTCTAACCCTAGCCCTCAACATAACCCTGACCCTAGGTCCAATCCTAACCCTAACCGTCTCTCTAACCCTTGCCCTCAACCTAACCGTAACCCTAGGTCCAATCCTAACCCTAAGCTTCTCTCTAAACCTAGACCTCAACATAACCCTAACCCTACGTCCAATCCTAACCCTAACCGTCTCTCTAAACTTAGCCCTCTACATAACCCTAACCCTACGTCCAATCCTAACCCTAACAGTCTCTCTAACACTAGCCCTCAGAATAACCCTAACTCTAGGTCCAATCCTAACCCTAACCGTCTCTCTAACCCTAGCCCTCAACCTAACCCTAACCCTAGGTCCAATCCTAACACTAACCGTCTCTCTAACCCTAGCCCTCAACATAACCCGAACCCTAGGTCCAATCCTAACCCTAACCGTCTCTCTAACCCTAGCCCTCAACATAACCGTAACCCTAGGTCCAATCCTAACCCTAACCATCTCTCTAACGCTAGCCCTCAACATAACCCTAACCCTAGGTCCAATCATTACCCTAACCCTCTCTCTAACCCTAGCCCTCAACATAACCCTAACCCTGGGTCCAATCCTAACCCTAACCGTCTCTCTAACCCTAGCCCTCAACATAACCCTAACCCTAGGTCCAATCCTTACCCTAACCCTCTCTCTAACCCTAGCCCTCAACATAACCCTAACCCTAGGTCAAATCCTAACCCTAACCGTCTCTCTAACCGTAGCCCTCAACATAACCCTAACCCTAGGTCCAATCCTCACCCTAACCGTCTCTCTAACACTAGCCCTCAACATAACCCGAACCCTAGGTCCAATCCTAACCCTAACCGTCTCTCTAAACCTAGCCCTCAACATAACCGTATCCCTAGGTCCAATCCTAACCCTAACCGTCTCTCTAACCCTAGCCCTCAACATAACCCTAACCCTAGGTCCAATCCTAACTCTAACCGTCTCTCTAACCCTAGTCCTAAACATAACCCGAACCCTAGGTCCAATCCTAACCCTTAGCATCTCTCTAACCCAAGCCCTCTACATAACCCTAACCCTAGGTCCAATCCTAACCCTAACAGTCTCTCTAACCTTAGCCCTCAACATAACCATAACCCTAGGTCCAATCCTAACCCTAAGCATCTCTCTAACCCTAGCCCTCAACATAACCCTAACCCTAGGTCCAATCCAAACCCTAACCGTCTCTCTAACCCTAGCACTCAACCTAACCCTAACCCTAGGTCCAATCCTAACCCTAACCGTCTCTCTAACCCAAGCCCTCAACCGAACCCTAACCCTAGGTACAATCCTAACCCTAAGCATCTCTCTAACCCTAGCCCTCAACATAACCTTAACCCTAGGTCCAAACCTCACCCTAACCGTCTCTCTAACCCTAGCCCTCAACATAACCCTAACCCTAGGTCCAATCCTCACCGTAACCGTCTCTCTAACCCTAGCCCTCAACATAACCCTAACCCTAGGTCCAATCCTAACCCTAACCGTCTCTCTATCCCTAGCCGTCAACATAACCCAAACCCTAGGTCCAATCCTAAACCTAACCGTCTCTCTAACCCTAGCCCTCAACCTAACCCTAACCCTAGGTCCAATCCTAACCCTAACCGTCTCTCTAACCCTAGCCCTCAACATAACCCTAACCCTAAGTCCAATTGTCACCCGAACCGTCTCTCTAACCCTAGCCCTCAACATAACCCTAACCCTAGGTCCAATCCTCACCCTAACCGTCTCTCTAACCCTAGCCCACAACATAACCCTAACCCTAGGTCCAATCCTAACCCTAACCGTCTCTCTAACCCTAGCCCTCAACATAACCGTAACCCTAGGTCCAATCCTAACCCTAACCGTCTCTCTAACGCTAGCCCTCATCATATCCCGAACCCTAGGTCCAATCCTAACCCTAACCGTCTCTCTAACCCTAGCCCTCAACATAACCCTAACCCTAGGTCCAATCCTTACACTAACCCTCTCTCTAACCCTAGCCCTCAACATAAGCCTGACCCTAGGTCCAATCCTAACCCTAACCGTCTCTCTAACCCTTGCCCTCAACCTAACCGTAACCCTAGGTCCAATCCTAACCCTAAGCTTCTCTCTAAACCTAGACCTCAACATAACCCTAACCCTACGTCCAATCCTAACCCTAACCGTCTCTCTAAACTTAGCCCTCTACATAACCCTAACCCTACGTCCAATCCTAACCCTAACAGTCTCTCTAACACTAGCCCTCAGAATAACCCTAACTCTAGGTCCAATCCTAACCCTAACAGTCTCTCTAACCCTAGCCCTCAACCTAACCCTAACCCTAGGTACAATCCTAACACTAACCGTCTCTCTAACCCTAGCCCTCAACGTAACCCGAACCCTAGGTCCAATCCTAACCCTAACCGTCTCTCTAACCCTAGCCCTCAACATAACCGTAACCCTAGGTCCAATCCTAACCCTAACCATCTCTCTAACGCTAGCCCTCAACATAACCCGAACCCTAGGTCCAATCATAACCCTAACCGTCTGTCTAACCCTAGCCCTCAACATAACCCTAACCCTAGGTCCAATCATTACCCTAACCCTCTCTCTAACCCTAGCCCTCAACATAACCCTAACCCTGGGTCCAATCCTAACCCTAACCGTCTCTCTAACCCTAGCCCTCAACATAACCCTAACCCTAGGTCCAATCCTTACCCTAACCCTCTCTCTAACCCTAGCCCTCAACATAACCCTAACCCTAGGTCCAATCCTAACCCTAACCGTCTCTCTAACCCTAGCCCTCAACCTAACCCTAACCCTAGGTCCAATCCTAACCCTAAGCATCTCTCTAACCCTAGCCCTCAACATAACCCTAACCCAAGGTCCAATCCTAACCCTAACCGTCTCTCTAACCCTAGCCCTCAACATAACCCTAACCCTAGGTCCAATCCTCACCCTAACCGTCTCTCTAACACTAGCCCTCAACATAACCCGAACCCTAGGTCCAATCCTAACCCTAACCGTCTCTCTAAACCTAGCCCTCAACATAACCGTATCCCTAGGTCCAATCCTAACCCTAACCGTCTCTCTAACCCTAGCCCTCAACATAACCCTAACCCTAGGTCCAATCCTAACCCTAACCGTCTCTCTAACCCTAGCCCTCAACATAACCGTAACCCTAGGTCCAATCCTAACCCTAACCGTCTCTCTAACGCTAGCCCTCATCATATCCCGAACCCTAGGTCCAATCCTAACCCTAACCGTCTCTCTAAACCTAGCCCTCAACATAACCCTAACCCTAGGTCCAATCCTTGCACTAACCCTCTCTCTAACCCTAGCCCTCAACATAACCCTGACCCTAGGTCCAATCCTAACCCTAACCGTCTCTCTAACCCTTGCCCTCAACCTAACCGTAACCCTAGGTCCAATCCTAACCCTAAGCTTCTCTCTAAACCTAGACCTCAACATAACCCTAACCCTACGTCCAATCCTAACCCTAACCGTCTCTCTAAACTTAGCCCTCTACATAACCCTAACCCTACGTCCAATCCTAACCCTAACAATCTCTCTAACACTAGCCCTCAGAATAACCCTAACTGTAGGTCCAATCCTAACCCTAACCGTCTCTCTAACCCTAGCCCTCAACCTAACCCTAACCCTAGGTCCAATCCTAACACTAACCGTCTCTCTAACCCTAGCCCTCAACATAACCCTAACCCTAGGTCCAATCCTAACCCTAACCGTCTCTCTAACCCTAGCCCTCAACATAACCGTAACCCTAGGTCCAATCCTAACCCTAACCATCTCTCTAACGCTAGCCCTCAACATAACCCTAACCCTAGGTCCAATCCTAACCCTAACCGTCTCTCTAACCCTAGCCCTCAACATAACCGTAACCCTAGGTCCAATCCTAACCCTAACCATCTCTCTAACGCTAGCCCTCAACATAACCCGAACCCTAGGTCCAATCCTAACCCTAACCGTCTCTCTAACCCTAGCCCTCAACATAACCCTAACCCTAGTTCAAATCTTAACCCTAACCGTCTCTCTAACACTAGCCCTCAACATAACTCTAACCCTAGGTCCAATCCTAACCCTATCCATCTCTCTAAACCTAGCACTCAACCTAACCCTAACCCTAGGTCCAATCCTAACCCTAACCGTCTCTCTAACCCTAGCCCTCAACCTAACCTTAACCCTAGGTCCAATCCTAACCCTAACCGTCTCTAACCCTAGCCCTCAACCTAACCCTAACCCTAGGTCCAATCCTAACCCTAAGCATCTCTCTAACCCTAGCCCTCAACATAACACTAACCCTAGGTCCAATCCGAACCCTAACCGTCTCTCTAACCCAAGCCCTCAACATAACCCTAACCCTAGGTCCAATCCTAACCCTAAGCATCTCTCTAACCCTAGCCCTCAACATAACCCTAACCCTAGGTCCAATCCTAACCCTAACCGTCTCTCTAACCCTAGCCCTCAACATAACCCTAACCCTAAGTCCAATTGTCACCCGAACCGTCTCTCTAACCCTAGCCCTCAACATAACCCTAACCCTAGGTCCAATCCTCACCCTAACCGTCTCTCTAACCCTAGCCCTCAACATAACCCTAACCCTAGGTCCAATCCTAACCCTAACCGTCTCTCTAACCCTAGCCCTCAACATAACCATAACACTAGGTCCAATCCTAACCCTAACCGTCTCTCTAACCCTAGCCCTCAACATAACCCTAACCCTAGGTCCAATCCTAACTCTAACCGTCTCTCTAACCCTAGCCCTAAACATAACCCGAACACTAGGTCCAATCCTAACCCTAACCGTCTCTCTAACCCTAGCCCTCAACATAACCCTAACCCTAGGTCCAATCCTAACCCTAACCCTCTCTCTAACCCAAACACTCAACCTAACCCTAACCCTAGGTCCAATCCTAACCCTAACCGTCTCTCTAAGCCTAGCCCTCAACCTAACACTAACCCTAGGTCCAATCCTAACCCTTAGCATCTCTCTAACCCAAGCCCTCTACATAACCCTAACCCTAGGTCCAATCCTAACCCTAACAGTCTCTCTAACCTTAGCCCTCAACATAACCCTAACCCTAGGTCCAATCCTAACCCTAAGCATCTCTCTAACCCTAGCCCTCAACATAACCCTAACCCTAGGTCCAATCCAAACCCTAACCGTCTCTCTAACCCTAGCACTCAACCTAACCCTAACCCTAGGTCCAATCCTAACCCTAACCGTCTCTCTAACCCAAGCCCTCAACCGAACCCTAACCCTAGGTACAATCCTAACCCTAAGCATCTCTCTAACCCTAGCCCTCAACATAACCTTAACCCTAGGTCCAAACCTCACCCTAACCGTCTCTCTAACCCTAGCCCTCAACATAACCCTAACCCTAGGTCCAATCCTCACCGTAACCGTCTCTCTAACCCTAGCCCTCAACATAACCCTAACCCTAGGTCCAATCCTAACCCTAACCGTCTCTCTATCCCTAGCCGTCAACATAACCCAAACCCTAGGTCCAATCCTAAACCTAACCGTCTCTCTAACCCTAGCCCTCAACCTAACCCTAACCCTAGGTCCAATCCTAACCCTATCCGTCTCTCTAACCCTAGCCCTCAACATAACCCTAACCCTAAGTCCAATTGTCACCCGAACCGTCTCTCTAACCCTAGCCCTCAACATAACCCTAACCCTAGGTCCAATCCTCACCCTAACCGTCTCTCTAACCCTAGCCCACAACATAACCCTAACCCTAGGTCCAATCCTAACCCTAACCGTCTCTCTAACCCTAGCCCTCAACATAACCATAACCCTAGGTCCAATCCTAACCCTAACCGTCTCTCTAACGCTAGCCCTCATCATATCCCGAACCCTAGGTCCAATCCTAACCCTAACCGTCTCTCTAACCCTAGCCCTCAACATAACCCTAACCCTAGGTCCAATCCTTACACTAACCCTCTCTCTAACCCTAGCCCTCAACATAACCCTGACCCTAGGTCCAATCCTAACCCTAACCGTCTCTCTAACCCTTGCCCTCAACCTAACCGTAACCCTAGGTCCAATCCTAACCCTAAGCTTCTCTCTAAACCTAGACCTCAACATAACCCTAACCCTACGTCCAATCCTAACCCTAACCGTCTCTCTAAACTTAGCCCTCTACATAACCCTAACCCTACGTCCAATCCTAACCCTAACAGTCTCTCTAACACTAGCCCTCAGAATAACCCTAACTCTAGGTCCAATCCTAACCCTAACCGTCTCTCTAACCCTAGCCCTCAACCTAACCCTAACCCTAGGTCCAATCCTAACACTAACCGTCTCTCTAACCCTAGCCCTCAACATAACCCGAACCCTAGGTCCAATCCTAACCCTAACCGTCTCTCTAACCCTAGCCCTCAACATAACCGTAACCCTAGGTCCAATCCTAACCCTAACCATCTCTCTAACGCTAGCCCTCAACATAACCCTAACCCTAGGTCCAATCATTACCCTAACCCTCTCTCTAACCCTAGCCCTCAACATAACCCTAACCCTGGGTCCAATCCTAACCCTAACCGTCTCTCTAACCCTAGCCCTCAACATAACCCTAACCCTAGGTCCAATCCTTACCCTAACCCTCTCTCTAACCCTAGCCCTCAACATAACCCTAACCCTAGGTCAAATCCTAACCCTAACCGTCTCTCTAACCGTAGCCCTCAACCTAACCCTAACCCTAGGTCCAATCCTAACCCTAAGCATCTCTCTAACCCTAGCCCTCAACCTAACCCTAACCCTAGGTCCAATCCTAACCCTAACCGTCTCTCTAACCCTAGCCCTCAACATAACCCTAACCCTAGGTCCAATCCTCACCCTAACCGTCTCTCTAACACTAGCCCTCAACATAACCCGAACCCTAGGTCCAATCCTAACCCTAACCGTCTCTCTAAACCTAGCCCTCAACATAACCGTATCCCTAGGTCCAATCCTAACCCTAACCGTCTCTCTAACCCTAGCCCTCAACATAACCCTAACCCTAGGTCCAATCCTAACTCTAACCGTCTCTCTAACCCTAGTCCTAAACATAACCCGAACCCTAGGTCCAATCCTAACCCTAACCGTCTCTCTAACCCTAGCCCTCAACATAACCCTTACCCTAGGTCCAATCCTAACCCTAACCCTCTCTCTAACCCAAGCACTCAACCTAACCCTAACCCTAGGTCCAATCCTAACCCTAAGCGTCTCTCTAACCCTAGCCCTCAACCTAACACTAACCCTAGGTCCAATCCTAACCCTTAGCATCTCTCTAACCCAAGCCCTCAACATAACCCTAACCCTAGGTCCAATCCTAACCCTAACAGTCTCTCTAACCTTAGCCCTCAACATAACCCTAACCCTAGGTCCAATCCTAACCCTAAGCATCTCTCTAACCCTAGCTCTCAACATAACCCTAACCCTAGGTCCAATCCTAACCCTGACCGTCTCTCTAACCCTTGCCCTCAACATAACCCTAACCCTAAGTCCAATTGTCACCCTAACCGTCTCTCTAACCCTAGCCCTCAACATAACCCTAACCCTAGGTCCAATCCTCACCCTAACCGTCTCTCTAAACCTAGCCCTCAACATAACCCTAACCCTCGGTCCAATCCTCACCCTAACCGTCTCTCTAACCCTAGCCCTCAACCTAACCCTAACCCTAGGTCCAATCCTAACCCTAACCGTCTCTCTAAACCTAGCCCTCAACACAACCCTAACTCTAGGTCCAATCCTAACCCTAACCGCCTCTCTAACCCTAGCCCTCAACATAACCCTAACCCTAGGTCCAATCCTAACCCTAACCGTCTCTCTAACCCTAGCCGTCAACATAACCCAAACCCTAGGACCAATCCTAACCCTAACCGTCTCTCTAACCCTAGCCCTCAACATAACCCTAACCCTAGGTCCAATCCTAACCCTAACAGTCTCCCTAAACTTAGCCCTCAACATAACCCTAACCCTAGGTCCAATCCTAACCAAAACTGTCTCTCTAACCCTAGCCCTCAACATAACCCTAACCCTAAGTCCAATCCTAACCCAAACCGTCTCTCTAACCCTAGCCCTCAACATAACCCTAACCCTAGGTCCAATCCTAACCCTAACCCTCTCTCTAACCCTAGCACTCAACATAACCTTAACCCTAGGTACAATCCTAACCCTAAACCTCTCTCTAACCCTAGCCCTCAACATAACCCGAAACCTAGGTCCATTCCTAACCCTAACCGTCTCTCTAACCCTAGCCCTCAACATAACCCGAACCTTAGGTCCAATCCTAACCCTAACCGTCTCTCTATACCTAGCCGTCAACATAACCCTAACCCTAGGTACAATCCTCACCCTAACCATATCCCTAACCCTAGCCCTCAACATAACCCTAACCATACGTCCAATCCTAACCCTAACCGTCTCTCTAACCTTAGCCCTCTACATAACCCTAACCCTATGTCCAATCCTAACCCTAACAGTCTCTCTAACCCTAGCCTTCAACATAACCCTAACTCTAGGTCCAATCCTCACCCTAACCATCTCTCTAACCCTAGCCCTCAACATAACCCTAACCCTAGGTCCAATCCTCACCCTAACCATCTCTCTAACCCTAGCCCTCAACATAACCCTAACCCTAGGTCCAATCCTAACCCTGACGGTCTCTCTAACCCTAGCTCTCAACATAACCCTAACCCTAGGCCCAATCCTAACCCTAACAGTCTCTCTAACCCTAGCCTTCAACATAACCCTAACTCTAGGTCCAATCCTCACCCTAACCATCTCTCTAACCCTAGCCCTCAACATAACCCTAACCCTAGGTCCAATCCTCACCCTAACCATCCTTCTAACCCTAGCCCTCAACATAACCCTAACCCTAGGTCCAATCCTAACCCTGACGGTCTCTCTAACCCTAGCTCTCAACATAACCCTAACCCTAGGCCCAATCCTAACCCTAACCGTCTCTCTAACCCTAGCCCTCAACATAACCCTAACCCTAGGTCCATTCATAACCCTAACCGTCTCTCTAACCCTAGCGCTCAACATAACCCTAACCCTAGGTCCAATCCTAACCCTAACCGTCTCTCTAACCCTAGACCTCAACCTAACCCTAACCGTAGGACCAATCCTAACACTAACCGTCTCTCTAACCCTAGGCCTCAACCTAACCGTAACCCTAGGTCCAATCCTAACCCTAACCGTCTCTCTGACCCTAGCCCGCTACATAACCCTAACCCTAGTTACAATCCTCACCGTAACCGTCTCTCTAACCCTAGCCCTCAACATAACCCTAACCCTAGGTCCAATCCTAACCCTGAAGGCCTCTCTAACCCTAGCCCTCAACATAACCCTAACCCTAGGTCCAATCCTCACCCTAACCGACTCTCTAACCGTAGCCCTCAACATAACCCTAACCCTAGGTCCAATCCTAACCCTAACGGTCTCTCTAACCCTAGCCCTCAACATAATCCTAATCCTAGGTCCAATCCTAACCCTAACCGTCTCTCTAACCCTAGGCCTCAACATAACTCTAACCCTAGGTCCAATCCTAACCCTAACCGTCTCTCTAACGCTAGCCCTCAACATAACCCTAACCCTAGTTCCAATCCTAACCCTAAACGTCTCTCTAACCCTAGCCCTCAGCATAACCCTAACCCTAAGTCCAATTGTCACCCGAACCGTCTCTCTAACCCTAGACCTCAACATAACCCTAACCCTAAGTCCAATTGTCACCCGAACCGTCTCTCTAACCCTAGCCCTCAATATAACCCTAACCCTAGTTCCAATCCTCACCCTAACCGTCTCTCTAACCCTAGCCTTCAACATAACCCGAAACCTAGGTCCAATCCTAACCCTAACCGTCTCTCTAACCCTAGCCATCAACATAACCCTAACCCTAGGTCCAATCCTAACCCTAACCCTCTCTCTAACCCTAGCCCTCAACATAACCCTAATCCTAGGTCCAATCCTAACCCTAACCGTCTCTCTAACCCTAGCCGTCAACCTAACCATAACCCTACGTCCAATCCTAACCCTAAGCATCTTTCTAACCCTAGCCCTCAACATAACCCTAACCCTAGGTCCAATCCTAACCCTAACCGTCTCTCTAACCCTAGCCCTAAACATAACCCGAACCCTAGGTCCAATCCTAACCCTAACCGTCTCTCTAACCCTAGCCCTCAACATAACCCTAACCCTAGGTCCAATCCTAACCCTAACACTCTCTCTAACCCAAGCACTCAACCTAACCCTAACCCTAGGTCCAATCCTAACCCTAACCATCTCTCTAACCCTAGCACTCAACCTAACACTAACCCTAGGTAAAATCGTAACCCTTAGCATCTCTCTAAGCCTAGCCCTCAACATAACCCTAACCCTAGGTCCAATCCTAACCCTAACCGTCTCTCTAACCCTAGCCCTCAACAAACCCTAACCCTAGGTCCAATCCTCACCCTAACAGTCTATCTAACCCTAGCCCTCAACATAACCCTAACTCTAGGTCCAATCCTCACCCTAACCGTCTCTCTAACCCTAGCCCTCAACATAACCCTAACCCTAGGTCCGATCCTCACCCTAACCGTATCTCTAAACCAAGCCCTCAACATAACCCTAACCCTAGGTCCAATCCTAACCCTAACCGTGTCTCCCACCCTAGACCTCAACCTAACTCTAACCCTAGGTCCAATCCTAACCCTAACCGTCTCTATAAACCTAGCCCTCAACATAACCCGAACCCTAGGTCCAATCCTAACCGTAACCGTCTCTCTAACCCTAGCCCTCAACATAACCCTAACCCTAGGTCCAATCCTAACCCTAACCCTCTCTCTAACCCTAGACCTCAACCTAACCCTAACCCTAGTTCCAATTTTAACCCTAACCGTCTCTCTAACACTAGCCCTCAACATAACTCTAACCCTAGGTCCAATCCTAACCCTAACCATCTCTCTAACCCTATCACTCAACCTAACCCTAACCCTAGGTCCAATCCTAACCCTAACCGTCTCTCTAACCCTAGCCCTCAACATATCTCTAACCCTAGGTCCAATCCTAACCCTAACCGTCTCTCTAACCCTAGCACTCAACCTAACCCTAACCCTAGGTCCAATCCTAACCCTAAGCGTCTCTCTAACCCAAGCCCTCAACCGAACCCTAACCCTAGGTACAATCCTAACCCTAAGCATCTCTCTAACCCGAGCCCTCAACATAACCCTAACCCTAGGTCCAATCCTCACCCTAACCGTCTCTCTAACCCTAGCCCTCAACATAACCCTAACCCTAGGTCCCATCCTCACCCTAACCGTCTCTCTAAACCTAGCCCTCAACATAACCCTAACCCTAGGTCCAATCCTAACCCTAACCGTCTCTCTAACACTAGCCCTCAACCTAACCCTAGGTCTAATCCTAACCCTAACCGTCCCTCTAACCCTACCCCTCAACATAACCCAAACCCTAGGTCCAATCCTATCCGTAACCGTCTCTCTAACCCTAGCCCTCAATATAACCCTAACCTTAGGTCCAATCCTAACCCTAACCCTCTCTCTAACCCTAGACCTCAACATAACCCTAACCCTAGTTCCAATCTTAACCCTAACCGTCTCTCTAACACTAGCCCTCAACATAACTCTAACCCTAGGTCCAATCCTAAACCTAACCATCTCTCTAACCCTAGCACTCAACCTAACCCTAACCCTAGGTCCAATCCTAAACCTAACCGTCTCTCTAACCATAGCCCTCAACCTAACCCTAACCCTAGGTTCAATCCTAACCCTAACCGTCTCTAACCCTAGCCCTCAACCTAACCGTAACCCTAGGTCCAAACCTAACCCTAAGCATCTCTCTAACCCTACCCCTCAACATAACACTAACCCTAGGTCCAATCCGAACCCTAACCGTCTCTCTAACCCAAGCCCTCAACATAACCCTAACCCTAGGTCCAATCCTAACCCTAAGCATCTCTCTAACCCTAGCCCTCAACATAACCCTAACCCTAGGTCCAATCCTAACCCTAACCGTCTTTCTAACCCTAGCCCTCAACATAACCCTAACCCTAAGTCCAATTGTCACCCGAACCGTCTCTCTAACCCTAGCCCTCAACATAACCCTAACCCTAGGTCCAATCCTCACCCTAACCGTCTCTCTAACCCTAGCCCTCAACATAACCCTAACCCTAGGTCCAATCCTAACCCTAACCGTCTCTCTAACCCTAGCCCTCAACATAACCCTAACCCTAGGTCCAATCCTAACCCTAACCGTCTCTCTAACGCTAGCCCTCAACATAACCCGAACCCTAGGTCCAATCCTAACCCTAACCGTCCCTCTAACCCTAGCCCTCAACATAACCCTAACCCTAGGTCCAATCCTTACCCTAACCCTCTCTCTAACCCTAGCCCTCAACATAACCCTAACCCTAGGTCCAATCCTAACCCTAACCGTCTCTCTAACCCTAGCCCTCAACATAACACTAACCCTAGGTCCAATCCTAACCCTAACCCTCTCTCTAACCCTAGCCCTCAACATAACCCTAACCCTAGGTCCAATCCTAACCCTAACCGTCTCTCTAACCCTAGCCCTCAACCTAACCCTAACCCTAGGTCCAATCCTAACCCTAAGCATCTCTCTAACCCTAGCCCTCAACATAACCCTAACCCTTGGTCCGATCCTAACCCTAACCGTCTCTCTAACCCTAGCACTCAACCTAACCCTAACCCTAGGTCCGATCCTAACCCTAACCGTCTCTCTAACCCAAGCCCTCAACCGAACCCTAACCCTAGGTACAATCCTAATCCGAAGCATCTCTCTAACCCTAGCCCTCAACATAACCCGAACCCTAGGTCCAATCCTCACCCTAACCGTCTCTCTAACCCTAGCCCTCAACATAACCCTAACCCTAGGTCCAATCCTCAGCCTAACCGTCTCTCTAACCCTAGCCCTCAACATAACCCTAACCCTAGGTCCAATCCTCACCCTAACCGTCTCTCTAAACCTAGCCCTCAACAAAACCCTAACCCTAGGTCCAATCCTAACCCTAACCGTCTCTCTAACCCAAGCCCTCAACATAACCCTAACCCTAGGTCCAATCCTAACCCTAAGCATCTCTCTAACCCTAGCCCTCAACATAACCCTAACCCTATGTCCAATCCTAACCCTAACCGTCTCTCTAACCCTAGCCCTCAACATAACCCTAACCCTAAGTCCAATTGTCACCCGAACCGTCTCTCTAACCCTAGCCCTCAACATAACCCTAACCCTAGGTCCAATCCTCACCCTAACCGTCTCTCTAACCCTAGCCCTCAACATAACCCTAACCCTAGGTCCAATCCTAACCCTAACCGTCTGTCTAACCCTAGCCCTCAACATAACCCTAACCCTAGGTCCAATCCTAACCCTAACCGTCTCTCTAACGCTAGCCCTCAACATAACCCGAACCCTAGGTCCAATCCTAACCCTAACCGTCTCTCTAACCGTAGCCCTCAACATAACCCTAACCCTAGGTCCAATCCTTACCCTAACCCTCTCTCTAACCCTAGCCCTCAACATAACCCTAACCCTAGGTCCAATCCTAACCCTAACCGTCTCTCTAAACCTAGCCCTCAACATAACCCTAACCCTAGGTCCAATCCTAACCCTAACCCTCTCTCTAACCCTAGCCCTCAACATAACCCTAACCCTAGGTCCAATCCTAACCCTAACCGTCTCTCTAACCCTAGCCCTCAACCTAACCCTAACCCTAGGTCCAATCCTAACCCTAAGCATCTCTCTAACCCTAGCCATCAACATAACCCTAACCCTTGGTCCAATCCTAACCCTAACTGTCTCTCTAACCCTAGCACTCAACCTAACCCTAACCCTAGGTCCAATCCTAACCCTAACCGTCTCTCTAACCCAAACCCTCAACCGAACCCTAACCCTAGGTACAATCCTAACCCTAAGCATCTCTCTAACCCTAGCCCTCAACATAACCCGAACCCTAGGTCCAATCCTCACCCTAACCGTCTCTCTAACCCTAGCCCTCAACATAACCCTAACCCTAGGTCCAATCCTCACCCTAACCGTATCTCTAACCCTAGCCCTCAACATAACCCTAACCCTAGGTCCAATCCTCACCCTAACCGTCTCTAAACCTAGCCCTCAACATAACCCTAACCCTAGGTCCAATCCTAACCCTAACCGTCTCTCTAACCCTAGCCCTCAACCTAACCCTAGGTCCAATCCTAACCCTAACCGTCTCTCTAACCCTAGCCCTCAACATAACCCAAACCCTATGTCCAATCCTAACCGTAACCGTCTCTCTAACACTAGCCCTCAACATAACCCTAACCCTAGGTCCAATCGTAACCCTAACCCTCTCTCTAACCCTAGACCTCAACATAACCCTAACCCTAGTTCCAATCTTAACCCTAACCGTCTCTCTAACACTAGCCCTCAACATAACTCTAACCCTAGGTCCAATCCTAACCCTAACCATCTCTCTAACCCTAGCACTCAACCTAACCCTAACCCTAGGTCCAATCCTAACCCTAACCGTCTCTCTAACCCTAGCCCTCAACATAACCCTAACCCTAGGTCCAATCCTAACCCTAACCCTCTCTCTAACCCTAGACCTCAACATAACCCTAACCCTAGTTCCAATCTTAACCCTAACCGTCTCTCTAACACTAGCCCTCAACATAACTCTAACCCTAGGTCCAATCCTAACCCTAACCATCTCTCTAACCCTAGCACTCAACCTAACCCAAACCCTAGGTCAAATCCTAACCCTAACCGTTTCTCTAACCCTAGCCCTCAACATAACTCTAACCCTAGGTCCAATCCTAACCCTAACCGTCTCTCTAACCCTAGCTCTCAAGCTAACCCTAACCCTAGGTCCAATCCTAACCCTAACCGTCTCTCTAACCCAAGCCCTCAACCGAACCCTAACCCTAGGTACAATCCTAACCCTAAGCATCTCTCTAACCCCAGCCCTCAACATAACCCGAACCCTAGGTCCAATCCTCACCCTAACCGTCTCTCTAACCTTAGCCCTCAACATAACCCTAACCCTAGGTCCAATCCTCACCCTAACCGTCTCTCTAACCCTAGCCCTCAACATAACCCTAACCCTAGGTCCATTCCTCACCCTAACCGTCTCTCTAAACCTAGCCCTCAACATAACCCTAACCCTAGGTCCAATCCTAACCCTGACCGTCTCTCTAACCCTACCCCTCAACCTAACCCTAGGTCCAATCCTAACCCTAACCGTCTCTCTAACCCTAGCCCTCAACGTAACCCAAACCCTAGGTCCAATCCTAACCGTAACCGTCTCTCTAACCCTAGCCCTCAACAAAACCCTAACCCTAGGTCCAATCCTAACCCTAACCCTCTCTCTAAACCTAGACCTCAACATAACACTAACCCTAGTTCCAATCTTAACCCTAACCGTCTCTCTAACACTAGCCCTCAACATAACTCTAACCCTAGGTCCAATCCTAACCCTAACCATCTCTCTAACCCTAGCACTCAACCTAACCCTAACCCTAGGTCCAATCCTAACCCTAACCGTCTCTCTCACCCTAGCCCTCAACCTAACCCTAACCCTAGGTCCAATCCTAACCCTAACCGTCTCTAACCCTAGCCCTCAACCTAACCCTAACCCTAGGTCCAATCCTAACCCTAAGCATCTCTCTAACCCTAGCCCTCAACATAACACTAACCCTAGGTCCAATCCGAACCCTTACCGTCTCTCTAACCCTAGCCCTCAACATAACCCTAACCCTAGGTCCAATCCTCACCCTAACCGTCTCTCTAACCCTAGCCCTCAACATAACTCTAACCCGAGGTCCAATCCTAACCCTAACCGTCTCTCTAACCCTAGCCCTCAACATAACTCTAACCCTAGGTCCAATCCTAACCCTAACCGTCTCTCTAACCCTAGCACTCAACCTAACCCTAACCCTAGGTCCAATCCTAACCCTAACCGTCTCTCTAACCCAAGCCCTCAACCTAAACCTAACCCTAGGTCCAATCCTAACCCTAAGCATCTCTCTAACCCTAGCCCTCAACATAAC
The DNA here is from genome assembly GCF_964146895.1 of Miniopterus schreibersii. Classification (NCBI taxonomy): domain Eukaryota; kingdom Metazoa; phylum Chordata; class Mammalia; order Chiroptera; family Miniopteridae; genus Miniopterus; species Miniopterus schreibersii. The sequence goes on along the minus strand of NC_138111.1, from coordinate 74,663,272 downwards.
CCTAACCCTAGGTCCAATCCTAACCCTAAGCATCTCTCTAACCCTAGCCCTCAACACAACCCTAACCCTAGGTCCAATCCTAACCCTAACCGTCTCTCTAACCCTAGCCCTCAACATAACCCTAACCCTAAGTCCAATTGTCACCCGAACCGTCTCTCTAACCCTAGACCTCAACATAACCCTAACCCTAGGTCCAATCCTCACCCTAACCGTCTCTCTAACGCTAGCCCTCAACAGAACCCGAACCCTAGGTCCAATCCTAACCCTAACCGTCTCTCTAACCCTAGCACTCAACATAACCCTAACCCTAGGTCCAATCCTAACCCTAACCCTCTCTCTAACCCTAGCCCTCAACATAACCCTAACCCTAGGTCCAATCCTAACCCTAACCGTCTCTCTAACCCTAGCCCTCAACCTAACCCTAACCCTAGGTCCAATCCTAACCCTAAGCATCTCTCTAACCCTAGCCCTCAACATAACCCTAACCCTTGGTCCAATCCTAACCCTAACTGTCTCTCTAACCCTAGCACTCAACCTAACCCTAACCCTAGGTCCAATCCTAACCCTAACCGTCTCTCTAACCCAAGCCCTCAACCGAACCCTAACCCTAGGTACAATCCTAACCCTAAGCATCTCTCTAACCCTAGCCCTCAACATAACCCGAACCCTAGGTCCAATCCTCACCCTAACCGTCTCTCTAACCCTAGCCCTCAACATAACCCTAACCCTAGGTCCAATCCTCACCCTAACCGTCTCTCTAACCCTAGCCCTCAACATAACCCTAACCCTAGGTCCAATCCTCACCCTAACCGTCTCTCTAAACCTAGCCCTCAACATAACTCTAACCCTAGGTCCAATCCTAACCCTAACCGTCTCTCTAACCCTAGCACTCAACATAACCCTAACCCTAAGTCCAATTGTCACCCGAACCGTCTCTCTAACCCTAGCCCTCAATATAACCCTAACCCTAGTTCCAATCCTCACCCTAACCGTCTCTCTAACCCTAGCCTTCAACATAACCCGAAACCTAGGTCCAATCCTAACCCTAACCGTCTCTCTAACCCTAGCCATCAACATAACCCTAACCCTAGGTCCAATCCTAACCCTAACCCTCTCTCTAACCCTAGCCCTCAACATAACCCTAATCCTAGGTCCAATCCTAACCCTAACCGTCTCTCTAACCCTAGCCGTCAACCTAACCCTAACCCTACGTCCAATCCTAACCCTAAGCATCTTTCTAACCCTAGCCCTCAACATAACCCTAACCCTAGGTCCAATCCTAACCCTAACCGTCTCTCTAACGCTAGCCCTCAACATAACCCTAACCCTAGGTCCAATCCTAATCCTAACCGTCTCTCTAAACCTAGCCCTCAACATAACCCTAACCCTAGATCCAATCCTCACCCTAACCGTCTCTCTAACCCTAGCCCTCAACATAACCCTAACCCTAGGTCCAATCCTCACCCTAACCGTCTCTAAACCTAGCCCTCAACATAACCCTAACCCTAGGTCCAATCCTAACCCTAACCGTCTCTCTAACCCTAGCCCTCAACCTAACCCTAGGTCCAATCCTAACCCTAACCGTCTCTCTAACCCTAGCCCTCAACATAACCCAAACCCTAGGTCCAATCGTAACCGTAACCGTCTCTCTAACACTAGCCCTCAACATAACCCTAACCCTAGGTCCAATCGTAACCCTAACCCTCTCTCTAACCCTAGACCTCAACATAACCCTAACCCTAGTTCCAATCTTAACCCTAACCGTCTCTCTAACACTAGCCCTCAACATAACTCTAACCCTAGGTCCAATCCTAACCCTAACCATCTCTCTAACCCTAGCACTCAACCTAACCCTAACCCTAGGTCCAATCCTAACCCTAACCGTCTCTCTAACCCTAGCCCTCAACATAACCCTAACCCTAGGTCCAATCCTAACCCTAACCCTCTCTCTAACCCTAGACCTCAACATAACCCTAACCCTAGTTCCAATCTTAACCCTAACCGTCTCTCTAACACTAGCCCTCAACATAACTCTAACCCTAGGTCCAATCCTAACCCTAACCATCTCTCTAACCCTAGCACTCAACCTAACCCAAACCCTAGGTCAAATCCTAACCCTAACCGTTTCTCTAACCCTAGCCCTCAACATAACTCTAACCCTAGGTCCAATCCTAACCCTAACCGTCTCTCTAACCCTAGCTCTCAAGCTAACCCTAACCCTAGGTCCAATCCTAACCCTAACCGTCTCTCTAACCCAAGCCCTCAACCGAACCCTAACCCTAGGTACAATCCTAACCCTAAGCATCTCTCTAACCCTAGCCCTCAACATAACCCGAACCCTAGGTCCAATCCTCACCCTAACCGTCTCTCTAACCTTAGCCCTCAACATAACCCTAACCCTAGGTCCAATCCTCACCCTAACCGTCTCTCTAACCCTAGCCCTCAACATAACCCTAACCCTAGGTCCATTCCTCACCCTAACCGTCTCTCTAAACCTAGCCCTCAACATAACCCTAACCCTAGGTCCAATCCTAACCCTGACCGTCTCTCTAACCCTACCCCTCAACCTAACCCTAGGTCCAATCCTAACCCTAACCGTCTCTCTAACCCTAGCCCTCAACGTAACCCAAACCCTAGGTCCAATCCTAACCGTAACCGTCTCTCTAACCCTAGCCCTCAACAAAACCCTAACCCTAGGTCCAATCCTAACCCTAACCCTCTCTCTAAACCTAGAACTCAACATAACACTAACCCTAGTTCCAATCTTAACCCTAACCGTCTCTCTAACACTAGCCCTCAACATAACTCTAACCCTAGGTCCAATCCTAACCCTAACCATCTCTCTAACCCTAGCACTCAACCTAACCCTAACCCTAGGTCCAATCCTAACCCTAACCGTCTCTCTCACCCTAGCCCTCAACCTAACCCTAACCCTAGGTCCAATCCTAACCCTAACCGTCTCTAACCCTAGCCCTCAACCTAACCCTAACCCTAGGTCCAATCCTAACCCTAAGCATCTCTCTAACCCTAGCCCTCAACATAACACTAACCCTAGGTCCAATCCGAACCCTTACCGTCTCTCTAACCCTAGCCCTCAACATAACCCTAACCCTAGGTCCAATCCTCACCCTAACCGTCTCTCTAACCCTAGCCCTCAACATAACTCTAACCCGAGGTCCAATCCTAACCCTAACCGTCTCTCTAACCCTAGCCCTCAACATAACTCTAACCCTAGGTCCAATCCTAACCCTAACCGTCTCTCTAACCCTAGCACTCAACCTAACCCTAACCCTAGGATCAATCCTAACCCTAACCGTCTCTCTAACCCAAGCCCTCAACCTAAACCTAACCCTAGGTCCAATCCTAACCCTAAGCATCTCTCTAACCCTAGCCCTCAACATAACCCTAACCCTAGGTCCAATCCTAACCCTAAGCATCTCTCTAACCCTAGCCCTCAACATAACCCTAACCCTAGGTCCAATCCTAACCCTAACCGTCTCTCTAACCCTAGCCCTCAACATAACCCTAACCCTAAGTCCAATTGTCACCCGAACCGTCTCTCTAACCCTAGCCCTCAACATAACCCTAACCCTAGGTCCAATCCTCACCCTAACCGTCTCTCTAACGCTAGCCCTCAACATAACCCGAACCCTAGGTCCAATCCTAACCCTAACCGTCTCTCTAACCCTAGCACTCAACATAACCCTAACCCTAGGTCCAATCCTAACCCTAACCCTCTCTCTAACCCTAGCCCTCAACATAACCCTAACCCTAGGTCCAATCCTAACCCTAACCGTCTCTCTAACCCTAGCCCTCAACCTAACCCTAACCCTAGGTCCAATCCTAACCCTAAGCATCTCTGTAACCCTAGCCCTCAACATAACCCTAACCCTTGGTCCAATCCTAACCCTAACTGTCTCTCTAACCCTAGCACTCAACCTAACCCTAACCCTAGGTCCAATCCTAACCCTAACCGTCTCTCTAACCCAAGCCCTCAACCGAACCCTAACCCTAGGTACAATCCTAACCCTAAGCATCTCTCTAACCCTAGCCCTCAACATAACCCGAACCCTAGGTCCAATCCTCACCCTAACCGTCTCTCTAACCCTAGCCCTCAACATAACCCTAACCCTAGGTCCAATCCTCACCCTAACCGTCTCTCTAACCCTAGCCCTCAACATAACCCTAACCCTAGGTCCAATCCTCACCCTAACCGTCTCTCTAAACCTAGCCCTCAACATAACCCTAACCCTAGGTCCAATCCTAACCCTAACCGTCTCTCTAACCCTAGCCCTCAACCTAACCCTAGGTCCAATCCTAACCATAACCGTCTCTCTAACCCTAGCCCTCAACATAACCCAAACCCTAGGTCCAATCCTAACCGTAACCGTCTCTCTAACACTAGCCCTCAACATAACCCTAACCCTAGGTCCAATCGTAACCCTAACCCTCTCTCTAACGCTAGACCTCAACATAACCCTAACCCTAGTTCCAATCTTAACCCTAACCGTCTCTCTAACACTAGCCCTCAACATAACTCTAACCCTAGGTCCAATCCTAACCCTAACCATCTCTCTAACCCTAGCACTCAACCTAACCCTAACCCTAGGTCCAATCCTAACCCTAACCGTCTCTATAAACCTAGCTCTCAACATAACCCGAACCCTAGGTCCAATCCTAACCGTAACCGTCTCTCTAACCCTAGCCCTCAACATAACCCTAACCCTAGGTCCAATCCTAACCCTAACCCTCTCTCTAACCCTAGACCTCAACATAACCCTAACCCTAGTTCCAATCTTAACCCTAACGGTCTCTCTAACACTAGCCCTCAACATAACTCTAACCCTAGGTCCAATCCTAACCCTAACCATCTCTCTAACCCTAGCACTCAACCTAACCCTAACCCTAGGTCAAATCCTAACCCTAACCGTCTCTCTAACCCTAGCCCTCAACATAACTCTAACCCTAGGTCCAATCCTAACCCTAACCGTCTCTCTAACCCTAGCTCTCAAGCTAACCCTAACCCTAGGTCCAATCCTAACCCTAACCGTCTCTCTATCCCAAGCCCTCAACCGAACCCTAACCCTAGGTACAATCCTAACCCTAAGCATCTCTCTAACCCTAGCCCTCAACATAACCCGAACCCTAGGTCCAATCCTCACCCTAACCGTCTCTCTAACACTAGCCCTCAACATAACCCTAACCCTAGGTCCAATCCTCACCCTAACCGTCTCTCTAACCCTAGCCCTCAACATAACCCTAACCCTAGGTCCAATCCTCACCCTAACCGTCTCTCTAAACCTAGCCCTCAACATAACCCTAACCCTAGGTCCAATCCTAACCCTGACCGTCTCTCTAACCCTACCCCTCAACCTAACCCTAGGTCCAATCCTAACCCTAACCGTCTCTCTAAACCTAGCCCTCAACGTAACCCAAACCCTAGGTCCAATCCTAACCGTAACCGTCTCTCTAAACCTAGCCCTCAACAAAACCCTAACCCTAGGTCCAATCCTAACCCTAAGCCTCTCTCTAAACCTAGACCTCAACATAACACTAACCCTAGTTCCAATCTTAACCCTAACCATCTCTCTAACACTAGCCCTCAACATAACTCTAACCCTAGGTCCAATCCTAACCCTAACCATCTCTCTAACCCTAGCACTCAACCTAACCCTAACCCTAGGTCCAATCCTAACCCTAACCGTCTCTCTCACCCTAGCCCTCAACCTAACCCTAACCCTAGGTCCAATCCTAACCCTAACCGTCTCTAACCCTAGCCCTCAACCTAACCCTAACCCTAGGTCCAATCCTAACCCTAAGCATCTCTCTAACCCTAGCCCTCAACATAACACTAACCCTAGGTCCAATCCGAACCCTTACCGTCTCTCTAACCCTAGCCCTCAACATAACCCTAACCCTAGGTCCAATCCTCACCCTAACCGTCTCTCTAACCCTAGCCCTCAACATAACTCTAACCCGAGGTCCAATCCTAACCCTAACCGTCTCTCTAACCCTAGCCCTCAACATAACTCTAACCCTAGGTCCAATCCTAACCCTAACCGTCTCTCTAACCCTAGCACTCAACCTAACCCTAACCCTAGGTCCAATCCTAACCCTAACCGTCTCTCTAACCCAAGCCCTCAACCTAAACCTAACCCTAGGTCCAATCCTAACCCTAAGCATCTCTCTAACCCTAGCCCTCAACATAACCCTAACCCTAGGTCCAATCCTAACCCTAAGCATCTCTCTAACCCTAGCCCTCAACATAACCCTAACCCTAGGTCCAATCCTAACCCTAACCGTCTCTCTAACCCTAGCCCTCAACATAACCCTAACCCTAAGTCCAATTGTCACCCGAACCGTCTCTCTAACCCTAGCCCTCAACATAACCCTAACCCTAGGTCCAATCCTCACCCTAACCGTCTCTCTAACGCTAGCCCTCAACATAACCCGAACCCTAGGTCCAATCCTAACCCTAACCGTCTCTCTAACCCTAGCCCTCAACATAACCCTAACCCTAGGTCCAATCCTAACCCTAACCCTCTCTCTAACCCTAGCCCTCAACATAACCCTAACCCTAGGTCCAATCCTAACCCTAACCGTCTCTCTAACCCTAGCCCTCAACCTAACCCTAACCCTAGGTCCAATCCTAACCCTAAGCATCTCTCTAACCCTAGCCCTCAACATAACCCTAACCCTTGGTCCAATCCTAACCCTAACTGTCTCTCTAACCCTAGCACTCAACCTAACCCTAACCCTAAGGCCAATCCTAACCCTAACCGTCTCTCTAACCCAAGCCCTCAACCGAACCCTAACCCTAGGTACAATCCTAACCCTAAGCATCTCTCTAACCCTAGCCCTCAACATAACCCGAACCCTAGGTCCAATCCTCACCCTAACCGTCTCTCTAACCCTAGCCCTCAACATAACCCTAACCCTAGGTCCAATTCTCACCCTAACCGTCTCTCTAACCCTAGCCCTCAACATAACCCTAACCCTAGGTCCAATCCTAACCCTAACCGTCTCTCTAACCCTAGCCCTCAACCTAACCCTAGGTCCAATCCTAACCCTAACCGTCTCTCTAACCCTAGCCCTCAACATAACCCAAACCCTAGGTCCAATCCTAACCGTAACCGTCTCTCTTACACTAGCCCTCAACATAACCCTAACCCTAGGTCCAATCGTAACCCTAACCCTCTCTCTAACCCTAGACCTCAACATAACCCTAACCCTAGTTCCAATCTTAACCCTAACCGTCTCTCTAACACTAGCCCTCAACATAACTCTAACCCTAGGTCCAATCCTAACCCTAACCACCTCTCTAACCCTAGCACTCAACCTAACCCTAACCCTAGGTCCAATCCTAACCCTAACCGTCTCTATAAACCTAGCCCTCAACATAACCCGAACCCTAGGTCCAATCCTAACCGTAACCGTCTCTCTAACCCTAGCCCTCAACATAACCCTAACCCTAGGTCCAATCCTAACCCTAACCCTCTCTCTAACCCTAGACCTCAACATAACCCTAACCCTAGTTCCAATCTTAACTCTAACCGTCTCTCTAACACTAGCCCTCAACATAACTCTAACCCTAGGTCCAATCCTAACCCTAACCATCTCTCTAACCCTAGCACTCAACCTAACCCTAACCCTAGGTCAAATCCTAACCCTAACCGTCTCTCTAACCCTAGCCCTCAACATAACTCTAACCCTAGGTCCAATCCTAACCCTAACCGTCTCTCTAACCCTAGCTCTCAACCTAACCCTAACCCTAGGTCCAATCCTAACCCTAACCGTCTCTCTCACCCTAGCCCTCAACCTAACCCTAACCCTAGGTCCAATCCTAACCCTAACCGTCTCTAACCCTAGCCCTCAACCTAACCCTAACCCTAGGTCCAATCCTAACCCTAAGAATCTCTCTAACCCTAGCCCTCAACATAACACTAACCCTAGGTCCAATCCGAACCCTTACCGTCTCTCTAACCCTAGCCCTCAACATAACCCTAACCCTAGGTCCAATCCTCACCCTAACCGTCTCTCTAACCCTAGCCCTCAACATAACTCTAACCCGAGGTCCAATCCTAACCCTAACCGTCTCTCTAACCCTAGCACTCAACCTAACCCTAACCCTAGGTCCAATCCTAACCCTAACCGTCTCTCTAACCCAAGCCCTCAACCTAAACCTAACCCTAGGTCCAATCCTAACCCTAAGCATCTCTCTAACCCTAGCCCTCAACATAACCCTAACTCTAGGTCCAATCCTAACCCTAAGCATCTCTCTAAGCCTAGCCCTCAACATAACCCTAACCCTAGGTCCAATCCTAACCCTAACCGTCTCTCTAACCCTAGCCCTCAACATAACCCTAACCCTAAGTCCAATTGTCACCCGAACCGTCTCTCTAACCCTAGCCCTCAACATAACTCTAACCCTAGGTCCAATCCTAACCCTAACCGTCTCTCTAACCCTAGCACTCAACCTATCCCTAACCCTAGGTCCAATCCTAACCCTAACCGTCTCTCTAACCCAAGCCCTCAACCTAAACCTAACCCTAGGTCCAATCCTAACCCTAAGCATCTCTCTAACCCTAGCCCTCAACATAACCCTAACCCTAGGTCCAATCCTAACCCTAAGCATCTCTCTAACCCTAGCCCTCAACATAACCCTAACCCTAGGTCCAATCCTAACCCTAACCGTCTCTCTAACCCTAGCCCTCAACATAACCCTAACCCTAGGTCCAATCCTCACCCTAACCGTCTCTCTAACGCTAGCCCTCAACATAACCCGAACCCTAGGTCCAATCCTAACCCTAACCGTCTCTCTAACCCTAGCCCTCAACATAACCCTAACCCTAGGTACAATCCTTACCCTAACCCTCTCTCTAACCCTAGCCCTCAACATAACCCTAACCCTAGGTCCAATCCTAACGCTAACCGTCTCTCTAACCCTAGCCCTCAACATAACACTAACCCTAGGTCCAATCCTGACCCTAACCCTCTCTCTAACCCTAGCCCTCAACATAACCCTAACCCTAGGTCCAATCCTAACCCTAACCGTCTCTCTAACCCTAGCACTCAACCTAACCCTAACCCTAGGTCCAATCCTAACCCTAACCGTCTCTCTAACCCAAGCCCTCAACCGAACCCTAACCCTAGGTACAATCCTAACCCTAAGCATCTCTCTAACCCTAGCCCTCAACATAACCCGAACCCAAGGTCCAATCCTCACCCTAACCGTCTCTCTAACCCTAGCCCTCAACATAACCCTAACCCTAGGTCCAATCCTCACCCTAACCGTCTCTCTAACCCTAGCCATCAACATAACCCTAACCCTAGGTCCAATCCTCACCCTAACCCTCTCTCTAACCCTAGCCCTCAACATAACCCTAACCCTAGGTCCAATCCTAACCCTAACCGTCTCTCTAACCCAAGCCCTCAACATAACCCTAACCCTAGGTCCAATCCTAACCCTAAGCATCTCTCTAACCCTAGCCCTCAACATAACCCTAACCCTAGCTCCAATCCTAACCCTAACCGTTTCTGTAACCCTAGCCCTCAACATAACCCTAACCCTAAGTCCAATTGTCACCCGAACCGTCTCTCTAACCCTAGCCCTCAACATAACCCTAACCCTAGGTCCAATCCTCACCCTAACCGTCTCTCTAACCCTAGCCCTCAACATAACCCTAACCCTAGGTCCAATCCTAACCCTAACCGTCTCTCTAACCCTAGCCCTCAACATAACCCTAACCCTAGGTCCAATCCTAACCCTAACCGTCTCTCTAACGCTAGCCCTCAACATAACCCGAACCCTAGGTCCAATCCTAACCCTAACCGTCTCTCTAACCCTAGCCCTCAACATAACCCTAACCCTAGGTCCAATCCTTACCCTAACCCTCTCTCTAACCCTAGCCCTCAACATAACACTAACCCTAGGTCCAATCCTAACCCTAACCGTCTCTCTAACCCTAGCCCTCAACATAACCGTAACCCTAGGTCCAATCCTAACCCTAACCCTCTCTCTAACCCTAGCCCTCAACATAACCCTAACCCTAGGTCCAATCCTAACCCTAACCGTCTCTCTAACCCTAGCCCTCAACCTAACCCTAACCCTAGGTCCAATCCTAACCCTAAGCATCTCTCTAACCCTAGCCCTCAACATAACCCTAACCCTTGGTCCAATCCTAACCCTAACCGTCTCTCTAACACTAGCAATCAACCTAACCCTAACCCTAGGTCCAATCCTAACCCTAACCGTCTCTCTAACCCAAGCCCTCAACCGAACCCTAACCCTAGGTACAATCCTAAACCTAAGCATCTCTCTAACCCTAGCCCTAAACATAACCCGAACCCTAGGTCCAATCCTCACCCTAACCGTCTCTCTAACCCTAGCCCTCAACATAACCCTAACCCTAGGTCCAATCCTCACCCTAACCGTCTCTCTAACCCTAGCCCTCAACATAACCCTAACCCTAGGTCCAATCCTCACCCTAACCGTCTCTCTAAACCTAGCCCTCAACATAACCCTAACCCTAGGTCCAATCCTAACCCTAACCGTCTCTCTAACCCTAGCCCTCAACCTAACCCTAGGTCCAATCCTAACCCTAACCGTCTCTCTAACCCTAGGCCTCAACATAACCCAAACCCTAGGTCCAATCCTAACCGTAACCGTCTCTCTAAACCTAGCCCTCAACATAACCCTAACCCTAGGTCCAATCCTAACCCTAACCCTCTCTCTAACCCTAGACCTCAACATAACCCTAACCCTAGTTCCAATCTTAACCCTAACCGTCTCTCTAACACTAGCCCTCAACATAACTCTAACCCTAGGTCCAATCCTAACCCTAACCATCTCTCTAACCCTAGCACTCAACCTAACCCTAAACCTAGGTCCAATCCTAACCCTAACCGTCTCTATAAACCTAGCCTTCAACATAACCCGAACCCTAGGTCCAATCCGAACCGTAACCGTCTCTCTAACCCTAGCCCTCAACATAACCCTAACACTAGGTCCAATCCTAACCCTAACCCTCTCTCTAACCCTAGACCTCAACGTAACCCTAACCCTAGTTCCAATCTTAACCCTAACCGTCTCTCTAACACTAGCCCTCAACATAACTCTAACCCTAGGTCCAATCCTAACCCTAACCATCTCTCTAACCCTAGCACTCAACCTAACCCTAACCCTAGGTCAAATCCTAACCCTAACCGTCTCTCTAACCCTAGCCCTCAACATAACTCTAACCCTAGGTCCAATCCTAACCCTAACCGTCTCTCTAACCCTAGCACTCAACCTAACCCTAACCCTAGGTCCAATCCTAACCCTAACCGTCTCTCTAACCCAAGCCCTCAACCGAACCCTAACCCTAGGTACAATCCTAAACCTAAGCATCTCTCTAACCCTAGCCCTCAACATAACCCGAACCCTAGGTCCAATCCTCACCCTAACCGTCTCTCTAACCCTAGCCCTCAACATAACCCTAACCCTAGGTCCAATCCTCACCCTAACCGTCTCTCTAACCCTAGCCCTCAACATAACCCTAACCCTAGGTCCAATCCTCACCCTAACCGTCTCTCTAAACCTAGCCCTCAACATAACCCTAACCCTAGGTCCAATCCTAACCCTAACCGTCTCTCTAACCCTAGCCCTCAACCTAACCCTAGGTCCAATCCTAACCCTAACCGTCTCTCTAACCCTAGGCCTCAACATAACCCAAACCCTAGGTCCAATCCTAACCGTAACCGTCTCTCTAAACCTAGCCCTCAACATAACCCTAACCCTAGGTCCAATCCTAACCCTAACCCTCTCTCTAACCCTAGACCTCAACATAACCCTAACCCTAGTTCCAATCTTAACCCTAACCGTCTCTCTAACACTAGCCCTCAACATAACTCTAACCCTAGGTCCAATCCTAACCCTAACCATCTCTCTAACCCTAGCACTCAACCTAACCCTAAACCTAGGTCCAATCCTAACCCTAACCGTCTCTATAAACCTAGCCCTCAACATAACCCGAACCCTAGGTCCAATCCGAACCGTAACCGTCTCTCTAACCCTAGCCCTCAACATAACCCTAACACTAGGTCCAATCCTAACCCTAACCCTCTCTCTAACCCTAGACCTCAACGTAACCCTAACCCTAGTTCCAATCTTAACCCTAACCGTCTCTCTAACACTAGCCCTCAACATAACTCTAACCCTAGGTCCAATCCTAACCCTAACCATCTCTCTAACCCTAGCACTCAACCTAACCCTAACCCTAGGTCAAATCCTAACCCTAACCGTCTCTCTAACCCTAGCCCTCAACATAACTCTAACCCTAGGTCCAATCCTAACCCTAACCGTCTCTCTAACCCTAGCACTCAACCTAACCCTAACCCTAGGTCCAATCCTAACCCTAACCGTCTCTCTAACTCAAGCCCTCAACCTAACCCTAACCCTAGGTACAATCCTAACCCTAAGCATCTCTCTAACCCTAGCCCTCAACATAACCCTAACCCTAGGTCCAATCCTAACCCTAACCGTCTCTCTAACCCTAGCCCTCAACCTAACCCTAGGTCCAATCCTAACCCTAACCGTCTCTCTAACCCTAGCCCTCAACATAACCCAAACCCTAGGTCCAATCCTAACCGTAACCGTCTCTCTAACCCTAGCCCTCAACAAAACCCTAACCCTAGGTCCAATCCTAACCCTAACCATCTCTCTAAACCTAGACCTCAACATAACCCTAACCCTAGTTCCAATCTTAACCCTAACCGTCTCTCTAACACTAGCCCTCAACATAACTCTAACCCTAGGTCCAATCCTAACCCTAACCATCTCTCTAACCCTAGCACTCAACCTAACCCTAACCCTAGGTCCAATCCTAACCCTAACCGTCTCTAACCCTAGCCCTCAACCTAACCCTAACCCTAGGTCCAATCCTAACCCTAAGCATCTCTGTAACCCTAGCCCTCAACATAACTCTAACCCTAGGTCCAATCCGAACCCTTACCGTCTCTCTAACCCTAGCCCTCAACATAACCCTAACCCTAGGTCCAATCCTCACCCTAACCGTCTCTCTAACCCTAGCCCTCAACATAACCCTAACCCTAGGTCCAATCCTAACCCTAACCGTCTCTCTAACCCTAGCCCTCAACATAACTCTAACCCTAGGTCCAATCCTAACCCTAACCGTCTCTCTAACCCTAGCACTCAACCTAACCCTAACCCTAGGTCCAATCCTAACCCTAAACGTCTCTCTAACCCAAGCCCTCAACCTAAACCTAACCCTAGGTCCAATCCTAACCCTAAGCATCTCTCTAACTCTAGCCCTCAACATAACCCTAACCCTAAGTCCAATTGTCACCAAAACCGTCTCTCTAACCCTAGCCCTCAACATAACTCTAACCCTAGGTCCAATCCTCACCCTAACCGTCTCTCTAACCCTAGCCCTCAACATAACCCTAACCCTAGGTCCAATCCTAACCCTAACCGTCTCTCTAACCCTAGCCCTCAACATAACCCTAACCCTAGGTCCAATCCTAACCCTAACCGTCACTCTAACGCTAGCCCTCAACATAACCAGAACCCTACGTCCAATCCTAACCCTAACCGTCTCTCTAACCCTAGCCCTCAACATAACCCTAACCCTAGGTCCAATCCTTTCCCTAACCCTCTCTCTAACCCTAGCCCTCAACATAACCCTAACCCTAGGTCCAATCCTAACCCTAACCGTCTCTCTAACCCTAGCCCTCAACCTAACCCTAACCCTAGGTCCAATCCTAACCCTAACCCTCTCTCTAACCCTAGCCCTCAAGATAACCCTAATCCTAGGTCCAATCCTAACCCTAACCGTCTCTCTAACCCTAGCCCTCAACATAACCCTAACCCTAGGTCCAATCCTCACCCTAACCGTCTCTCTAACCCTAGCCCTCAACATAACCCGAACCCTAGGTCCAATCCTAACCCTAACCGTCACTCTAAACCTAGCCCTCAACATAACCCTAACCCTAGGTCCAAACCTAACCCTAACCGTCTCTCTAACCCTAGCCCTCAACATAACCCTAACCCTAGGTCCAATCCTAACTCTAACCGTCTCTCTAACCCTAGCCCTCAACATAACCCGAACCCTAGGTCCAATCCTAACCCTAACCGTCTCTCTAACCCTAGCCCTCAACATAACCCGAACCCTAGGTCCAATCCTAACCCTAACCGTCTCTCTAACCCTAGCCCTCAACATAACCCGAACCCTAGGTCCGATCCTCACCCTAACCGTCTCTCTAAACCTAGCCCTCAACATAACCCTAACCCTAGGTCCAATCCTAACCCTAACGGTCTCTCTAACCCTAGCCCTCAACCTAACCCTAACCCTAGGTCCAATCCTAACCCTAACCGTGTCTCTAAACCTAGCCCTCAACATAACCCGAACCCTAGGTCCAATCCTATCCGTAACCGTCTCTCTAACCCTAGCCCTCAACATAACCCTAACCCTAGGTCCAATCCTAACCCTAACCGTCTCTCTAAACCTAGCCCTCCACATAACCCTAACCCTTGGTCCAATCCTAACCCTAACCGTCTCTCTAACCCTAGCACTCAACCTAACCCTAACCCTAGGTCCAATCCTAACCCTAACCGTCTCTCTAACCCAAGCCCTCAACCGAACCCTAACCCTAGGTACAATCCTAACCCTAAGCATCTCTCTAACCCTAGCCCTCAACATAACCCGAACCCTAGGTCCAATCCTCACCCTAACCGTCTCTCTAACCCTAGCCCTCAACATAACCCTAACCCTAGGTCCAATCCTCACCCTAACCGTCTCTCTAACCCTAGCCCTCAACATAACCCTAACCCTAGGTCCAATCCTCACCCTAACCGTCTCTCTAAACCTAGCCCTCAACATAACCCTAACCCTAGGTCCAATCCTAACCCTAACCGTCTCTCTAACCCTAGCCCTCAACCTAACCCTAGGTCCAATCCTAACCCTAACCGTCTCTCTAACCCTAGCCCTCAACATAACCCAAACCCTAGGTCCAATCCTAACCGTAACCGTCTCTCTAACCCTAGCCCTCAACATAACCCTAACCCTAGGTCCAATCCTAACCCTAACCCTCTCTCTAACCCTAGACCTCAACATAACCCTAACCCTAGTTCCAATCTTAACCCTAACCGTCTCTCTAACACTAGCCCTCAACATAACTCTAACCCTAGGTCCAATCCTAACCCTAACCATCTCTCTAACCCTAGCACTCAACCTAACCCTAACCCTAGGTCCAATCCTAACCCTAACCGTCTCTATAAACCTAGCCCTCAACATAACCCGAACCCTAGGTCCAATCCTAACCGTAACCGTCCCTCTAACCCTAGCCCTCAACATAAACCTAACCCTAAGTCCAATTGTCACCCGAACCGTCTCTCTAACCCTAGCCCTCAACATAACCCTAACCCTAGGTCCAATCCTCACCCTAACCGTCTCTCTAACCCTAGCCCTCAACATAACCCTAACCCTAGGTCCAATCCTAACCCTAACCGTCTCTCTAACCCTAGCCCTCAACATAACTCTAACCCTAGGTCCAATTCTAACCCTAACCGTCTCTCTAACCCTAGCACTCAACCTAACCTAACCCTAGGTCCAATCCTAACCCTAACCGTCTCTCTAACCCAAGCCCTCAACCGAACCCTAACCCTAGGTACAATCCTAACCCTAAGCATCTCTCTAACCCTAGCCCTCAACATAACCCGAACCCTAGGTCCAATCCTCACCCTAACCGTCTCTCTAACCATAGCCCTCAACATAACCCTAACCCTAGGTCCAATCCTCACCCTAACCGTCTCTCTAACCATAGCCCTCAACATAACCCTAACCCTAGGTCCAATCCTCACCCTAACCGTCTCTCTAACCCTAGCCCTCGACATAACCCTAACCCTAGGTCCAATCCTCACCCTAACCGTCTCTCTAACCCTAGCCCTCAACATAACCCTAACCCTAGGTCCAATCCTAACCCTAACTGTCTCTCTAACCCAAGCCCTCAACCTAAAACTAACCCTAGGTCCAATCCTAAACCTAAGCATCTCTCTAACTCTAGCCCTCAACATAACCCTAACCCTAAGTCCAATTGTCACCAGAACCGTCTCTCTAACCCTAGCCCTCAACATAACCCTAACCCTAGGTCCAATCCTCACCCTAACCGTCTCTCTAACCCTAGCCCTCAACATAACCCTAACCCTAGGTCCAATCCTAACCCTAACCGTCTCTCTAACCCTAGCCCTCAACATAACCCTAACCCTAGGTCCAATCCTAACCCTAACCGTCACTCTAACGCTAGCCCTCAACATAACCCGAACCGTACGTCCAATCCTAACCCTAACCGTCTCTCTAACCCTAGCCCTCAACATAACCCTAACCCTAGGTCCAATCCTTACCCTAACCCTCTCTCTAACCCTAGCCCTCAACATAACCCTAACCCTAGGTCCAATCCTAACCCTAACCGTCTCTCTAACCCTAGCCCTCAACCTAACCCTAACCCTAGGTCCAATCCTAACCCTAACCCTCTCTCTAACCCTAGCCCTCAACATAACCCTAACCCTAGGTCCAATCCTAACCCTAACCGTCTCTCTAACCCTAGCCCTAAACATAACCCTAACCCTAGGTCCAATCCTCACCCTAACCGTCTCTCTAACCCTAGCCCTCAACATAACCCGAACCCTAGGTCCAATCCTAACCCTAACCGTCTCTCTAAACGTAGCCCTCAACCTAACCCTAACCCTAGGTCCAATCCTAACCCTAACCGTCTCTCTAACCCTACCCCTAAACATAACCCTAACCCTAGGTCCAATCCTAACTCTAACCGTCTCTCTAACCCTAGCCCTCAACATAACCCGAACCCTAGGTCCAATCCTAACCCTAAACGTCTCTCTAACCCTAGCCCTCAACATAACCCTAACCCTAGGTCCAATCCTAACCCTAACCCTCTCTCTAACCCAAGCACTCAACCTAACCCTAAACCTAGGTCCAATCCTAACCCTAACCGTCTCTCTAACCCTAGCCCTCAACCTAACACTAACACTAGGTCCAATCCTAACCCTTAGCATCTCTCTAACCCTAGCCCTCAACATAACCCTAACCCTAGGTCCAATCCTAACCCTAACCGTCTCTCTAACCCTAGCCCTCAACATACCCTAACCCTAGGTCCAATCTTCACCCTAACAGTCTATCTAATCCTAGCCCTCAACATAACCCTAACCCTAGGTCCAGTCCTCACCCTAACCGTCTCTCTAACCCTAGCCCTCAACATAACCCTAACCCTAGGTCCGATCCTCACCCTAACCGTCTCTCTAAACCTAGCCCTCAACATAACCCTAACCCTAGGTCCAATCCTAACCCTAACCGTCTCTCTAAACCTAGCCCTCAACATAACCCGAACCCTAGGTCCAATCCTAACCGTAACCGTCTCTCTAACCCTAACCCTCAACATAACCCTAACCCTAGGTCCAAACCTAACCCTAACCCTCTCTCTAACCCAAGCACTCAACCTAACCCTAACCCTAGGTCCAATCCTAACCCTATCCGTCTCTCTAACCCTAGCCCTCAACCTAACACTAACCCTGGGTCCAATCCTAACCCTTAGCATCTCTCTAACCCTAGCCCTCAACATAACCCTAACCCTAGGTCCAATCCTAACCCTAACCGTCTCTCTAACCCTATCCCTCAACCTAACCGTAACCCTAGGTCCAATCCTAACCCGAAGCATCTCTCTAACCCTAGCCCTCAACATAACCCTAACCCTAGGTCCAATCCTAACCCTAACCGTCTCTCTAACCCTAGCCCTCAACATAACCCTAACCCTAGGTCGAATCCTCACCCTAACCGTCTCTCTAACCCTAGCCCTCAACATAACCCTAACCCTAGGTCCGATCCTCACCCTAACCGACTCTCTAAACCTAGCCCTCAACATAACCCTAACCCTAGGTCCAATCCTAACCCTAACCGTCTCTCTAACCCTAGCGCTCAACGTAACCCTAACCCTAGGTCCAATCCTAACCCTAACCGTCTCTCTAACCCTAGCCCTCAACATAACCCGAACCCTAGGTCCAATCCTAACCGTAACCGTCTCTCTAACCCTAGCCCTCAACATAACCCTAACGCTAGGTCCAATCCTAACCCTAACACTCTCTCTAAACCTAGACCTCAACATAACCCTAACCCTAGTTCCAATCTTAACCCTAACCGTCTCTCTAACACTAGCCCTCAACATAACTCTAACCCTAGGTCCAATCCTAACCCTAACCATCTCTCTAACCCTAGCACTCAACCTAACCCTAACCCTACGTCCAATCCTAACCCTAACCGTCTCTCTAACCCTAGCCCTCAACCTAACCCTAACCCTAGGTCCAATCCTAACCCTAACCGTCTCTAACCCTAGCCCTCAACCTAACCCTAACCCTAGGTCCAATCCTAACCCTAAGCATCTCTCTAACCCTAGCCCTCAACATAACACTAACCCTAGGTCCAATCCGAACCCTAACCGTCTCTCTAACCCCAGCCCTCAACATAACCCTAACCCTAGGTCCAATCCTCACCCTAACCGTCTCTCTAACCCTAGCCCTCAACATAACTCTAACCCTAGGTCCAATCCTAACCCTAACCGTCTCTCTAACCCTAGCCCTAAACATAACTCTAACCCTAGGTCCAATCCTAACCCTAACCGTCTCTCTAACCCTAGCACTCAACCTAACCATAACCCTAGGTCCAATCCTAACCCTAACCGTCTCTCTAACCCAAGCCCTCAACCTAACCCTAACCCTAGGTCCAATCCTAACCCTAAGCATCTCTCTAACCGTAGCCCTCAACATAACCCTAATCCTAGGTCCAATCCTAACCCTAACCGTCTCTCTAACCCTAGCCCTCAACATAACCCTAACCCTAAGTCCAATTGTCACCCGAACCGTCTCTCTAACCCTAGCCCTCAACATAACCCTAACCCTAGGTCCAATCCTCACCCTAACCGTCTCTCTAACCCTAGCCCTCAACATAACCCTAACCTAGGTCCAATCCTAACCCTAACCGTCTCTCTAACCCTAGCCCTGCACATAACCCTAACCCTAGGTCCAATCCTAACCCTAACCGTCTCTCTAACGCTAGCCCTCCACATAACCGGAACCCTAGGTCCAATCCTAACCCTAACCGTCTATCTAACCCTAGCCCTCAACATAACCCTAATCCTAGGTCCAATCCTAACCCTAAGCATCTCTCTAACCCTAGCCTTCAACATAACCCTAACCCTAGGTCCAATCCTAACCCTAACCGTCTCTCTAACCCTAGCCCTCAACATAACCCTAACCCTAGGTCCAATCCTCACCCTAACCGTCTCTCTAACCCTAGCCCTCAACATAACCCTAACCCTAGGTCCGATCCTCACCCTAACCGTCTCTCTAACCCTAGCCCTCAACATAACCCTAACCCTAGGTCCAATCCTAACCCTAACAGTCTCTCTAACCCTAGCCCTCAACATTACCCTAACCGTAGGTCCAATCCTAACCCTAACCCTCTCTCTAACCCTAGACCTCAACATAACCCTAACCCTAGTTCCAATCATAACCCTAACCATCTCTCTAACCCTAGCACTCAACCTAACCCTAACTCTAGGTCCAATCCTAACCCTAACCGTCTCTCTAACCCTAGCCCTCAACCTAACCCTAACCCTAGGTCCAATCCTAACCTTAACCATCTCTAACCCTAGCCCTCCACCTAACCCTAACCCTAGGTCCAATCCTAACCCTAAGCATCTCTCTAACCCTAGCCCTCAACATAACACTAACCCTAGGTCCATTCTGAACCCTAACCGTCTCTCTAACCCTAGCCCTCAACATAACCCTAACCCTAGGTACAATCCTCACCTTAACCGTCTCTCTAACCCTAGCCCTCAACATAACTCTAACCCTAGGTCCAATCCTAACCCTAACCGTCCCTCTAACCCTAGCCCTCAACATAACTCTAACCCTAGGTCCAATCCTAACCCTAACCGTCTCTCTAACCCTAGCACTCAACCTAACCCTAACCCTAGGTCCTATCCTAACCCTAAGCATCTCTCTAACCCTAGCCCTCAACATAACCCTAACCCTAGGACCAATCCTAACCCTAACCGTCTCTCTAACCCTAGCCCTCAACATAACCCTAACCCTAAGTCCAATTGTCACCCGAACCGTCTCTCTAACCCTAGCCCTCAACATAACACTAACCCTAGGTCCAATCCTCACCCTAACCGTCTCTCTAACCCTAGCCCTCAACATAACCCTAACCCTAGGTCCAATCCTAACCCTAAACGTCTCTCTAACCCTAGCCCTCAACATAACCCTAACCCTAGGTCCAATCCTCACCCTAACCGTCTCTCTAACCCTAGCCCTCAACATAACCCGAACCCTAGGTCCAATCCTAACCCTAACCATCTCTCTAACCCTAGCCCTCAACATAACCCTAACCCTACGTCCAATCCTTACCCTAACCCTCTCTCTAACCCTAGCCCTCAACATAACCCTAACCCTAGGTCCAATCCTAACCCTAACCGTCTCTCTAACCCTAGCCCTCAACATAACCCTAACCCTAGGTCCAATCCTAACCCTATCCCTCTCTCTAAACCTAGCCCTCAACATAACCCTAACCCTAGGTCCAATCCTAACCTAAACCGTCTCTCTAACCCTAGCCCTCAACCTAACCCTAACCCTAGGTCCAATCCTAACCCTAAGCATCTCTCTAACCCTAGCCCTCAACATAACCCTAACCCTAGGTCCAATCCTAACCCTAACCGTCTCTCTAACCGTAGCCCTCAACATAACCCTAACCCTAGGTCCAATCCTCACCCTAACCGTCTCTCTAACCCTAGCCCTCAACATAACCCGAACCCTAGGTCCAATCCTAACCCTAACCGTCTCTCTAACCCTAGCCCTCAACATAACACTAACCCTAGGTCCAATCCTAACTCTAACCGTCTCTCTAACCCTAGCCCTAAACATAACCCGAACCCTAGGTCCAATCCTAACCCTAACCGTCTCTCTAACCCTAGCCCTCAACATAACCCTAACCCTAGGTCCAATCCTAACCCTAACCCTCTCTCTAACCCAAGCACTCAACCTAACCCTAACCCTAGTTCCAATCCTAACCCTAACCGTCTCTCTAACCCTAGCCCTCAACCTAACACTAACCCTAGGTCCAATCCTAACGCTTAGCATCTCTCTAACCCTAGCCCTCAACATAACCCTAACCCTAGGTCCAATCCTAACCCTAACCGTCTCTATAAACCTAGCCCTCAACATAACCCGAACCCTAGGTCCAATCCTAACCGTAACCGTCCCTCTAACCCTAGCCCTCAACATAAACCTAACCCTAAGTCCAATTGTCACCCGAACCGTCTCTCTAACCCTAGCCCTCAACATAACCCTAACCCTAGGTCCAATCCTCACCCTAACCGTCTCTCTAACCCTAACCCTCAACATAACCCTAACCCTAGGTCCAATCCTAACCCTAACCGTCTCTCTAACCCTAGCCCTCAACATAACTCTAACCCTAGGTCCAATTCTAACCCTAACCGTCTCTCTAACCCTAGCACTCAACCTAACCTAACCCTAGGTCCAATCCTAACCCTAACCGTCTCTCTAACCCAAGCCCTCAACCGAACCCTAACCCTAGGTACAATCCTAACCCTAAGCATCTCTCTAACCCTAGCCCTCAACATAACCCGAACCCTAGGTCCAATCCTCACCCTAACCGTCTCTCTAACCATAGCCCTCAACATAACCCTAACCCTAGGTCCAATCCTCACCCTAACCGTCTCTCTAACCATAGCCCTCAACATAACCCTAACCCTAGGTCCAATCCTCACCCTAACCGTCTCTCTAACCCTAGCCCTCGACATAACCCTAACCCTAGGTCCAATCCTCACCCTAACCGTCTCTCTAACCCTAGCCCTCAACATAACCCTAACCCTAGGTCCAATCCTAACCCTAACTGTCTCTCTAACCCAAGCCCTCAACCTAAAACTAACCCTAGGTCCAATCCTAAACCTAAGCATCTCTCTAACTCTAGCCCTCAACATAACCCTAACCCTAAGTCCAATTGTCACCAGAACCGTCTCTCTAACCCTAGCCCTCAACATAACCCTAACCCTAGGTCCAATCCTCACCCTAACCGTCTCTCTAACCCTAGCCCTCAACATAACCCTAACCCTAGGTCCAATCCTAACCCTAACCGTCTCTCTAACCCTAGCCCTCAACATAACCCTAACCCTAGGTCCAATCCTAACCCTAACCGTCACTCTAACGCTAGCCCTCAACATAACCCGAACCGTACGTCCAATCCTAACCCTAACCGTCTCTCTAACCCTAGCCCTCAACATAACCCTAACCCTAGGTCCAATCCTTACCCTAACCCTCTCTCTAACCCTAGCCCTCAACATAACCCTAACCCTAGGTCCAATCCTAACCCTAACCGTCTCTCTAACCCTAGCCCTCAACCTAACCCTAACCCTAGGTCCAATCCTAACCCTAACCCTCTCTCTAACCCTAGCCCTCAACATAACCCTAACCCTAGGTCCAATCCTAACCCTAACCGTCTCTCTAACCCTAGCCCTCAACCTAACCCTAACCCTAGGTCCAATCCTAACCCTAAGCATCTCTCTAACCCTAGCCCTCAACATAACCCTAACCCTAGATCCAATCCTAACCCTAACCGTCTCTCTAACCCTAGCCCTAAACATAACCCTAACCCTAGGTCCAATCCTCACCCTAACCGTCTCTCTAACCCTAGCCCTCAACATAACCCGAACCCTAGGTCCAATCCTAACCCTAACCGTCTCTCTAAACGTAGCCCTCAACATAACCCTAACCCTAGGTCCAATCCTAACCCTAACCGTCTCTCTAACCCTACCCCTAAACATAACCCTAACCCTAGGTCCAATCCTAACTCTAACCGTCTCTCTAACCCTAGCCCTCAACATAACCCGAACCCTAGGTCCAATCCTAACCCTAAACGTCTCTCTAACCCTAGCCCTCAACATAACCCTAACCCTAGGTCCAATCCTAACCCTAACCCTCTCTCTAACCCAAGCACTCAACCTAACCCTAAACCTAGGTCCAATCCTAACCCTAACCGTCTCTCTAACCCTAGCCCTCAACCTAACACTAACACTAGGTCCAATCCTAACCCTTAGCATCTCTCTAACCCTAGCCCTCAACATAACCCTAACCCTAGGTCCAATCCTAACCCTAACCGTCTCTCTAACCCTAGCCCTCAACATACCCTAACCCTAGGTCCAATCTTCACCCTAACAGTCTATCTAATCCTAGCCCTCAACATAACCCTAACCCTAGGTCCAGTCCTCACCCTAACCGTCTCTCTAACCCTAGCCCTCAACATAACCCTAACCCTAGGTCCGATCCTCACCCTAACCGTCTCTCTAAACCTAGCCCTCAACATAACCCTAACCCTAGGTCCAATCCTAACCCTAACCGTCTCTCTAAACCTAGCCCTCAACATAACCCGAACCCTAGGTCCAATCCTAACCGTAACCGTCTCTCTAACCCTAACCCTCAACATAACCCTAACCCTAGGTCCAAACCTAACCCTAACCCTCTCTCTAACCCAAGCACTCAACCTAACCCTAACCCTAGGTCCAATCCTAACCCTATCCGTCTCTCTAACCCTAGCCCTCAACCTAACACTAACCCTAGGTCCAATCCTAACCCTTAGCATCTCTCTAACCCTAGCCCTCAACATAACCCTAACCCTAGGTCCAATCCTAACCCTAACCGTCTCTCTAACCCTATCCCTCAACCTAACCGTAACCCTAGGTCCAATCCTAACCCGAAGCATCTCTCTAACCCTAGCCCTCAACATAACCCTAACCCTAGGTCCAATCCTAACCCTAACCGTCTCTCTAACCCTAGCCCTCAACATAACCCTAACCCTAGGTCGAATCCTCACCCTAACCGTCTCTCTAACCCTAGCCCTCAACATAACCCTAACCCTAGGTCCGATCCTCACCCTAACCGACTCTCTAAACCTAGCCCTCAACATAACCCTAACCCTAGGTCCAATCCTAACCCTAACCGTCTCTCTAACCCTAGCGCTCAACGTAACCCTAACCCTAGGTCCAATCCTAACCCTAACCGTCTCTCTAACCCTAGCCCTCAACATAACCCGAACCCTAGGTCCAATCCTAACCGTAACCGTCTCTCTAACCCTAGCCCTCAACATAACCCTAACCCTAGGTCCAATCCTAACCCTAACACTCTCTCTAAACCTAGACCTCAACATAACCCTAACCCTAGTTCCAATCTTAACCCTAACCGTCTCTCTAACACTAGCCCTCAACATAACTCTAACCCTAGGTCCAATCCTAACCCTAACCATCTCTCTAACCCTAGCACTCAACCTAACCCTAACCCTACGTCCAATCCTAACCCTAACCGTCTCTCTAACCCTAGCCCTCAACCTAACCCTAACCCTAGGTCCAATCCTAACCCTAACCGTCTCTAACCCTAGCCCTCAACCTAACCCTAACCCTAGGTCCAATCCTAACCCTAAGCATCTCTCTAACCCTAGCCCTCAACATAACACTAACCCTAGGTCCAATCCGAACCCTAACCGTCTCTCTAACCCCAGCCCTCAACATAACCCTAACCCTAGGTCCAATCCTCACCCTAACCGTCTCTCTAACCCTAGCCCTCAACATAACTCTAACCCTAGGTCCAATCCTAACCCTAACCGTCTCTCTAACCCTAGCCCTAAACATAACTCTAACCCTAGGTCCAATCCTAACCCTAACCGTCTCTCTAACCCTAGCACTCAACCTAACCATAACCCTAGGTCCAATCCTAACCCTAACCGTCTCTCTAACCCAAGCCCTCAACCTAACCCTAACCCTAGGTCCAATCCTAACCCTAAGCATCTCTCTAACCGTAGCCCTCAACATAACCCTAATCCTAGGTCCAATCCTAACCCTAACCGTCTCTCTAACCCTAGCCCTCAACATAACCCTAACCCTAAGTCCAATTGTCACCCGAACCGTCTCTCTAACCCTAGCCCTCAACATAACCCTAACCCTAGGTCCAATCCTCACCCTAACCGTCTCTCTAACCCTAGCCCTCAACATAACCCTAACCTAGGTCCAATCCTAACCCTAACCGTCTCTCTAACCCTAGCCCTGCACATAACCCTAACCCTAGGTCCAATCCTAACCCTAACCGTCTCTCTAACGCTAGCCCTCCACATAACCGGAACCCTAGGTCCAATCCTAACCCTAACCGTCTATCTAACCCTAGCCCTCAACATAACCCTAACCCTAGGTCCAATCCTAACCCTAAGCATCTCTCTAACCCTAGCCTTCAACATAACCCTAACCCTAGGTCCAATCCTAACCCTAACCGTCTCTCTAACCCTAGCCCTCAACATAACCCTAACCCTAGGTCCAATCCTCACCCTAACCGTCTCTCTAACCCTAGCCCTCAACATAACCCTAACCCTAGGTCCGATCCTCACCCTAACCGTCTCTCTAACCCTAGCCCTCAACATAACCCTAACCCTAGGTCCAATCCTAACCCTAACAGTCTCTCTAACCCTAGCCCTCAACATTACCCTAACCGTAGGTCCAATCCTAACCCTAACCCTCTCTCTAACCCTAGACCTCAACATAACCCTAACCCTAGTTCCAATCATAACCCTAACCATCTCTCTAACCCTAGCACTCAACCTAACCCTAACTCTAGGTCCAATCCTAACCCTAACCGTCTCTCTAACCCTAGCCCTCAACCTAACCCTAACCCTAGGTCCAATCCTAACCTTAACCATCTCTAACCCTAGCCCTCCACCTAACCCTAACCCTAGGTCCAATCCTAACCCTAAGCATCTCTCTAACCCTAGCCCTCAACATAACACTAACCCTAGGTCCATTCCGAACCCTAACCGTCTCTCTAACCCTAGCCCTCAACATAACCCTAACCCTAGGTACAATCCTCACCTTAACCGTCTCTCTAACCCTAGCCCTCAACATAACTCTAACCCTAGGTCCAATCCTAACCCTAACCGTCCCTCTAACCCTAGCCCTCAACATAACTCTAACCCTAGGTCCAATCCTAACCCTAACCGTCTCTCTAACCCTAGCACTCAACCTAACCCTAACCCTAGGTCCTATCCTAACCCTAAGCATCTCTCTAACCCTAGCCCTCAACATAACCCTAACCCTAGGACCAATCCTAACCCTAACCGTCTCTCTAACCCTAGCCCTCAACATAACCCTAACCCTAAGTCCAATTGTCACCCGAACCGTCTCTCTAACCCTAGCCCTCAACATAACACTAACCCTAGGTCCAATCCTCACCCTAACCGTCTCTCTAACCCTAGCCCTCAACATAACCCTAACCCTAGGTCCAATCCTAACCCTAAACGTCTCTCTAACCCTAGCCCTCAACATAACCCTAACCCTAGGTCCAATCCTCACCCTAACCGTCTCTCTAACCCTAGCCCTCAACATAACCCGAACCCTAGGTCCAATCCTAACCCTAACCATCTCTCTAACCCTAGCCCTCAACATAACCCTAACCCTACGTCCAATCCTTACCCTAACCCTCTCTCTAACCCTAGCCCTCAACATAACCCTAACCCTAGGTCCAATCCTAACCCTAACCGTCTCTCTAACCCTAGCCCTCAACATAACCCTAACCCTAGGTCCAATCCTAACCCTATCCCTCTCTCTAAACCTAGCCCTCAACATAACCCTAACCCTAGGTCCAATCCTAACCTAAACCGTCTCTCTAACCCTAGCCCTCAACCTAACCCTAACCCTAGGTCCAATCCTAACCCTAAGCATCTCTCTAACCCTAGCCCTCAACATAACCCTAACCCTAGGTCCAATCCTAACCCTAACCGTCTCTCTAACCCTAGCCCTCAACATAACCCTAACCCTAGGTCCAATCCTCACCCTAACCGTCTCTCTAACCCTAGCCCTCAACATAACCCGAACCCTAGGTCCAATCCTAACCCTAACCGTCTCTCTAACCCTAGCCCTCAACATAACACTAACCCTAGGTCCAATCCTAACTCTAACCGTCTCTCTAACCCTAGCCCTAAACATAACCCGAACCCTAGGTCCAATCCTAACCCTAACCGTCTCTCTAACCCTAGCCCTCAACATAACCCTAACCCTAGGTCCAATCCTAACCCTAACCCTCTCTCTAACCCAAGCACTCAACCTAACCCTAACCCTAGTTCCAATCCTAACCCTAACCGTCTCTCTAACCCTAGCCCTCAACCTAACACTAACCCTAGGTCCAATCCTAACGCTTAGCATCTCTCTAACCCTAGCCCTCAACATAACCCTAACCCTAGGTCCAATCCTAACCCTAACCGTCTCTCTAACCCTAGCCCTCAACATAACCCTAACCCTAGGTCCAATCCTCACCCTAACCGTCTCTCTAACCCTAGCCCTCAACATAACCCTAACCCTAGGTCCGATCCTCACCCTAACCGTCTCTCTAACCCTAGCCCTCAACATAACCCTAACCCTAGGTCCAATCCTAACCCTAACAGTCTCTCTAACCCTAGCCCTCAACATTACCCTAACCGTAGGTCCAATCCTAACCCTAACCCTCTCTCTAACCCTAGACCTCAACATAACCCTAACCCTAGTTCCAATCATAACCCTAACCATCTCTCTAACCCTAGCACTCAACCTAACCCTAACTCTAGGTCCAATCCTAACCCTAACCGTCTCTCTAACCCTAGCCCTCAACCTAACCCTAACCCTAGGTCCAATCCTAACCTTAACCATCTCTAACCCTAGCCCTCCACCTAACCCTAACCCTAGGTCCAATCCTAACCCTAAGCATCTCTCTAACCCTAGCCCTCAACATAACACTAACCCTAGGTCCATTCCGAACCCTAACCGTCTCTCTAACCCTAGCCCTCAACATAACCCTAACCCTAGGTACAATCCTCACCTTAACCGTCTCTCTAACCCTAGCCCTCAACATAACTCTAACCCTAGGTCCAATCCTAACCCTAACCGTCCCTCTAACCCTAGCCCTCAACATAACTCTAACCCTAGGTCCAATCCTAACCCTAACCGTCTCTCTAACCCTAGCACTCAACCTAACCCTAACCCTAGGTCCTATCCTAACCCTAAGCATCTCTCTAACCCTAGCCCTCAACATAACCCTAACCCTAGGACCAATCCTAACCCTAACCGTCTCTCTAACCCTAGCCCTCAACATAACCCTAACCCTAAGTCCAATTGTCACCCGAACCGTCTCTCTAACCCTAGCCCTCAACATAACACTAACCCTAGGTCCAATCCTCACCCTAACCGTCTCTCTAACCCTAGCCCTCAACATAACCCTAACCCTAGGTCCAATCCTAACCCTAAACGTCTCTCTAACCCTAGCCCTCAACATAACCCTAACCCTAGGTCCAATCCTCACCCTAACCGTCTCTCTAACCCTAGCCCTCAACATAACCCGAACCCTAGGTCCAATCCTAACCCTAACCATCTCTCTAACCCTAGCCCTCAACATAACCCTAACCCTACGTCCAATCCTTACCCTAACCCTCTCTCTAACCCTAGCCCTCAACATAACCCTAACCCTAGGTCCAATCCTAACCCTAACCGTCTCTCTAACCCTAGCCCTCAACATAACCCTAACCCTAGGTCCAATCCTAACCCTATCCCTCTCTCTAAACCTAGCCCTCAACATAACCCTAACCCTAGGTCCAATCCTAACCTAAACCGTCTCTCTAACCCTAGCCCTCAACCTAACCCTAACCCTAGGTCCAATCCTAACCCTAAGCATCTCTCTAACCCTAGCCCTCAACATAACCCTAACCCTAGGTCCAATCCTAACCCTAACCGTCTCTCTAACCCTAGCCCTCAACATAACCCTAACCCTAGGTCCAATCCTCACCCTAACCGTCTCTCTAACCCTAGCCCTCAACATAACCCGAACCCTAGGTCCAATCCTAACCCTAACCGTCTCTCTAACCCTAGCCCTCAACATAACACTAACCCTAGGTCCAATCCTAACTCTAACCGTCTCTCTAACCCTAGCCCTAAACATAACCCGAACCCTAGGTCCAATCCTAACCCTAACCGTCTCTCTAACCCTAGCCCTCAACATAACCCTAACCCTAGGTCCAATCCTAACCCTAACCCTCTCTCTAACCCAAGCACTCAACCTAACCCTAACCCTAGTTCCAATCCTAACCCTAACCGTCTCTCTAACCCTAGCCCTCAACCTAACACTAACCCTAGGTCCAATCCTAACGCTTAGCATCTCTCTAACCCTAGCCCTCAACATAACCCTAACCCTAGGTCCAATCCTAACCCTAACCGTCTCTCTAACCCTAGCCCTCAACATAACCCTAACCCTAGGTCCAATCCTCACCCTAACCGTCTCTCTAACCCTAGCCCTCAACATAACCCTAACCCTAGGTCCGATCCTCACCGTAACCGTCTCTCTAACCCTAGCCCTCAACATAACCCTAACCCTAGGTCCAATCCTAACCCTAACCGTCTCTCTAACCCTAGCCCTCAACATAACCCTAACCCTAGGTCCAATCCTAACCCTAACCGTCTCTCTAACCCTAGCCCTCAACATAAACCTAACCCTAGGTCCAATCCTAACCCTAACCGTCTCTCTAACCCTAGCCCTCAACATAACCCTAACCCTAGGTCCAATCCTCACCCTAACCGTCTCTCTAACCCTAGCCCTCAACATAACCCTAACCCTAGGTCCGATCCTCACCCTAACCGTCTCTCTAACCCTAGCCCTCAACATAACCCTAACCCTAGGTCCAATCCTAACCCTAACCGTCTCTCTAACGCTAGCCCTCAACATAACCCGAACCCTAGGTCCAATCCTAACCCTAACCGTCTCTCTAACCCTAGCCCTCAACATAACCCTAACCCTAGGTCCAATCCTCACCCTAACCGTCTCTCTAACCCTAGCCCTCAACATAACCCGAACCCTAGGTCCAATCCTAACCCTAACCGTCTCTCTAAACCTAGCCCTCAAAATAACCCTAACCTAGGTCCAATCCTAACCCTAACCGTCTCTCTAACCCAAGCCCTCAACCTAAAACTAACCCTAGGTCCAATCCTAAACCTAAGCATCTCTCTAACTCTAGCCCTCAACATAACCCTAACCCTAAGTCCAATTGTCACCAGAACCGTCTCTCTAACCCTAGCCCTCAACATAACCCTAACCCTAGGTCCAATCCTCACCCTAACCGTCTCTCTAACCCTAGCCCTCAACATAACCCTAACCCTAGGTCCAATCCTAACCCTAACCGTCTCTCTAACCCTAGCCCTCAACATAACCCTAACCCTAGGTCCAATCCTAACCCTAACCGTCACTCTAACGCTAGCCCTCAACATAACCCGAACCGTACGTCCAATCCTAACCCTAACCGTCTCTCTAACCCTAGCCCTCAACATAACCCTAACCCTAGGTCCAATCCTTACCCTAACCCTCTCTCTAACCCTAGCCCTCAACATAACCCTAACCCTAGGTCCAATCCTAACCCTAACCGTCTCTCTAACCCTAGCCCTCAACCTAACCCTAACCCTAGGTCCAATCCTAACCCTAACCCTCTCTCTAACCCTAGCCCTCAACATAACCCTAACCCTAGGTCCAATCCTAACCCTAACCGTCTCTCTAACCCTAGCCCTCAACCTAACCCTAACCCTAGGTCCAATCCTAACCCTAAGCATCTCTCTAACCCTAGCCCTCAACATAACCCTAACCCTAGATCCAATCCTAACCCTAACCGTCTCTCTAACCCTAGCCCTAAACATAACCCTAACCCTAGGTCCAATCCTCACCCTAACCGTCTCTCTAACCCTAGCCCTCAACATAACCCGAACCCTAGGTCCAATCCTAACCCTAACCGTCTCTCTAAACGTAGCCCTCAACATAACCCTAACCCTAGGTCCAATCCTAACCCTAACCGTCTCTCTAACCCTACCCCTAAACATAACCCTAACCCTAGGTCCAATCCTAACTCTAACCGTCTCTCTAACCCTAGCCCTCAACATAACCCGAACCCTAGGTCCAATCCTAACCCTAAACGTCTCTCTAACCCTAGCCCTCAACATAACCCTAACCCTAGGTCCAATCCTAACCCTAACCCTCTCTCTAACCCAAGCACTCAACCTAACCCTAAACCTAGGTCCAATCCTAACCCTAACCGTCTCTCTAACCCTAGCCCTCAACCTAACACTAACACTAGGTCCAATCCTAACCCTTAGCATCTCTCTAACCCTAGCCCTCAACATAACCCTAACCCTAGGTCCAATCCTAACCCTAACCGTCTCTCTAACCCTAGCCCTCAACATACCCTAACCCTAGGTCCAATCTTCACCCTAACAGTCTATCTAATCCTAGCCCTCAACATAACCCTAACCCTAGGTCCAGTCCTCACCCTAACCGTCTCTCTAACCCTAGCCCTCAACATAACCCTAACCCTAGGTCCGATCCTCACCCTAACCGTCTCTCTAAACCTAGCCCTCAACATAACCCTAACCCTAGGTCCAATCCTAACCCTAACCGTCTCTCTAAACCTAGCCCTCAACATAACCCGAACCCTAGGTCCAATCCTAACCGTAACCGTCTCTCTAACCCTAACCCTCAACATAACCCTAACCCTAGGTCCAAACCTAACCCTAACACTCTCTCTAACCCAAGCACTCAACCTAACCCTAACCCTAGGTCCAATCCTAACCCTATCCGTCTCTCTAACCCTAGCCCTCAACCTAACACTAACCCTAGGTCCAATCCTAACCCTTAGCATCTCTCTAACCCTAGCCCTCAACATAACCCTAACCCTAGGTCCAATCCTAACCCTAACCGTCTCTCTAACCCTATCCCTCAACCTAACCGTAACCCTAGGTCCAATCCTAACCCGAAGCATCTCTCTAACCCTAGCCCTCAACATAACCCTAACCCTAGGTCCAATCCTAACCCTAACCGTCTCTCTAACCCTAGCCCTCAACATAACCCTAACCCTAGGTCGAATCCTCACCCTAACCGTCTCTCTAACCCTAGCCCTCAACATAACCCTAACCCTAGGTCCAATCCTTACCCTAACCCTCTCTCTAACCCTAGCCCTCAACATAACCCTAACCCTAGGTCCAATCCTAACCCTAACCGTCACTCTAACGCTAGCCCTCAACATAACCCGAACCGTACGTCCAATCCTAACCCTAACCGTCTCTCTAACCCTAGCCCTCAACATAACCCTAACCCTAGGTCCAATCCTTACCCTAACCCTCTCTCTAACCCTAGCCCTCAACATAACCCTAACCCTAGGTCCAATCCTAACCCTAACCGTCTCTCTAACCCTAGCCCTCAACCTAACCCTAACCCTAGGTCCAATCCTAACCCTAACCCTCTCTCTAACCCTAGCCCTCAACATAACCCTAACCCTAGGTCCAATCCTAACCCTAACCGTCTCTCTAACCCTAGCCCTCAACCTAACCCTAACCCTAGGTCCAATCCTAACCCTAAGCATCTCTCTAACCCTAGCCCTCAACATAACCCTAACCCTAGATCCAATCCTAACCCTAACCGTCTCTCTAACCCTAGCCCTAAACATAACCCTAACCCTAGGTCCAATCCTCACCCTAACACTCTCTCTAACCCAAGCACTCAACCTAACCCTAACCCTAGGTCCAATCCTAACCCTATCCGTCTCTCTAACCCTAGCCCTCAACCTAACACTAACCCTAGGTCCAATCCTAACCCTTAGCATCTCTCTAACCCTAGCCCTCAACATAACCCTAACCCTAGGTCCAATCCTAACCCTAACCGTCTCTCTAACCCTATCCCTCAACCTAACCGTAACCCTAGGTCCAATCCTAACCCGAAGCATCTCTCTAACCCTAGCCCTCAACATAACCCTAACCCTAGGTCCAATCCTAACCCTAACCGTCTCTCTAACCCTAGCCCTCAACATAACCCTAACCCTAGGTCGAATCCTCACCCTAACCGTCTCTCTAACCCTAGCCCTCAACATAACCCTAACCCTAGGTCCAATCCTTACCCTAACCCTCTCTCTAACCCTAGCCCTCAACATAACCCTAACCCTAGGTCCAATCCTAACCCTAACCGTCACTCTAACGCTAGCCCTCAACATAACCCGAACCGTACGTCCAATCCTAACCCTAACCGTCTCTCTAACCCTAGCCCTCAACATAACCCTAACCCTAGGTCCAATCCTTACCCTAACCCTCTCTCTAACCCTAGCCCTCAACATAACCCTAACCCTAGGTCCAATCCTAACCCTAACCGTCTCTCTAACCCTAGCCCTCAACCTAACCCTAACCCTAGGTCCAATCCTAACCCTAACCCTCTCTCTAACCCTAGCCCTCAACATAACCCTAACCCTAGGTCCAATCCTAACCCTAACCGTCTCTCTAACCCTAGCCCTCAACCTAACCCTAACCCTAGGTCCAATCCTAACCCTAAGCATCTCTCTAACCCTAGCCCTCAACATAACCCTAACCCTAGATCCAATCCTAACCCTAACCGTCTCTCTAACCCTAGCCCTAAACATAACCCTAACCCTAGGTCCAATCCTCACCCTAACCGTCTCTCTAACCCTAGCCCTCAACATAACCCGAACCCTAGGTCCAATCCTAACCCTAACCGTCTCTCTAAACGTAGCCCTCAACATAACCCTAACCCTAGGTCCAATCCTAACCCTAACCGTCTCTCTAACCCTACCCCTAAACATAACCCTAACCCTAGGTCCAATCCTAACTCTAACCGTCTCTCTAACCCTAGCCCTCAACATAACCCGAACCCTAGGTCCAATCCTAACCCTAAACGTCTCTCTAACCCTAGCCCTCAACATAACCCTAACCCTAGGTCCAATCCTAACCCTAACCCTCTCTCTAACCCAAGCACTCAACCTAACCCTAAACCTAGGTCCAATCCTAACCCTAACCGTCTCTCTAACCCTAGCCCTCAACCTAACACTAACACTAGGTCCAATCCTAACCCTTAGCATCTCTCTAACCCTAGCCCTCAACATAACCCTAACCCTAGGTCCAATCCTAACCCTAACCGTCTCTCTAACCCTAGCCCTCAACATACCCTAACCCTAGGTCCAATCTTCACCCTAACAGTCTATCTAATCCTAGCCCTCAACATAACCCTAACCCTAGGTCCAGTCCTCACCCTAACCGTCTCTCTAACCCTAGCCCTCAACATAACCCTAACCCTAGGTCCGATCCTCACCCTAACCGTCTCTCTAAACCTAGCCCTCAACATAACCCTAACCCTAGGTCCAATCCTAACCCTAACCGTCTCTCTAAACCTAGCCCTCAACATAACCCGAACCCTAGGTCCAATCCTAACCGTAACCGTCTCTCTAACCCTAACCCTCAACATAACCCTAACCCTAGGTCCAAACCTAACCCTAACACTCTCTCTAACCCAAGCACTCAACCTAACCCTAACCCTAGGTCCAATCCTAACCCTATCCGTCTCTCTAACCCTAGCCCTCAACCTAACACTAACCCTAGGTCCAATCCTAACCCTTAGCATCTCTCTAACCCTAGCCCTCAACATAACCCTAACCCTAGGTCCAATCCTAACCCTAACCGTCTCTCTAACCCTATCCCTCAACCTAACCGTAACCCTAGGTCCAATCCTAACCCGAAGCATCTCTCTAACCCTAGCCCTCAACATAACCCTAACCCTAGGTCCAATCCTAACCCTAACCGTCTCTCTAACCCTAGCCCTCAACATAACCCTAACCCTAGGTCGAATCCTCACCCTAACCGTCTCTCTAACCCTAGCCCTCAACATAACCCTAACCCTAGGTCCGATCCTCACCCTAACCGACTCTCTAAACCTAGCCCTCAACATAACCCTAACCCTAGGTCCAATCCTAACCCTAACCGTCTCTCTAACCCTAGCGCTCAACGTAACCCTAACCCTAGGTCCAATCCTAACCCTAACCGTCTCTCTAACCCTAGCCCTCAACATAACCCGAACCCTAGGTCCAATCCTAACCGTAACCGTCTCTCTAACCCTAGCCCTCAACATAACCCTAACCCTAGGTCCAATCCTAACCCTAACACTCTCTCTAAACCTAGACCTCAACATAACCCTAACCCTAGTTCCAATCTTAACCCTAACCGTCTCTCTAACACTAGCCCTCAACATAACTCTAACCCTAGGTCCAATCCTAACCCTAACCATCTCTCTAACCCTAGCACTCAACCTAACCCTAACCCTACGTCCAATCCTAACCCTAACCGTCTCTCTAACCCTAGCCCTCAACCTAACCCTAACCCTAGGTCCAATCCTAACCCTAACCGTCTCTAACCCTAGCCCTCAACCTAACCCTAACCCTAGGTCCAATCCTAACCCTAAGCATCTCTCTAACCCTAGCCCTCAACATAACACTAACCCTAGGTCCAATCCGAACCCTAACCGTCTCTCTAACCCCAGCCCTCAACATAACCCTAACCCTAGGTCCAATCCTCACCCTAACCGTCTCTCTAACCCTAGCCCTCAACATAACTCTAACCCTAGGTCCAATCCTAACCCTAACCGTCTCTCTAACCCTAGCCCTAAACATAACTCTAACCCTAGGTCCAATCCTAACCCTAACCGTCTCTCTAACCCTAGCACTCAACCTAACCATAACCCTAGGTCCAATCCTAACCCTAACCGTCTCTCTAACCCAAGCCCTCAACCTAACCCTAACCCTAGGTCCAATCCTAACCCTAAGCATCTCTCTAACCGTAGCCCTCAACATAACCCTAATCCTAGGTCCAATCCTAACCCTAACCGTCTCTCTAACCCTAGCCCTCAACATAACCCTAACCCTAAGTCCAATTGTCACCCGAACCGTCTCTCTAACCCTAGCCCTCAACATAACCCTAACCCTAGGTCCAATCCTCACCCTAACCGTCTCTCTAACCCTAGCCCTCAACATAACCCTAACCTAGGTCCAATCCTAACCCTAACCGTCTCTCTAACCCTAGCCCTGCACATAACCCTAACCCTAGGTCCAATCCTAACCCTAACCGTCTCTCTAACGCTAGCCCTCCACATAACCGGAACCCTAGGTCCAATCCTAACCCTAACCGTCTATCTAACCCTAGCCCTCAACATAACCCTAACCCTAGGTCCAATCCTAACCCTAAGCATCTCTCTAACCCTAGCCTTCAACATAACCCTAACCCTAGGTCCAATCCTAACCCTAACCGTCTCTCTAACCATAGCCCTCAACATAACCCTAACCCTAGGTCCAATCCTCACCCTAACCTCTCTCTAACCCTAGCCCTCAACATAACCCTAACCCTAGGTCCGATCCTCACCCTAACCGTCTCTCTAACCCTAGCCCTCAACATAACCCTAACCCTAGGTCCAATCCTAACCCTAACAGTCTCTCTAACCCTAGCCCTCAACATAACCCTAACCGTAGGTCCAATCCTAACCCTAACCCTCTCTCTAACCCTAGACCTCAACATAACCCTAACCCTAGTTCCAATCATAACCCTAACCGTCTCTCTAACACTAGCCCTCAACATAACTCTAACCCTAGGTCCAATCCTAACCCTAACCATCTCTCTAACCCTAGCACTCAACCTAACCCTAACTCTAGGTCCAATCCTAACCCTAACCGTCTCTCTAACCCTAGCCCTCAACCTAACCCTAACCCTAGGTCCAATCCTAACCTTAACCATCTCTAACCCTAGCCCTCCACCTAACCCTAACCCTAGGTCCAATCCTAACCCTAAGCATCTCTCTAACCCTAGCCCTCAACATAACACTAACCCTAGGTCCATTCCGAACCCTAACCGTCTCTCTAACCCTAGCCCTCAACATAACCCTAACCCTAGGTACAATCCTCACCTTAACCGTCTCTCTAACCCTAGCCCTCAACATAACTCTAACCCTAGGTCCAATCCTAACCCTAACCGTCCCTCTAACCCTAGCCCTCAACATAACTCTAACCCTAGGTCCAATCCTAACCCTAACCGTCTCTCTAACCCTAGCACTCAACCTAACCCTAACCCTAGGTCCTATCCTAACCCTAAGCATCTCTCTAACCCTAGCCCTCAACATAACCCTAACCCTAGGACCAATCCTAACCCTAACCGTCTCTCTAACCCTAGCCCTCAACATAACCCTAACCCTAAGTCCAATTGTCACCCGAACCGTCTCTCTAACCCTAGCCCTCAACATAACACTAACCCTAGGTCCAATCCTCACCCTAACCGTCTCTCTAACCCTAGCCCTCAACATAACCCTAACCCTAGGTCCAATCCTAACCCTAAACGTCTCTCTAACCCTAGCCCTCAACATAACCCTAACCCTAGGTCCAATCCTCACCCTAACCGTCTCTCTAACCCTAGCCCTCAACATAACCCGAACCCTAGGTCCAATCCTAACCCTAACCATCCCTCTAACCCTAGCCCTCAACATAACCCTAACCCTACGTCCAATCCTTACCCTAACCCTCTCTCTAACCCTAGCCCTCAACATAACCCTAACCCTAGGTCCAATCCTAACCCTAACCGTCTCTCTAACCATAGCCCTCAACATAACCCTAACCCTAGGTCCAATCCTAACCCTATCCCTCTCTCTAAACCTAGCCCTCAACATAACCCTAACCCTAGGTCCAATCCTAACCTAAACCGTCTCTCTAACCCTAGCCCTCAACCTAACCCTAACCCTAGGTCCAATCCTAACCCTAAGCATCTCTCTAACCCTAGCCCTCAACATAACCCTAACCCTAGGTCCAATCCTAACCCTAACCGTCCCTCTAACCCTAGCCCTCAACATAACCCTAACCCTAGGTCCAATCCTCACCCTAACCGTCTCTCTAACCCTAGCCCTCAACATAACCCGAACCCTAGGTCCAATCCTAACCCTAACCGTCTCTCTAACCCTAGCCCTCAACATAACACTAACCCTAGGTCCAATCCTAACTCTAACCGTCTCTCTAACCCTAGCCCTAAACATAACCCGAACCCTAGGTCCAATCCTAACCCTAACCGTCTCTCTAACCCTAGCCCTCAACATAACCCTAACCCTAGGTCCAATCCTAACCCTAACCCTCTCTCTAACCCAAGCACTCAACCTAACCCTAACCCTAGTTCCAATCCTAACCCTAACCGTCTCTCTAACCCTAGCCCTCAACCTAACACTAACCCTAGGTCCAATCCTAACGCTTAGCATCTCTCTAACCCTAGCCCTCAACATAACCCTAACCCTAGGTCCAATCCTAACCCTAACCGTCTCTCTAACCCTAGCCCTCAACCTAACCCTAACCCTAGGTCCAATCCTAACCCTAAGCATCTCTCTAACCCTAGCCCTCAACATAACCCTAACCCTAGGTCCAATCCTAACCCTAACCGTCTCTCTAACCCTAGCCCTCAACATAACCCTAACCCTAGGTCCAATCCTCACCCTAACCGTCTCTCTAACCCTAGCCCTCAACATAACCCTAACCCTAGGTCCGATCCTCACCGTAACCGTCTCTCTAACCCTAGCCCTCAACATAACCCTAACCCTAGGTCCAATCCTAACCCTAACCGTCTCTCTAACCCTAGCCCTCAACATAACCCTAACCCTAGGTCCAATCCTAACCCTAACCGTCTCTCTAACCCTAACCCTCAACATAACCCTAACCCTAGGTCCAATCCTAACCCTAACCGTCTCTCTAACCCTAGCCCTCAACATAACCCTAACCCTAGGTCCAATCCTCACCCTAACCGTCTCTCTAACCCTAGCCCTCAACATAACCCTAACCCTAGGTCCGATCCTCACCCTAACCGTCTCTCTAACCCTAGCCCTCAACATAACCCTAACCCTAGGTCCAATCCTAACCCTAACCGTCTCTCTAACCCTAGCCCTCAACATAACCCTAACCCTAGGTCCAATCCTCACCCTAACCGTCTCTCTAACCCTAGCCCTCAACATAACCCGAACCCTAGGTCCAATCCTAACCCTAACCGTCTCTCTAAACCTAGCCCTCAAAATAACCCTAACCTAGGTCCAATCCTAACCCTAACCGTCTCTCTAACCCTAGCCCTCAACATAACCGGAACCCTAGGTCCAATCCTAACCCTAACCGTCTCTCTAACCCTAGCCCTCAACATAACCCTAACCCTAGGTCCAATCCTTACCCTAACCCTCTCTCTAACCCTAGCCCTCAACATAACCCTAACCCTAGGTCCAATCCTAACCCTAACCGTCTCTCTAACCCTAGCCCTCAACATAACCCTAACCCTAGGTCCAATCCTAACCCTAACCCTCTCTCTAACCCAAACACTCAACCTAACCCTAACCCTAGGTCCAATCCTAACCCTATACGTCTCTCTAACCCTAGCCCTCAACCTGACACTAACTCTAGGTCCAATCCTAACCCTTAGCATCTCTCTAAACCTAGCCCTCAACATAACCCTAACCCTAGGTCCAATCCTAACCCTAACCTTCTCTCTAACCCTAGCCCTCAACCTAACCCTAACCCTAGGTCCAATCCTAACCCTAAGCATCTCTCTAACCCTAGCCCTCAACATAACCCTAACCCTAGGTCCAATCCTAACCCTAACCGTCTCTCTAACCCTAGCCCTCAACATAACACTAACCCTAGGTCCAATCCTCACCCTAACCGTCTCTCTAACCCTAGCCCTCAACATAACCCTAACCCTAGGTCCGATCCTCACCCTAACCGTCTCTCTAAACCTAGCCCTCAACATAACCCTAACCCTAGGTCCAATCCTAACCCTAACCGTCTCTCTAACCCTAGCCCTCAACCTAACCCTAACCCTAGGTCCAATCCTAACCCTAACAGTCTCTCTAAACTTAGCCCTCAACATAACCCGAACCCTAGGTCCAATCCTAACCGTAACCGTCTCTCTAACCCTAGCCCTCAACATAACCTTAACCCTAGGTCCAATCCTAACCCTAACTCTCTAACCCTAGACCTCAACATAACCCTAACCCTAGTTCCAATCTTAACCCTAACCGTCTCTCTAACACTAGCCCTCAACATAACTCTAACCCTAGGTCCAATCCTAACCCTAACCATCTCTCTAACCCTAGCACTCAACCTAACCCTAACCCTAGGTCCAAATCTAACCCTAACCGTCTCTCTAACCCTAGCCCTCAACCTAACCCTAACCCTAGGTCCAATCCTAACCCTAACCGTCTCTAACCCTAGCCCTCAACCTAACCTTAACCCTAGGTCCAATCCTAACCCTAAGCATCTCTCTAACCCTAGCCCTCAACATAACACTAACCCTAGGTCCAATCCGAACCCTAACCGTCTCTCTAACCCCAGCCCTCAACATAACCCTAACCCTAGGTCCAATCCTCACCCTAACCGTCTCTCTAACCCTAGCCCTCAACATAACTCTAACCCTAGGTCCAATCCTCACCCTAACCGTCTCTCTAACCCTAGCCCTCAACATAACCCGAACCCTAGGTCCAATCCTAACCCTAACCGTCTCTCTAAACCTAGCCCTCAAAATAACCCTAACCTAGGTCCAATCCTAACCCTAACCGTCTCTCTAACCCTAGCCCTCAACATAACCGGAACCCTAGGTCCAATCCTAACCCTAACCGTCTCTCCAACCCTAGCCCTCAACATAACCCTAACCCTAGGTCCAATCCTTACCCTAACCCTCTCTCTAACCCTAGCCCTCAACATAACCCTAACCCTAGGTCCAATCCTAACCCTAACCGTCTCTCTAACCCTAGCCCTCAACATAACCCTAACCCTAGGTCCAATCCTAACCCTAACCCTCTCTCTAACCCAAACACTCAACCTAACCCTAACCCTAGGTCCAATCCTAACCCTATACGTCTCTCTAACCCTAGCCCTCAACCTGACACTAACTCTAGGTCCAATCCTAACCCTTAGCATCTCTCTAAACCTAGCCCTCAACATAACCCTAACCCTAGGTCCAATCCTAACCCTAACCTTCTCTCTAACCCTAGCCCTCAACCTAACCCTAACCCTAGGTCCAATCCTAACCCTAAGCATCTCTCTAACCCTAGCCCTCAACATAACCCTAACCCTAGGTCCAATCCTAACCCTAACCGTCTCTCTAACCCTAGCCCTCAACATAACACTAACCCTAGGTCCAATCCTCACCCTAACCGTCTCTCTAACCCTAGCCCTCAACATAACCCTAACCCTAGGTCCGATCCTCACCCTAACCGTCTCTCTAAACCTAGCCCTCAACATAACCCTAACCCTAGGTCCAATCCTAACCCTAACCGTCTCTCTAACCCTAGCCCTCAACCTAACCCTAACCCTAGGTCCAATCCTAACCCTAACAGTCTCTCTAAACTTAGCCCTCAACATAACCCGAACCCTAGGTCCAATCCTAACCGTAACCGTCTCTCTAACCCTAGCCCTCAACATAACCTTAACCCTAGGTCCAATCCTAACCCTAACTCTCTAACCCTAGACCTCAACATAACCCTAACCCTAGTTCCAATCTTAACCCTAACCGTCTCTCTAACACTAGCCCTCAACATAACTCTAACCCTAGGTCCAATCCTAACCCTAACCATCTCTCTAACCCTAGCACTCAACCTAACCCTAACCCTAGGTCCAAATCTAACCCTAACCGTCTCTCTAACCCTAGCCCTCAACCTAACCCTAACCCTAGGTCCAATCCTAACCCTAACCGTCTCTAACCCTAGCCCTCAACCTAACCTTAACCCTAGGTCCAATCCTAACCCTAAGCATCTCTCTAACCCTAGCCCTCAACATAACACT
Source organism: Miniopterus schreibersii (assembly GCF_964146895.1). Taxonomy (NCBI): domain Eukaryota; kingdom Metazoa; phylum Chordata; class Mammalia; order Chiroptera; family Miniopteridae; genus Miniopterus; species Miniopterus schreibersii. The sequence goes on along the minus strand of NC_138111.1, from coordinate 74,621,492 downwards.
AACCCTAGGTCCAATCCGAACCCTAACCGTCTCTCTAACCCCAGCCCTCAACATAACCCTAACCCTAGGTCCAATCCTCACCCTAACCGTCTCTCTAACCCTAGCCCTCAACATAACTCTAACCCTAGGTCCAATCCTAACCCTAACCGTCTCTCTAACCCTAGCCCTCAACATAACTCTAACCCTAGGTCCAATCCTAACCCTAACCGTCTCTCTAACCCTAGCACTCAACCTAACCCTAACCCTAGGTCCAATCCTAACCCTAACCGTCTCTCTAACCCAAGCCCTCAACCTAACCCTAACCCTAGGTCCAATCCTAACCCTAAGCATCTCTCTAACCCTAGCCCTCAACATAACCCTAACCCTAGGTCCAATCCTAACCCTAACCGTCTCTCTAACCCTAGCCCTCAACATAATCCTAACCCTAAGTCCAATTGGTACCCGAACCGTCTCTCTAACCCTAGCCCTCAAAATAACCCTAACCTAGGTCCAATCCTAACCCTAACCGTCTCTCTAACCCTAGCCCTCAACATAACCCTAACCCTAGGTGCAATCCTAACCCTAACCGTCTCTCTAACGCTAGCCCTCAACATAACCGGAACCCTAGGTCCAATCCTAACCCTAACCGTCTCTCTAACCCTAGCCCTCAACATAACCCTAACCCTAGGTCCAATCCTTACCCTAACCCTCTCTCTAACCCTAGCCCTCAACATAACCCTAACCCTAGGTCCAATCCTAACCCTAACCGTCTCTCTAACCCTAGCCCTCAACATAACCCTAACCCTAGGTCCAATCCTAACCCTAACCCTCTCTCTAACCCTAGCCCTCAACATAACCCTAACCCTAGGTCCAATCCTAACCCTAACCGTCTCTCTAACCCTAGCCCTCAACCTAACCCTAACCCTAGGTCCAATCCTAACCCTAAGCATCTCTCTAACCCTAGCCCTCAACATAACCCTAACCCTAGGTCCAATCCTAACCCTAACCGTCTCTCTAAAAATAGCCCTCAACATAACCCTAACCCTAGGTCCAATCCTCACCCTAACCGTCTCTCTAACCCTAGCCCTCAACATAACCCGAACCCTAGGTCCAATCCTAACCCTAACCGTCTCTCTAAACCTAGCCCTCAACATAACCCTAACCCTAGATCCAATCCTAACCCTAACCGTCTCTCTAACCCTAGCCCTCAACATAACCCTAACCCTAGGTCCAATCCTAACTCTAACCGTCTCTCTAACCCTAGCCCTAAACATAACCCGAACCCTAGGTCCAATCCTAACCCTAACCGTCTCTCTAACCCTAGCCCTCAACATAATCCTAACCCTAGGTCCAATCCTAACCCTAACCCTCTCTCTAACCCAAGCACTCAACCTAACCCTAACCCTAGGTCCAATCCTAACCCTAACCCTCTCTCTAACCCTAGCCCTCAACATAACCCTAACCCTAGGTCCAATCCTAACCCTAACCGTCTCTCTAACCCTAGCCCTCAACATAACCCTAACCCTAGGTCCAATCCTAACCCTAACCCTCTCTCTAACCCTAGCCCTCAACATAACCCTAACCCTAGGTCCAATCCTAACCCTAACACTCTCTCTAACCCTAGACCTCAACATAACCCTAACCCTATTTCCAATCTTAACCCTAACTGTCTCTCTAACACTAGCCCTCAACATAACTCTAACCCTAGGTCCAATCCTAACCCTAACCATCTCTCTAACCCTAGCACTCAACCTAACCCTAACCCTAGGTCCAATCCTAACCCTAACCGTCTCTCTAACCCTAGCCCTCAACCTAACCCTAACCCTAGGTCCAATCCTAACCCTAACCGTCTCTAACCCTAGCCCTCAACCTAACCCTAACCCTAGGTCCAATCCTAACCCTAAGCATCTCTCTAACCCTAGCCCTCAATATAACACTAACCCTAGGTCCAATCCGAACCCTAACCGTCTCTCTAACTCCAGCCCTCAACATAACCCTAACCCTAGGTCCAATCCTCACCCTAACCGTCTCTCTAACCCTAGCCCTCAACCTAACCCTAACCCTAGGTCCAATCCTAACCCTAAGCATCTCTCTAACCCTAGCCCTCAACATAACCCTAACCCTAGGTCCAATCCTAACCCTAACCGTCTCTCTAACCCTAGCCCTCAACATAACCCTAACCCTAGGACCAATCCTCACCCTAACCGTCTCTCTAACCCTAGCCCTCAACATAACCCGAACCCTAGGTCCAATCCTAATCCTAACCGTCTCTCTAAACCTAGCCCTCAACAAAACCCTAACCCTAGATCCAATCCTAACCCTAACCGTCTCTCTAACCCTAGCCCTCAACATAACCCTAACCCTAGGTCCAATCCTAACTCTAACCGTCTCTCTAACCCTAGCCCTAAACATAACCCGAACCCTAGGTCCAATCCTAACCCTAACCGTCTCTCTAACCCTAGCCCTCAACATAAACCTAACCCTAGGTCCAATCCTAACCCTAACCCTCTCTCTAACCCTAGCCCTCAACATAACCCTAACCCTAGGTCCAATCCTAACCCTAACCGTCTCTCTAACCCTAGCCCTCAACATAACCCTAACCCTAGGTCCAATCCTAACCCTAACCCTCTCTCTAACCCTAGCCCTCAACATAACCCTAACCCTAGGTCCAATCCTAACCCTAACACTCTCTCTAACCCTAGACCTCAACATAACCCTAACCCTATTTCCAATCCTAACCCTAACCGTCTCTCTAACCCTAGCCCTCAACATAACCTTAATCCTAGGTCCAATCCTAACCCTAACCGTCTCTCTAACCCTAGCCCTCAAAATAACCCTTACCCTAGGTCCAATCTTAACCCTAACCGTCTCTCTAACCCTAGCCCTCACCATAACCCTAACCGTAGGTCCAATCCTCACCCTAACCGTCTCTCTAACCCTAGCCCTCAACCTAACCCTAACCCTAGGTCCAATCCTCACCCTAACCGCCTCTCTAACCCTAGCCCTCAACCTAACCGTAACCCTATGTCCAATCCTTACCCTAACCGTCTCTCTAACCCTAGCCCTCAACATAACCTCAACCCTAGGTTCAATCCTAAACCTAACTGTCTCTCTAACCCTAGCCCTCAACATAACCCTAACCCTAGGTCCAATCCTAACCCTAACCGTCTCTATAACCCTAGCCCTCAACATAACCCTAACCCTAGGTCCAATCCTAACCCTAACCGTCTCTCTAACCCTAGCCCTCAACATAACCCTAACCCTAGGTCCAATCCTCACCCTAACCGTCTCTCTAACCCTAGCCCTCAACATAACCCTAACCCTAGGTCCAATCCTAACACTAACCTTCTCTCTAACCCTACCCCTCAACATAACACTAACCCTAGGTCCAATCCTAACCCTATCCGTCTCTCTAACTCTAGTCCTCAACATAACACTAACCCTAGGACCAATCCTAACCCTAACCGTCGCTCTAACCCTAGCCCTCAACATAACCCTAACCCTAGGTCCAATCCCAACCCTAACCGTCTCTCTGACCCTAGCCCTCAACATAACCCTAACCCTAGGTCCAATCCTCACCCTAACCGTCTCTCTAACACTAGCCCTAAACATAACCCTAACCCTAGGTCCAATCCTCACCCTAACCGTCTCTCTAACCCTAGCCCTGAACATAACCCTAACCCTAGGTCCAATCCTAACCCTAACCGTCTCTCTAACCCTAGCCCTCAACGTAACCCTAACCCTAGGTCCAATCCTAACCCTAACCGTCTCTCTGACCCTAGCCCCCAACATAGCCCTAACCCTAGGTCCAATCCTAACCCTAACCGTCTCTCTAACACTAGCCCTCAACATAACCCTATCCCTAGGTCCAATCCTAAACCTAACCGTCTCTCTAACCCTAGCCCTCAACATATCCGTAACCCTAGGTCCAATCCTAACCCTATCCGTCTCTCTAACGCTAGCCCTCAACATAACACTAACCCTAGGACCAATCCTAACCCTAACCGTCGCTCTAAACCTAGCCCTCAACATAACACTAACCCTAGGTCCAATCCTCACCCTAACCGTCTCTCTAACCCTAGCCCTCAACATAGCCCTAACCCTAGGTCCAATCCTAACCCTAACCGTCTCTCTAAACCTAGCCCTCAACATAACCCTCACCCTAGGTCCAAACCTAACACTAACCGTCTCTCTAACCCTAGCCCTCAACCCAGCACTAACCCTAGGTCCAATCCTAACCCTAACCTTCTCTCTAAACGTAGCCCTCAACCTAACCCTAACCCTAGGTCCAATCCTAACCCTAACCGTCTCTCTGACCCTAGCCCTCAGCATAACCCTAACCCTAGGTCCAATCCTAACCCTAATTGTCTGTCTAACCCTAGCCCTCAACATAACCCTAACCCTAGGTCCAATCCTAACCCTAACCGTCTCTCTGACCCTAGCCCTCAACATAACCCTAACCCTAAGTCCAATCCTCACCCTAACCGTCTCTCTAACACTAGCCCTAAGCATAACCCTAACCCTAGGTCCAATCCTCACCCTAAGCGTCTCTCTAACCCTAGCCCTGAACATAACCCTAACCCTAGGTCCAATCCTAACCCTAACCGTCTCTCTAACCCTAGCCCTCAACGTAACCCTAACCCTAGGTCCAATCCTAACCCTAACCGTCTCTCTGACCCTAGCCCTCAACATAGCCCTAACCCTAGGTCCAATCCTAACCCTAACCGTCTCTCTAACACTAGCCCTCAACATAACCCTATCCCTAGGTCCAATCCTAAACCTAACCGTCTCTCTTACCCTAGCCCTCAACCTAACCCTAACCCTAGGTCCAATCCTAACCCTAACCGTTCTCTAACCCTAGCCCTCAACCTAACCCTAATCCTAGGTCCAATCCTAACCCTAACCGTCTCTCTGACCCTAGCCCTCAGCATAACCCTAACCCTAGGTCCAATCCTTACCCTAACTGTCTGTCTAACCCTAGCCCTCAACATAACCCTAACCCTAGGTCCAACCCTAACCCTAACCGTCTCTCTGACCCTAGCCCTCAACATAACCCTAACCCTAGGTCCAATCCTAACCCAAACCGTCTCTCTAACCCTAGCCCTCAACATAACCCTAACCCTAGGTCCAATCCTAACCCTAACCCTCTCCCTAACGGTAGCCCTCAACATAACCCGAACCCTAGCTGCAATCCTAACCCTAACCCTCTCTCTATCCCGAGCCGTCAACATAACCCTAACCCTAGGTCCAAACCTCACCCTAACCGTCTCCCTAACCCTAGCCCTCAACCTAACCCTAACCCTAGGGCCAATCCTAACCCTAACCGTCTCTCTAACCCTAGCCCTCAACATAACCCTAACCCTAGGTCCATTCGTAACCCTAACCGTCTCTCTAACCCTAGCACTCAACATAACCCTAACCCTAGGTCTAATCCTAACTCTAACCGTCTCTCTAACCCTAGCCCTCAACATAACATTAATCCTAGGTACAATCCTAACCCTAACCGTCTCTCTAACCCTAGCCCTCAAAATAACCCTTACCCTAGGTCGAATATTAACCCTAACCGTCTCTCTAACCCTAGCCCTCACCATAACCCTAACTGTAGGTCCAATCCTCACCCTAACCGTCTCTCTAACCCTAGCCCTCAACCTAACCCTAACCCTAGGTCCAATCCTCACCCTAACCGACTCTCTAACGCTAGCCCTCAACCTAACCGTAACCCTATGTCCAATCCTAACCCTAACCGTCTCTCTAACCCTAGCCCTCAACATAACCTCAACCCCAGGTTCAATCCTAAACCTAACCGTCTCTCTAACCCTAGCCCTCAACATAACCCTAACCCTAGGTCCAATCCTAACCCTAACCGTCTCTATAACCCTAGCCCTCAACATAACCCTAACCCTAGGTCCAATCCTCACCCTAACCGTCTCTCTAACCCCAGCCCTCAACATAACCCTAACCCTAGGTCTAATCCTAACACTAACCGTCTCTCTAACCCTACCCCTCAACATAACCCTAACCCTAGGTCCAATCCTAACCCTAACCGGATCTCTAACCCTAGCCCTCAACATAACCCTAACCCTAGCTCCAATCCTAACCCTAACCGGATCTCTAACCCTAGCCCTGAACATAACCCTAACCCTAGGTCCAATCGTAACCCTAACCGGATCTCTAACCCTAGCCTTCAACATAACCCTAACCCTAGGTCCAATCCTAACCCTAACCTGATCTCTAACCCTAGCCCTCAACATAACCCTAACCCTAGGTCCAATCCTAACCCTAACCGTCTCTATAACCCTAGCCCTCAACATAACCCTAACCCTAGGTCCAATCCTAACCCTAACCGTCTCTCTAACCCTAGCCCTCAACATAACCCTAACCCTAGGTCCAATCCTCACCCTAACCGTCTCTCTAACCCTAGCCCTCAACATAACCCTAACCCTAGGTCCAATCCTAACACTAACCTTCTCTCTAACCCTACCCCTCAACATAACACTAACCCTAGGTCCAATCCTAACCCTATCCGTCTCTCTAACTCTAGCCCTCAACATAACACTAACCCTAGGACCAATCCTAACCCTAACCGTCGCTCTAACCCTAGCACTCAACATAACACTAACCCTAGGTCCAATCCTCACCCTAAGCGTCTCTCTAACCCTAGCCCTGAACATAACCCTAACCCTAGGTCCAATCCTAACCCTAACCGTCTCTCTAACCCTAGCCCTCAACGTAACCCTAACCCTAGGTCCAATCCTAACCCTAACCGTCTCTCTGACCCTAGCCCTCAACATAGCCCTAACCCTAGGTCCAATCCTAACCCTAACCGTCTCTCTAACACTAGCCCTCAACATAACCCTATCCCTAGGTCCAATCCTAAACCTAACCGTCTCTCTTACCCTAGCGCTCAACCTAACCCTAACCCTAGGTCCAATCCTAACCCTAACCGTTCTCTAACCCTAGCCCTCAACCTAACCCTAATCCTAGGTCCAATCCTAACCCTAACCGTCTCTCTGACCCTAGCCCTCAGCATAACCCTAACCCTAGGTCCAATCCTTACCCTAACTGTCTGTCTAACCCTAGCCCTCAACATAACCCTAACCCTAGGTCCAACCCTAACCCTAACCGTCTCTCTGACCCTAGCCCTCAACATAACCCTAACCCTAGGTCCAATCCTAACCCAAACCGTCTCTCTAACCCTAGCCCTCAACATAACCCTAACCCTAGGTCCAATCCTAACCCTAACCCTCTCTCTAACCCTAGCCCTCAACATAACCTTAACCCTAGGTCCAATCCTAACCCTAACCCTCTCCCTAACGGTAGCCCTCAACATAACCCGAACCCTAGCTGCAATCCTAACCCTAACCCTCTCTCTATCCCGAGCCGTCAACATAACCCTAACCCTAGGTCCAAACCTCACCCTAACCGTCTCCCTAACCCTAGCCCTCAACCTAACCCTAACCCTAGGGCCAATCCTAACCCTAACCGTCTCTCTAACCCTAGCCCTCAACATAACCCTAACCCTAGGTCCATTCGTAACCCTAACCGTCTCTCTAACCCTAGCACTCAACATAACCCTAACCCTAGGTCTAATCCTAACTCTAACCGTCTCTCTAACCCTAGCCCTCAACATAACATTAATCCTAGGTACAATCCTAACCCTAACCGTCTCTCTAACCCTAGCCCTCAAAATAACCCTTACCCTAGGTCGAATATTAACCCTAACCGTCTCTCTAACCCTAGCCCTCACCATAACCCTAACTGTAGGTCCAATCCTCACCCTAACCGTCTCTCTAACCCTAGCCCTCAACCTAACCCTAACCCTAGGTCCAATCCTCACCCTAACCGACTCTCTAACGCTAGCCCTCAACCTAACCGTAACCCTATGTCCAATCCTAACCCTAACCGTCTCTCTAACCCTAGCCCTCAACATAACCTCAACCCCAGGTTCAATCCTAAACCTAACCGTCTCTCTAACCCTAGCCCTCAACATAACCCTAACCCTAGGTCCAATCCTAACCCTAACCGTCTCTATAACCCTAGCCCTCAACATAACCCTAACCCTAGGTCCAATCCTCACCCTAACCGTCTCTCTAACCCCAGCCCTCAACATAACCCTAACCCTAGGTCTAATCCTAACACTAACCGTCTCTCTAACCCTACCCCTCAACATAACCCTAACCCTAGGTCCAATCCTAACCCTATCCGTCTCTCTAACTCTAGCCCTCAACATAACACTAACCCTAGGACCAATCCTAACCCTAACCGTCGCTCTAACCCTAGCCCTCAACATAACACTAACCCTATGTCCAATCCTTACCCTAACCGTCTCTCTAACCCTAGCCCTCAACATAACCTCAACCCTAGGTTCAATCCTAAACCTAACCGTCTCTCTAACCCTAGCCCTCAACATAACCCTAACCCTAGGTCCAATCCTAACCCTAACCGTCTCTATAACCCTAGCCCTCAACATAACCCTAACCCTAGATCCAATCCTAACCCTAACCGTCTCTCTAACCCTAGCCCTCAACATAACCCTAACCCTAGGTCCAATCCTCACCCTAACCGTCTCTCTAACCCTAGCCCTCAACATAACCCTAACCCTAGGTCCAATCCTAACACTAACCTTCTCTCTAACCCTACCCCTCAACATAACACTAACCCTAGGTCCAATCCTAACCCTATCCGTCTCTCTAACTCTAGCCCTCAACATAACACTAACCCTAGGACCAATCCTAACCCTAACCGTCGCTCTAACCCTAGCACTCAACATAACACTAACCCTAGGTCCAATCCTCACCCTAACCGTCTCTCTAACCATAGCCCTCAACATAGCCCTAACCCTAGGTCCAATCCTAACCCTAACCGTCTCTCTAACCCTAGCCCTCAACATAACCCTAACCCTAGGTCCAATCCTAACACTAACCGTCTCTCTAACCCTAGCCCTCAACCCAGCACTAACCCTAGGTCCAATCCTAACCCTAACCGTCTCTCTAACACTAGCCCTCAACATAACCCTATCCCTAGGTCCAATCCTAAACCTAACCGTCTCTCTTACCCTAGCCCTCAACCTAACCCTAACCCTAGGTCCAATCCTAACCCTAACCGTTCTCTAACCCTAGCCCTCAACCTAACCCTAACCCTAGGTCCAATCCTAACCCTAACCGTCTCTCTGACCCTAGCCCTCAGCATAACCCTAACCCTAGGTCCAATCCTAACCCTAACTGTCTGTCTAACCCTAGCCCTCAACATAACCCTAACCCTAGGTCCAACCCTAACCCTAACCGTCTCTCTGACCCTAGCCCTCAACATAACCCTAACCCTAGGTCCAATCCTAACCCAAACCGTCTCTCTAACCCTAGCCCTCAACATAACCCTAACCCTAGGTCCAATCCTAACCCTAACCCTCTCTCTAACCCTAGCCCTCTACATAACCTTAACCCTAGGTCCAATCCTAACCCTAACCCTCTCTCTAACCGCAGCCCTCAACATAACCCGAACCCTAGCTCCAATCCTAACCCTAACCCTCTCTCTATCCCGAGCCGTCAACATAACCCTAACCCTAGGTCCAAACCTCACCCTAACCGTCTCCCTAACCCTAGCCCTCAACCTAACCCTAACCCTAGGGCCAATCCTAACCCTAACCGTCTCTCTAACCCTAGCCCTCAACATAACCCTAACCCTAGGTCCATTCGTAACCCTAACCGTCTCTCTAACCCTAGCACTCAACATAACCCTAACCCTAGGTCCAATCCTAACCCTAACCTGCTCTCGAACCCTAGCGCTCAACATAACCCTAACCCTAGGTCTAATCCTAACTCTTACCGTCTCTCTAACCCTAGCCCTCAACATAACCTTAATCCTAGGTCCAATCCTAACCCTAACCGTCTCTCTAACCCTAGCCCTCAAAATAACCCTTACCCTAGGTCCAATATTAACCCTAACCGTCTCTCTAACCCTAGCCCTCACCATAACCCTAACTGTAGGTCCAATCTTCACCCTAACCGTCTCTCTAACCCTAGCCCTCAACATTACCCTAACCCTAGGTCCAATCCTCACCCTAACCGACTCTCTAACCCTAGCCCTCAACCTAACCGTAACCCTATGTCCAATCCTAACCCTAACCGTCTCTATAACCCTAGCCCTCAACATAACCTCAACCCTAGGTTCAATCCTAAACCTAACCGTCTCTCTAACCCTAGCCCTCAACATAACCCTAACCCTAGGTCCAATCCTCACCCTAACCGTCTCTCTAACCCCAGCCCTCAACATAACCCTAACCCTAGGTCTAATCCTAACACTAACCGTCTCTCTAACCCTACCCCTCAACATAACCCTAACCCTAGGTCCAATCCTAACCCTATCCGTCTCTCTAACTCTAGCCCTCAACATAACACTAACCCTAGGACCAATCCTAACCCTAACCGTCGCTCTAACCCTAGCCCTCAACATAACACTAACCCTAGGTCCAATCCTCACCCTAACCGTCTCTCTAACCCTAGCCCTCAACATAGCCCTAACCCTAGGTCCAATCCTAACCCTAACCTTCGCTCTAACCCTAGCCCTCAACATAACACTAACCCTAGGTCCATTCCTCACCCTAACCGTCTCTCTAACCCTAGCCCTCAACATAGCCCTAACCCTAGGTCCAATCCTAACCCTAACCGTCTCTCTAACCCTAGCCCTCAACATAACCCCAACCCTAGGTTCAATCCTAACCCTAACCATCTCTCTAACCCTAGCCCTCAACATAACCCTAACCCTAGGTCCAATCGTAACCCTAACCATCTCTCTAACCCTAGCCCTCAACATAATCCTAACCCTAGGTCCAATCGTAACCCTAACCGTCTCTCTAACCCTAGCCCTCAACCTAACCCTAACGCTAGGTCCAATCCTAACCCTAACCGTCTCTCTAACCCTAGCCCTCAACCTAAACCTAATCCTAGGTCCAATCCTAACCCTAACCGTCTCTCTAAACCTACCCCTCAACATAACCCTAACCCTAGGTACAATCCTAACCGTAACTATCTCTCTAACCCTAGCCCTCAACATAACCCTACCCCTAGGTCCAATCCTAACCCTAAACGTCTCTCTAACCCTAGCCCTCAACATAACCCTAACCCTTGCTCCTATCCTAGCCCTGACCGTATCTCTAAACCTAGCCCTCAACATAACCCTAACCCTAGGTACAATCCTGACCCTAACCGTCTCTTTAACCCTAGCCCTCAACATAACCCTAACCCTAGTGTCCAATCCTAACCCTAAAGGTCTCTCTAACCTTAGCCTTCAACATATCCGTAACCCTAGTCCCAATCCTAACCATAACCGTCTCTCTAACCCTAGCCCTCAACATAACCCTAACCCTAGGTCCATTCCTAACCCTAACCGCCTCTCTAACCCTAGCCCTCAACATAACCCTAACCCTAGGTCCAACCCTAACCCTAACCGTCTCTCTAACCCTAGCCCTCAGCATAACCCTAAACCTAGGTGCAATCCTAACCCTAACCGTCTCTCTAACCCTAGCCCTCAACCTAAGCCTTACCCTAGGTCCAATCCTAACCAAAACCGTCTCTCTAACCCTAGCCCTCAACATAACCCTAACCCTAAGTCCAATCCTAAACCTAACCGTCTCTCTAACCCTAGCCCTCAACATAACCCTAACCCTAGGTCCAATCCTAACCCAAACCGTCTCTCTAACCCTAGCCCTCAACATAACCCTAACCCTAGGTCCAATCCTAACCCTAACCCTCTCTCTAACCCTAGCCCTCAACATAACCTTAACCCTAGGTCCAATCCTAACCCTAACCCTCTCTCTAACCGTAGCCCTCAACATAACCCGAACCCTAGGTCCAATCCTAACCCTAAACCTCTCTCTATCCCGAGCCGTCAACATAACCCTAACCCTAGGTCCAAACCTCACCCTAACCGTCTCCCTAACCCTAGCCCTCAACCTAACCCTAACCCTAGGTCCAATCCTCACCCTAACCGTCTCGCTGACCCTAGCCCTCAACATAACCCTAACGCTAGGTCCAATCCTCACCCTAACCGTCTCTCTAACCCTAGCCCTCAACATAACCCTAACCTTAGGTCCAATCCTAACCCTAACCGTCTCTCTAACCCTAGTCCTCAACATAACCCTAACCCTAGATCCAATCCTCACCCTAACCGTCTCTCTAACCCTAGCCCTCAACATAACCCTAACCCTAGATCCAATCCTCACCCTAACCGTCTCTCTAACCCTAGCCCTCAACATAACCCTAACCCTAGATCCAGTCCTCACCCTAACCGTCTCTCTAACCCTAGCCCTCAACATAACCCTAACCCTAGGTCCAATCCTAACCCTAACTGTCTCTCTAACCCTAGCCCTCAATATAAGCCTAACCCTAGGTCCAATCCTAACCCTAACCGTCTTTCTAACCCTAGCCCTCAACATAACCCTAACCCTAGGTCCAATCCTCACCCTAACCGTCTCTCTAACCCTAGCCCTCAACATAACCCTAACCCTAGGTCTAATCCTCACCCTAACCGTCTCTGTAACCCTAGCCCTCAACATAACCTTAATCCTAGGTCCAATCTTAACCCTAACCGTCTCTCTAACCCTAGCCCTCACCATTACCCTAACCCTAGGTACAATCCTACCCCTAACCGTCTCTCTAACCCTAGCCCTCAACCTAACCCTAACCCTAGGTCCAATCCTAACCCTAACCGTCTCTCTAACCCCAGCCCTCAACCTAAACGTAACCCTAGGTCCAATATTAACCCTAACCGTCTCTCTAACCCTAGCCCTCAACATAACCCCACCCCTAGGTTCAATCCTAAACCTAACCGTCTCTCTAACCCTAGCCCTCAACATAACCCTAACCCTAGGTCCAATCGTAACCCTAACCATCTCTCTAACCCTAGCCCTCAACATAACCCTAACCCTAGGTCCAATCGTAACCCTAACCGTCTCTCTAACCCTAGCCCTCAACCTAACCCTAACCCTAGGTCCAATCCTAACCCTAACCGTCTCTCTAACCCTAGCCATCAACCTAAACCTAACCCTAGGTCCAATCCTAACCCTAACCGTCTCTCTAAACCTACCCCTCAACATAACCCTAACCCTAGGTACAATCCTAACCGTAACTATCTCTCTAACCATAGCCCTCAACATAACCCTAACCCTAGGTCCAATCCTAACCCTAACCGTCTCTCTAACCCTAGCCCTCAACATAACCCTAACCCTTGCTCCAATCCTAGCCCTGACCGTATCTCTAAACGTAGCCCTCAACATAACCCTAACCCTAGGTCCCATCCTAACCCTGACCGTCTCTCTAATCCTAGCCCTCAACATAACCCTTACCCTAGGTCCAATCCTAACCCTGACCGTCTATCTAACCCTAGCCCTCAAACTAACACTAACCCTAGGTCCAATCCTAACCCTAACCGTCTCTCTAACCCTAGCCTTCAACATAACCCTAACCCTAGGTCCAATCCTCACCCTAACCGTCTCTCTAACCCTAGCCCTCAACATAACCCTAACCCTCGATCCAGTCCTCACCCTAACCGTCTCTCTAACCCTAGCCCTCAACATAACCCTAACCCTAGGTCCAATCCTAACCCTAACTGTCTCTCTAACCCTAGCCCTCAATATAAGCCTAACCCTAGGTCCAATCCTAACCCTAACCGTCTCTATAACCCTAGCCCTCAACATAACCCTAACCCTAGGTACAATCCTAACCGTAACTATCTCTCTAACCCTAGCCCTCAACATAACCCTAACCCTAGGTCCAATCCTAACCCTAACCGTCTCTCTAACCCTAGCCCTCAACATAACCCTAACCCTTGCTCCAATCCTAGCCCTGACCGTATCTCTAAACCTAGCCCTCAACATAACCGTAACCCTAGGTCAATTCCTCACCCTAACCGTCTCCCTAACCCTAGCCCTCAACATAACCCTAACCCTAGATCCAGTCCTCACCCTAACCGTCTCTCTAACCCTAGCCCTCAACATAACCCTAACCCTAGGTACAATCCTAACCGTAACTATCTCTCTAACCCTAGCCCTCAACATAACCCTAACCGTAGGTCCAATCCTAACCCTAACCGTCTCTCTAACCCTAGCCCTCAACATAACCCTAACCTTTGCTCCAATCCTATCCCTGACCGTACCTCTAAACCTAGCCCTCAACATAACCGTAACCCTAGGTCAATTCCTCACCCTAACCGTCTCTCTAACCCTAGCCCTCAACATAACCGGAACCCTAGGTCCAATCCTAACCCTAACCGTCTCTCTAACCCTAGCACTCAACCTAACCCTAACCCTAGGTCCAATACTAACCCTAACCGTCTCTCTAACCCTAAACCTCAACCTAACCCTAACCCTAGGTCCAATCCTAACCCTAAGCATCTCTCTAACCCTAGCCCTCAACACAACCCTAACACGAGGTCCAATCCTAACCTAACCTTCTCTCTAACCCTAGCCCTCAACATAACTCTAACCCTAGTTCCAATCCTAACACTAACCGTCTCTCCAAGCCTAGCCCTCAACATAACCCTAATCCTCGGTCCAATCCTACCCCTAACCGTCTCTATAACCCTAGCCCTCAACCTAACCCTAACCCTAGGTCCAATCCTAACCCTAAGCATCTCTCTAACCCTAGCCCACAACATAACTCTAACCTCAGGTCCAATCCTAACCCTAACCGTCTCTATAACCCTAGCCCTCAACATAACCCTAACCCTATGTCCAAACCTAACCCTAACCGTCTCTCTAAACTTAGCCCTCAACATAACCCTAACCCTAGGTCCAATCCTAACCAAAACCGTCTCTCTAACCCTAGCCCTCAACATAACCCTAACCCTAAGTCCAATCCTAAACCTAACCGTCTCTCTAACCCTAGCCCTCAACATAACCCTAACCCTAGGTCCAATCCTAACCCAAACCGTCTCTAACCCTAGCCCTCAACATAACCCTAACCCTAGGTCCAATCCTAACCCTAACCCTCTCTCTAACCCTAGCCCTCAACATAACCGTAACCCTTGCTCCAATCCTAGCCCTGACCGTATCTCTAAACCTAGCCCTCAACATAACCCTAAACCTAGGTCCCATCCTAACCCTGACCGTCTCTCTAATCCTAGCCCTCAACATAACCCTTACCCTAGGTCCAATCCTAACCCTGACCGTCTCTCTAACCCTAGCCCTCAAACTAACGCTAACCCTAGGTCCAATCCTAACCCTAACCGTCTCTCTAACCCTAGCCTTCAACATAACCCTAACCCTAGGTCCAATCATAACCCTAACCGTCTCTCTAAACCTAGCCCTCAACATAACCCTAACCCTAGATCCAATCCTCACCCTAACCGTCTCTCTAACCCTAGCCCTCAACATAACCCTAACCCTAGATCCAGTCCTCACCCTAACCGTCTCTCTAACCCTAGCCCTCAACATAACCCTAACCCTAGGTCCAATCCTAACCCTAACTGTCTCTCTAACCCTAGCCCTCAATATAAGCCTAACCCTAGGTCCAATCCTAACCCTAACCGTCTTTCTAACCCTAGCCCTCAACATAACCCTAACCCTAGGTCCAATCCTCACCCTAACCGTCTCTCTAACCCTAGCCCTCAACATAACCCTAACCCTAGGTCCAATCCTCACCCTAACCGTCTCTCTAACCCTAGCCCTCAACCTAACCCTAACCCTAGGTCCAATCCTAACCCTAACCGTCCCTCTAACCCCAGCCCTCAACCTAAACGTAACCCTAGGTCCAATCGTAACCCTAACCGTCTCTGTAACCCTAGCCCTCAACCTAACCCTAACTCTAGGTCGAATCCTAACCCTAACCGTCTGTCTAACCCTAGCCCTCAACCTAAACCTAACCCTAGGTCCAATCCTAACCCTAACCGTCTCTCTAAACCTATCCCGCAACATAACCCTAACCCTAGGTACAATCCTAACCGTAACTATCACTCTAACCCTAGCCCTCAACATAACCCTAACCCTAGGTCCAATCCTAACCCTAACCGTCTCTCTAACCCTAGCCCTCAACATAACCCCAACCCTAGGTTCAATCCTAAAACTAACCGTCTCTCTAACCCTAGCCCTCAACATAACCCTAACCCTAGGTCCAATCGTAACCCTAACCATCTCTCTAACCCTAGCCCTCAACATAACCCTAACCCTAGGTCCAATCGTAACCCTAACGGTCTCTCTAACCCTAGCCCTCAACCTAACCCTAACCCTAGGTCCAATCCTAACCCTAACCGTCTCTCTAACCCTAGCCCTCAACCTAAACCTAACCCTAGGTCCAATCCTAGCCTTAACCGTCTCTATAAACCTACCCCTCAACATAACCCTAACCCTAGGTACAATCCTAACCGTAACTATCTCTCTAACCCTAGACCTCAACATAACCCTAACCCTAGGTCCAATCCTAACCCTAACCGTCTCTCTTACCCTAGCCCTCAACATAACCCTAACCCTTGCTCCAATCCTAGCCCTGACCGTATCTCTAAACCTAGCCCTCAACATAACCCTAACCCTAGGTCCAATCCTAACCCTGACCGTCTCTCTAATCCTAGCCCTCAACATAACCCTTACCCTAGGTCCAATCCTAACCCTGACCGTCTCTCTAACCCTAGCCCTCAAACTAACCCTAACCCTAGGTCCAATCCTAACCCTAACCGTCTCTCTAACCCTAGCCTTCAACATAACCCTAACCCTAGGTCCAATCATAACCCTAACCGTCTCTCTAAACCTAGCCTTCAACATAACCCTAACCCTAGGTCCAATCCTAACCCTAACAGTCTCTCTAACCCTAGCACTCAACATAACCCTAACCCTAGGTCCAATCCTAACCCTGACCGTCTCTCTAACCCTAGCCCTCAACATAACCCTAACCCTAGGTCCAATCCTAACCCTGACCGTCTCTCTAACCCTAGCCCTCAACATAACCCTAACCCTAGGTCCAATCCTAACCCTGACCGTCTCTCTAAACCTAGCCCTCAACATAACCCTAACCCTAGGTACAATCCTGACCCTAACCGTCTCTCTAACCCTAGCCCTCAACATAACCCTAACCCTAGGTCCAATCCTAACCCTAACCGCCTCTCTAACCCTAGCCCTCAACATAACCCTAACCCTAGGTCCAACCCTAACCCTAACCGTCTCTCTAACCCTAGCCCTCAGCATAACCCTAACCCTAGGTCCAATCCTAACCCTAACCGTCTCTCTAACCCTAGCCCTCAACCTAACCCTTACCCTAGGTCCAATCCTAACCCTAACCGTCTCTCTAACCCTAGCCCTCAACATTACCCTAACCTTAGGTCCAATCTTAACCCTAACTGTCTCTCTAACCCTAGCCCTCAACATAACCCTAACCCTAGGTGCAATCGTAACCTAAAAGTCTCTCTAACCCTAGCCCTCAACATAACTCTAACCCTAGGTCCAATCCTAACCCTAACCGTCTCTCTAACCCTAGCCCTCAAGATAACCGTAACCCTAGGTCCATTCCTCACCCTAACCGTCTCTCTAAACCTAGCCCTCAACATAACCGGAACCCTAGGTCCAATCCTAACCCTAACTGTCTCTCTAACCCTAAACCTCAACCTAACCCTAACCCTAGGTCCAATCCTAACCCTAAGCATCTCTCTATCCCTAGCCCTCAACATAACCCTAAGACTAGGTCCAATCCTAACCTAACCTTCTCTCTAACCCTAGCCCTCAACATAACTCTAACCCTAGGTCCAATCCTAACACTAACCGTCTCTCCAAGCCTAGACCTCAACATAACCCTAATCCTCGGTCCAATCCTAACCCTAACCGTCTCTCTAACCCTAGCCCTCAACCTAACCCTAACCCTAGGTCCAATCCTAACCCTAAGCATCTCTCTAACCCTAGCCCTCAACATAACTCTAACCCTAGGTCCAATCCTAACACTAAACGTCTCTCTAAGCCTAGCCCTCAACATAACCCTAACCCTAGGTCCAATCCTAACCCTAACCGTCTCTCTAACCCTTGCCCTCAACCTAACCCTAACCCTAGATCCAATCCTAACCCTAAGCATCTCTCTAACCCTAGCCCTCAACATAACCCTAACCCTATGTCCAAACCTAACCCTAACCGTCTCTCTAAACTTAGCCCTCAACATAACCCTAACCCTAGGTCCAATCCTAACCAAAACCGTCTCTCTAACCCTAGCCCTCAACATAACCCTAACCCTAAGTCCAATCCTAAACCTAACCGTCTCTCTAACCCTAGCCCTCAACATAACCCTAACCCTAGGTCCAATCCTAACCCAAACTGTCTCTCTAACCCTAGCCCTCAACATAACCCTAACCCTAGGTCCAATCCTAACCCTAACCCTCTCTCTAACCCTAGCCCTCAACATAACCTTAACCCTAGGTCCAATCCTAACCCTAACCCTCTCTCTAACCGTAGCCCTCAACATAACCCGAACCCTAGGTCCAATCCTAACCCTAACCCTCTCTCTATCCCGAGCCGTCAACATAACCCTAACCCTAGGTCCAAACCTCACCCTAACCGTCTCCCTAACCATAGCCCTCAACCTAACCCTAACCCTAGGGCCAATCCTAACCCTAACCGTCTCTCTAAACCTAGCCCTCAACATAACCCTAACCCTAGGTCCAACCCTAACCCTTACCGTCTCTCTAACCCTAGCCCTCAGCATAACCCTAACCCTAGGTCCAATCCTAACCCTAACCGTCTCTCTAACCCTAGCCCTCAACCTAACCCTTACCCTAGGTCCAATCCTAACCCTAACCGTCTCTCTAACCCTAGCCCTCAACATTACCCTAACCTTAGGTCCAATCTTAACCCTAACTGTCTCTCTAACCCTAGCCCTCAACATAACCCTAACCCTAGGTCCAATCGGAACCTAAAAGTCTCTCTAACCCTAGCCCTCAACATAACTCTAACCCTAGGTCCAATCCTAACCCTAACCGTCTCTCTAACCCTAGCCCTCAACATAACCGTAACCCTAGGTCCATTCCTCACCCTAACCGTCTCTCTAACCCTAGCCCTCAATATAACCGGAACCCTAGGTCCAATCCTAACCCTAACCGTCTCTCTAACCGTAGCACTCAACCTAACCCTAACCCTAGGTCCAATCCTAACCCTAACCGTCTCTCTAACCATAAACCTCAACCTAACCCTAACCCTAGGTCCAATCCTAACCCTAAGCATCTCTCTAACACTAGCCCTCAACATAACCCTAAGACTAGGTCCAATCCTAACCTAACCTTCTCTCTAACTCTAGCCCTCACATAACTCTAACCCTAGGTCCAATCCTAACACTAACCGTCTCTCCAAGCCTAGCCCTCAACATAACCCTAATCCTCGGTCCAATCCTAACCCTAACCGTCTCTCTAACCCTAGCCCTCAACCTAACCCTAACCCTAGGTCCAATCCAAACCCTAAGCATCTCTCTAACCCTAGCCCTCAACATAACTCTAACCCTAGGTCCAATCCTAACACTAACCGTATCTCCAAGCCTAGCCCTCAACATAACCCTAACCCTAGGTCCAATCTTAACCCTAACCGTCTCTGTAACCCTAGCCCTCAACCTAACCCTAACCCTAGGTACAATCCTAACCCTAAGCATCTCTCTAACCCTAGCCCTCAACATAACCCTAACCCTATGTCCAAACCTAACCCTAACCGTCTCTCTAAACTTAGCCCTCAACATAACCCTAACCCTAGGTCCAATCCTAACCAAAACCGTCTCTCTAACCCTTGCCCTCAACATAACCCTAACCCTAAGTCCAATCCTAAACCTAACCGTCTCTCTAACCCTAGCCCTCAACATAACCCTAACCCTAGGTCCAATCCTAACCCAAACCGTCTCTCTAACCCTAGCCCTCAACATAACCCTAACTCTAGGTCCAATCCTAACCCTAACCCTCTCTCTAACCCTAGCCCTCAACATAACCTTAACCCTAGGTCCAATCCTAACCCTAACCCTCTCTCTAACCGTAGCCCTCAACATAACCCGAACCCTAGGTCCAATCCTAACCCTAACCCTCTCTCTATTCCGAGCCGTCAACATAACCCTAACCCTAGGTCCAAACCTCACCCTAACCGTCTCCCTAACCCTAGCCCTCAACCTAACCCTAACCCTAGGGCCAATCCTAACCCTAACCGTCTCTCTAACCCTAGCCCTCAACATAACCCTAACCCTAGGTCCATTCGTAACCCTAACCGTCTCTCTAACCCTAGCACTCAACATAACCCTAACCCTAGGTCCAATCCTAACCCTAACCGTCTCTCTAACCCCAGCGCTCAACATAACCCTAACCCTAGGTCTAATCCTAACCCTAACCGTCTCTCTAACCCTAGCTCTCAAAATAACCCTTACCCTAGGTCCAATCTTAACACTAACCGTCTCTCTAAACCTAGCCCTCACCATAACCCTAACCGTAGATCTAATCCTCACCCTAACCGTCTCTCTAACCCTAGCCCTCAACCTAACCTTAACCCTAGGTCCAATCCTCACCCTAACCGCCTCTCTAACCCTAGCCCTCAACCTAACCGTAACCCTATGTCCAATCCTAACCCTAACCGTCTCTCTAACCCTAGGCCTCAACATAACCTCAACCCTAGGTTCAATCCTAAACCTAACCGTCTCTCTAACCCTAGCCCTCAACATAACCCTAACCCTAGGTCCAATCCTAACCCTAACCGTCTCTATAAACCTAGCCCTCAACATAACCCTAACCCTAGGTCCAATCATAACACTAACCGTCTCTCTAACCCTAGCCCTCAACATAACCCTAACCCTAGGTCCAATCCTCACCCTAACCGTCTCTCTAACCCTAGCCCTCAACATAACCCTAACCCTAGGTCCAATCCTAACAATAACCGTCTCTCTAACCCTAACCCTCAACATAACCCTAACCCTAGGTACAATCCTAACCCTATCTGTCTCTCTAACTCTAGCCCTCAACATAACACTAACCCTAGGACCAATCCTAACCCTAACCGTCGCTCTAACCCTAGCCCTCAACATAACACTAACCCTAGGTCCAATCCTCACCCTAACCGTCTCTCTAAACCTAGCCCTCAACATAGCCCTAACCCTAGGTCCAATCCTAACCCTAACCGTCGCTCTAACCCTAGCCCTCAACATAACACTAACCCTAGGTCCAATCCTCACCCTAACCGTCTCTCTAACCCTAGCCCTCAACATAGCCCTAACCCTAGGTCCAATCTAACCCTAAACGTCTCTCTAAGCCTAGCCCTCAACATAACCCCAACCCTAGGTTCAATCCTAACCCTAACCGTCTCTCTAACCCTAGCCCTCAACATAACCCTAACCCTAGGTCCAATCGTAACCCTAACCATCTCTCTAACCCTAGCCCTCAACATAACCCTAACCCTAGGTCCAATCGTAACCCTAACCGTCTCTCTAACCCTAGCCCTCAACCTAACCCTAACGCTAGGTCCAATCCTAACCCTAACCGTCTCTCTAACCTGAGCCCTCAACCTGAACCTAACCCTAGGTCCCATCCTAACCCTAACCGTCTCTCTAAACCTACCCCTCAACATAACCCTAACCCTAGGTACAATCCTAACCGTAACTATCTCTCTAACCCTAGCCCTCAACATAACCCTAACCCTAGGTCCAATCCTAACCCTAACCGTCTCTCTAACCCTAGCCCTCAACATAACCCTAACCCTAGGTCCAATCCTAACCCTAACCGTCTCTCTAACCCTAGCCCTCAACATAACCCTAACCCTAGGTCCAATCCTAACCCAAACCGTCTCTCTAACCCTAGCCCTCAACATAACCCTAACCCTAGGTCCAATCCTAAACCTAACCGTCTCTCTAACCCTAGCCCTCAACATAACCCTAACCCTAGGTCCAATCCTAACCCAAACCGTCTCTCTAACCCTAGCCCTCAACATAACCCTAACCCTAGGCCCAATCCTAACCCTAACCCTCTCTCTAACCGTAGCCCTCAACATAACCCGAACCCTAGGTCCAATCCTAACCCTAACGCTCTCTCTATCCCGAGCCGTCAACATAACCCTAACCCTAGGTCCAAACCTCACCCTAACCGTCTCCCTAACCCTATCCCTCAACCTAACCCTAACCCTAGGTCCAATCCTAACCCTAACCGTCTCTCTAACCCTAGCCCTCAACATTACCCTAACCTTAGGTCCAATCTTAACCCTAACTGTCTCTCTAACCCTAGCCCTCAACATAACCCTAACCCTAGGTCCAATCCTAACCCTAACCGTCTCTCTAACCCTAGCCCTCAACATAACCGGAACCCTAGGTCCAATCCTAACCCTAACCGTCTCTCTAACCCTAGCACTCAACCTAACCCTAACCCTAGGTCCAATACTAACCCTAACCGTCTCTCTAACCCTAAACCACAACCTAACCCTAACCCTAGGTCCAATCCTAACCCTAAGCATCTCTCTAACCCTAGCCCTCAACATAACCCTAACACGAGGTCCAATCCTAACCTAAACTTCTCTCTAAGCCTAGCCCTCAACATAACTCTAACCCTAGATCCAATCCTAACACTAACCGTCTCTCCAAGCCTAGCCCTCAACATAACCCTAATCCTCGGTCCAATCCTAACCCTAACCGTCTCTCTAACCCTAGCCCTCAACCTAACCCTAACCCTAGGTCCAATCCTAACCCTAAGCATCTCTCTAACCCTAGCCCACAACATAACTCTAACCCCAGGTCCAATCCTAACACTAACCGTCTCTCCAAGCCTAGCCCTCAACATAACCCTAACCCTAGGTCCAATCCTAAACCTAACCGTCCCTCTAACCCTTGCCCTCAACCTAAACCTAACCCTAGGTCCAATCCTAACCCTAAGCATCTCTCTAACCCTAGCCCTCAACATAACCCTAACCTTATGTCCAAACCTAACACTAACAGTCTCTCTAAACTTAGCCCTCAACATAACCCTAACCCTAGGTCCAATCCTAACCAAAACCGTCTCTCTAACCCTAGCCCTCAACATAACCCTAACCTTAAGTCCAATCCTAAACCTAACCGTCTCTCTAACCTTAGCCCTCAACATAACCCTAACCCTAGGTCCAATCCTAACCCAAACCGTCTCTCTAACCCTAGCCCTCAACATAACCCTAACCCTAGGTCCAATCCTAACCCTAACTCTCTCTCTAACCCTAGCCCTCAACATAACCTTAACCCTAGGTCCAATCCTAACCCTAACCCTCTCTCTAACCGTAGCCCTCAACATAACCCGAACCCTAGGTCCAATCCTAACCCTAACCCTCTCTCTATCCCGAGCCGTCAACATAACCCTAACCCTAGGTCCAGACCTCACCCTAACCGTCTCCCTAACCCAAGCCCTCAACCTAACCCTAACCCTAGGTCCAATCCTATCCCTAACCGTCTCTCGAACCCTAGCGCTCAACATAACCCTAAACCTAGGTCTAATCCTAACCCTAACCGTCTCTCTAACCCTAGCCCTCAACATAACCTTAATCCTAGGTCCAATCCTAACCCTAACCGTCTCTCTAACCCTAGCCCTCAAAATAACCCTTACCCTAGGTCCAATCTTAACCCGAACCGTCTCTCTAACCCTAGCCCTCACCATAACCCTAACCGTAGGTCCAATCCTCACCCTAACCGTCTCTCTAACCCTAGCCCTCAACCTAACCCTAACCCTAGGTCCAATCCTAACACTAACCGTCTCTCTAAACCTAGCCCTCAACCCAGCACTAACCCTAGGTCCAATCCTAACCCTAACCGTCTCTCTAAACGTATCCCTCAACCTAACCCTAACCCTAGGTCCAATCCTAACCCTAACCGTCTCTCTGACCCTAGCCCTCAGCATAACCCTAACCCTAGGTCCAATCCTAACCCTAATTGTCTGTCTAACCCTAGCCCTCAACATAACCCTAACCCTAGGTCCAATCCTAACCCTAACCGTCTCTCTGACCCTAGCCCTCAACATAACCCTAACCCTAGGTCCAATCCTCACCCTAACCGTCTCTCTAACACTAGCCCTAAACATAACCCTAACCCTAGGTCCAATCCTCACCCTAACCGTCTCTCTAACCCTAGCCCTGAACATAACCCTAACCCTAGGTCCAATCCTAACCCTAACCGTCTCTCTGACCCTAGCCCTCAACATAGCCCTAACCCTAGGTCCAATCCTAACCCTAACCGTCTCTCTAACACTAGCCCTCAACATAACCCTATCCCTAGGTCCAATCCTAAACCTAACCGTCTCTCTTACCCTAGCCCTCAACCTAACCCTAACCCTAGGTCCAATCCTAACCCTAACCGTTCTCTAACCCTAGCCCTCAACCTAACCTTAACCCTAGGTCCAATCCTAACCCTAACCGTCTCTCTGACCCTAGCCCTCAGCATAACCCTAACCCTAGGTCCAATCCTAACCCTAACTGTCTGTCTAACCCTAGCCCTCAACATAACCCTAACCCTAGGTCCAACCCTAACCCTAACCGTCTCTCTGACCCTAGCCCTCAACATAACCCTAACGCTAGGTCCAATCCTAACCCAAACCGTCTCTCTAACCCTAGCCCTCAACATAACCCTAATCCTAGGTCCAATCCTAACCCTAACCCTCTCTCTAACCCTAGCCCTCAACATAACCTTAACCCTAGGTCCAATCCTAACCCTAACCCTCTCTCTAACCGTAGCCCTCAACATAACCCGAACCCTAGCTCCAATCCTAACCCTAACCCTCTCTCTATCCCGAGCCGTCAACATAACCCTAACCCTAGGTCCAAACCTCACCCTAACCGTCTCCCTAACCCTAGCCCTCAACCTAACCCTAACCCTAGGGCCAATCCTAACCCTAACCGTCTCTCTAACCCTAGCCCTCAACATAACCCTAACCCTAGGTCCATTCGTAACCCTAACCGTCTCTCTAACCCTAGCACTCAACATAACCCTAACCCTAGGTCCAATCCTAACCCAAACCTTCTCTCTAACCCTAGCGCTCAACATAACCCTAACCGTAGGTCTAATCCTAACTCTAACCGTCTCTCTAACCCTAGCCCTCAACATATCCGTAACCCTAGGTCCAATCCTAACCCTATCCGTCTCTCTAACGCTAGCCCTCAACATAACACTAACCCTAGGACCAATCCTAACCCTAACCGTCGCTCTAACCCTAGCCCTCAACATAACACTAACCCTAGGTCCAATCCTCACCCTAACCGTCTCTCTAACCCTAGCCCTCAACATAGCCCTAACCCTAGGTCCAATCCTAACCCTAACCGTCTCTCTAACCCTAGCCCTCAACATAACCCTAACCCTAGGTCCAAACCTAACACTAACCGTCTCTCTAACCCTAGCCCTCAACCCAGCACTAACCCTAGGTCCAATCCTAACCCTAACCGTCTCTCTAAACGTAGCCCTCAACCTAACCCTAACCCTAGGTCCAATCCTAACCCTAACCGTCTCTCTGACCCTAGCCCTCAGCATAACCCTAACCCTAGGTCCAATCCTAACCCTAATTGTCTGTCTAACCCTAGCCCTCAACATAACCCTAACCCTAGGTCCAATCCTAACCCTAACCGTCTCTCTGACCCTAGCCCTCAACATAACCCTAACCCTAAGTCCAATCCTCACCCTAACCGTCTCTCTAACACTAGCCCTAAACATAACCCTAAACCTAGGTCCAATCCTCACCCTAACCGTCTCTCTAACCCTAGCCCTGAACATAACCCTAACCCTAGGTCCAATCCTAACCCTAACCGTCTCTCTAACCCTAGCCCTCAACGTAACCCTAACCCTAGGTCCAATCCTAACCCTAACCGTCTCTCTGACCCTAGCCCTCAACATAGCCCTAACCCTAGGTCCAATCCTAACCCTAACCGTCTCTCTAACACTAGCCCTCAACATAACCCTAACCCTAGGTCCAATCCTAACCCTAACCGTCTCTCTAAACCTACCCCTCAACATAACCCTAACCCTAGGTACAATCCTAACCGTAACTATCTCTCTAACCCTAGCCCTCAACATAACCCTAACCCTAGGTCCAATCCTAACCCTAACCGTCTCTCTAACCCTAGCCCTCAACATAACCCTAACCCTAGGTCCAATCCTAACCCAAACCGTCTCTCTAACCCTAGCCCTCAACATAACCCTAACCCTAGGTCCAATCCTAAACCTAACCGTCTCTCTAACCCTAGCCCTCAACATAACCCTAACCCTAGGTCCAATCCTAACCCAAACCGTCTCTCTAACCCTAGCCCTCAACATAACCCTAACCCTAGGTCCAATCCTAACCCTAACCCTCTCTCTAACCCTAGCCCTCAAAATAACCTTAACCCTAGGTCCAATCCTAACCCTAACCCTCTCTCTAACCGTAGCCCTCAACATAACCCGAACCCTAGGTCCAATCCTAACCCTAACGCTCTCTCTATCCCGAGCCGTCAACATAACCCTAACCCTAGGTCCAAACCTCACCCTAACCGTCTCCCTAACCCTATCCCTCAACCTAACCCTAACCCTAGGTCCAATCCTAACCCTAACCGTCTCTCTAACTCTAGCCCTCAACATTACCCTAACCTTAGGTCCAATCTTAACCCTAACTGTCTCTCTAACCCTAGCCCTCAACATAACCCTAACCCTAGGTCCAATCCTAACCCTAACCGTCTCTCTAACCCTAGCCCTCAACATAACCGGAACCCTAGGTCCAATCCTAACCCTAACCGTCTCTCTAACCCTAGCACTCAACCTAACCCTAACCCTAGGTCCAATACTAACCCTAACCGTCTCTCTAACCCTAAACCACAACCTAACCCTAACCCTAGGTCCAATCCTAACCCTAAGCATCTCTCTAACCCTAGCCCTCAACATAACCCTAACACGAGGTCCAATCCTAACCTAAACTTCTCTCTAACCCTAGCCCTCAACATAACTCTAACCCTAGATCCAATCCTAACACTAACCGTCTCTCCAAGCCTAGCCCTCAACATAACCCTAATCCTCGGTCCAATCCTAACCCTAACCGTCTCTCTAACCCTAGCCCTCAACCTAACCCTAACCCTAGGTCCAATCCTAACCCTAAGCATCTCTCTAACCCTAGCCCACAACATAACTCTAACCCCAGGTCCAATCCTAACACTAACCGTCTCTCCAATCCTAGCCCTCAACATAACCCTAACCCTAGGTCCAATCCTAAACCTAACCGTCCCTCTAACCCTTGCCCTCAACCTAACCCTAACCCTAGGTCCAATCCTAACCCTAAGCATCTCTCTAACCCTAGCCCTCAACATAACCCTAACCTTATGTCCAAACCTAACACTAACAGTCTCTCTAAACTTAGCCCTCAACATAACCCTAACCCTAGGTCCAATCCTAACCAAAACCGTCTCTCTAACCCTAGCCCTCAACATAACCCTAACCTTAAGTCCAATCCTAACCCTAACTCTCTCTCTAACCCTAGCCCTCAACATAACCTTAACCCTAGGTCCAATCCTAACCCTAACCCTCTCTCTAACCGTAGCCCTCAACATAACCTTAACCCTAGGTCCAATCCTCACCCTAACCGTCTCTCTAACCCTAGCCCTCAACATAACCCTAACCCTAGGTCCAATCCTAACACTAACCGTTTCTCTAAACCTAGCCCTCAACCCAGCACTAACCCTAGGTCCAATCCTAACCCTAACCGTCTCTCTAAACGTATCCCTCAACCTAACCCTAACCCTAGGTCCAATCCTAACCCTAACCGTCTCTCTGACCCTAGCCCTCAGCATAACCCTAACCCTAGGTCCAATCCTAACCCTAATTGTCTGTCTAACCCTAGCCCTCAACATAACCCTAACCCTAGGTCCAATCCTAACCCTAACCGTCTCTCTGACCCTAGCCCTCAACATAACCCTAACCCTAGGTCCAATCCTCACCCTAACCGTCTCTCTAACACTAGCCCTAAACATAACCCTAACCCTAGGTCCAATCCTCACCCTAACCGTCTCTCTAACCCTAGCCCTGAACATAACCCTAACCCTAGGTCCAATCCTAACCCTAACCGTCTCTCTGACCCTAGCCCTCAACATAGCCCTAACCCTAGGTCCAATCCTAACCCTAACCGTCTCTCTAACACTAGCCCTCAACATAACCCTATCCCTAGGTCCAATCCTAAACCTAACCGTCTCTCTTACCCTAGCCCTCAACCTAACCCTAACCCTAGGTCCAATCCTAACCCTAACCGTTCTCTAACCCTAGCCCTCAACCTAACCTTAACCCTAGGTCCAATCCTAACCCTAACCGTCTCTCTGACCCTAGCCCTCAGCATAACCCTAACCCTAGGTCCAATCCTAACCCTAACTGTCTGTCTAACCCTAGCCCTCAACATAACCCTAACCCTAGGTCCAACCCTAACCCTAACCGTCTCTCTGACCCTAGCCCTCAACATAACCCTAACGCTAGGTCCAATCCTAACCCAAACCGTCTCTCTAACCCTAGCCCTCAACATAACCCTAATCCTAGGTCCAATCCTAACCCTAACCCTCTCTCTAACCCTAGCCCTCAACATAACCTTAACCCTAGGTCCAATCCTAACCCTAACCCTCTCTCTAACCGTAGCCCTCAACATAACCCGAACCCTAGCTCCAATCCTAACCCTAACCCTCTCTCTATCCTGAGCCGTCAACATAACCCTAACCCTAGGTCCAAACCTCACCCTAACCGTCTCCCTAACCCTAGCCCTCAACCTAACCCTAACCCTAGGGCCAATCCTAACCCTAACCGTCTCTCTAACCCTAGCCCTCAACATAACCCTAACCCTAGGTCCATTCGTAACCCTAACCGTCTCTCTAACCCTAGCACTCAACATAACCCTAACCCTAGGTCCAATCCTAACCCTAACCTTCTCTCTAACCCTAGCGCTCAACATAACCCTAACCCTAGGTCTAATCCTAACTCTAACCGTCTCTCTAACCCTAGCCCTCAACATAACCTTAATCCTAGGTCCAATCCTAACCCTAACCGTCTCTCTAACACTAGCCCTCAAAATAACCCTTACCCTAGGTCCAATATTAACCCTAACCGTCTCTCTAACCCTAGCCCTCACCATAACCCTAACTGTAGGTCCAATCCTCACCCTAACCGTCTCTCTAACCCTAGCCCTCAACCTATCCCTAACCCTAGGTCCAATCCTCACCCTAACCGACTCTCTAACCCTAGCCCTCAACCTAACCGTAACCCTATGTCCAATCCTAACCCTAACCGTCTCTCTAACCCTAGCCCTCAACATAACCTCAACCCTAGGTTCAATCCTAAACCTAACCGTCTCTCTAACCCTAGCCCTCAACATAACCCTAACCCTAGGTCCAATCCTAACCCTAACCGTCTCTATAACCCTAGCCCTCAACATAACCCTAACCCTAGGTCCAATCATAACACTAACCGTCTCTCTAACCCTAGCCCTCAACATAACCCTAACCCTAGGTCCAATCCTCACCCTAACCGTCTCTCTAACCCCAGCCCTCAAAATAACCCTAACCCTAGGTCTAATCCTAACACTAACCGTCTCTCTAACCCTACCCCTCAACATAACCCTAACCCTAGGTCCAATCCTAACCCTATCCGTCTCTCTAACTCTAGCCCTCAACATAACACTAACCCTAGGACCAATCCTAACCCTAACCGTCGCTCTAACCCTAGCCCTCAACATAACACTAACCCTATGTCCAATCCTTACCCTAACCGTCTCTCTAACCCTAGCCCTCAACATAACCTCAACCCTAGGTTCAATCCTAAACCTAACCGTCTCTCTAACCCTAGCCCTCAACATAACCCTAACCCTAGGTCCAATCCTAACCCTAACCGTCTCTATAACCCTAGCCCTCAACATAACCCTAACCCTAGGTCCAATCCTAACCCTAACCGTCTCTCTAAACCTAGCCCTCAACATAACCCTAACCCTAGGTCCAATCCTCACCCTAACCGTCTCTCTAACCCTAGCCCTCAACATAACCCTAACCCTAGGTCCAATGCTAACACTAACCTTCTCTCTAACCCTACCCCTCAACATAACACTAACCCTAGGTCCAATCCTAACCCTATCCGTCTCTCTAACTCTAGCCCTCAACATAACACTAACCCTAGGACCAATCCTAACCCTAACCGTCTTTCTAACCCTAGCCCTCAACATAACCCTAACCCTAGGTCCAATCCTCACCCTAACCGTCTCTCTAACCCTAGCCCTCAACATAACCCTAACCCTAGGTCCAATCCTCACCCTATCCGTCTCTCTAACCCTAGCCCTCAACCTAACCCTAACCCTAGGTCCAATCCTAACCCTAAGCGTCTGTCTAACCCTAGTCCTCAACCTAACCCTAACTCTAGGTCCAATCCTAACCCTAACCGTCTCTCTGACCCTAGCCCTCAACATAACCCTAACCCTAGGTCTAATCCTACCCCTAACCGTCTCTGTAACCCTAGCCCTCAACATAACCTTAATACTAGGTCCAATCTTAACCCTAACCGACTCTCTAACCCTAGCCCTCAACATAACCCTAACCCTAGGTCTAATCCTCACCCAAACCGTCTCTGTAACCCTAGCCTTCAACATAACCTTAATCCTAGGTCCAATCTTAACCCTAACCGTCTCTCTAACCCTAGCCCTCACCATTACCCTAACCCTAGGTACAATCCTACCCCTAACCGTCTCTCTAACCCTAGCCCTCAACCTAACCCTAACCCTAGGTCCAATCCTAAACCTAACCGTCTCTCTAACACTAGCCCTCAACATAACCCTATCCCTAGGTCCAATCCTAAACCTAACCGTCTCTCTTACCCTAGCCCTCAACCTAACCCTAACCCTAGGTCCAATCCTAACCCTAACCGTTCTCTAACCGTAGCCCTCAACCTAACCCTAACCCTAGGTCCAATCCTAACCCTAACCGTCTCTCTGACCCTAGCCCTCAGCATAACCGTAACCCTAGGTCCAATCCTAACCCTAACTGTCTGTCTAACCCTAGCCCTCAACATAACCCTAACCCTAGGTCCAACCCTAACCCTAACCGTCTCTCTGACCCTAGCCCTCAACATAACCCTAACCCTAGGTCCAATCCTAACCCTAACCCTCTCTCTAACCCTAGCCCTCAACATAACCCTAACCCTAGGTCCAATCCTAACCCTAACCCTCTCTCTAACCCTAGCCCTCAACATAACCTTAACCCTAGGTCCAATCCTAACGCTAACCCTCTCTCTAACCCTAGCCCTCAACATAACCCGAACCCTAGCTCCAATCCTAACCCTAACCCTCTCTCTATCCCGAGCCGTCAACATAACCCTAACCCTAGGTCCAAACCTCACCCTAACCGTCTCCCTAACCCTAGCCCTCAACCTAACCCTAACCCTAGGGCCAATCCTAACCCTAACCGTCTCTCTAACCCTAGCCCTCAACATAACCCTAACCCTAGGTCCATTCGTAACCCTAACCGTCTCTCTAACCCTAGCACTCAACATAACCCTAACCCTAGGTCCAATCCTAACCCTAACCTGCTCTCTAACCCTAGCGCTCAACATAACCCTAACCCTAGGTCTAATCCTAACTCTTACCGTCTCTCTAACCCTAGCCCTCAACATAACCTTATTCCTAGGTCCAATCCTAACCCTAACCGTCTCTCTAACCCTAGCCCTCAAAATAACCCTTACCCTAGGTCCAATATTAACCCTAACCGTCCCTCTAACCCTAGCCCTCACCATAACCCTAACTGTAGGTCCAATCCTCACCCTAACCGTCTCTCTAACCCTAGCCCTCAACATTACCCTAACCCTAGGTCCAATCCTCACCCTAACCGACTCTCTAACCCTAGCCCTCAACCTAACCGTCACCCTATGTCCAATCCTAACCCTAACCGTCTCTCTAACCCTAGCCCTCAACATAACCTCAACCCTAGGTTCAATCCTAAACCTAACCGTCTCTCTAACCCTAGCCCTCAACATAACCCTAACCCTAGGTCCAATCCTAACCCTAACCGTCTCTATAACCCTAGCCCTCAACATAACCCTAACCCTAGGTCCAATCATAACACTAACCGTCTCTCTAACCCTAGCCCTCAACATAACCCTAACCCTAGGTCCAATCCTCACCCTAACCGTCTCTCTAACCCCAGCCCTCAACATAACCCTAACCCTAGGTCTAATCCTAACACTAACCGTCTCTCTAACCCTACCCCTCTACATAACCCTAACCCTAGGTCCAATCCTAACCCTATCCGTCTCTCTAACTCTAGCCCTCAACATAACACTAACCCTAGGACCAATCCTTACCCTAACCGTCGCTCTAACCCTAGCCCTCAACATAACACTAACCCTAGGTCCAATCCTCACCCTAACCGTCTCTCTAACCCTAGCCCTCAACATAGCCCTAACCCTAGGTCCAATCCTAACCCTAACCTTCGCTCTAACCCTAGCCCTCAACATAACACTAACCCTAGGTCCAATCCTCACCCTAACCGTCTCTCTAACCCTAGCCCTCAACATAGCCCTAACCCTAGGTCCAATCCTAACCCTAACCGTCTCTCTAATCCTAGCCCTCAACATAACCCCAACCCTAGGTTCAATCCTAACCCTAACCGTCTCTCTAACCCTAGCCCTCAACATAACCCTAACCCTAGGTCCAATCGTAACCCTAACCATCTCTCTAACCCTAGCCCTCAACATAATCCTAACCCTAGGTCCAATCGTAACCCTAACCGTCTCTCTAACCCTAGCCCTCAACCTAACCCTAACGCTAGGTCCAATCCTAACCCTATACGTCTCTCTAACCCTAGCCCTCAACCTAAACCTAACCCTAGGTCCAATCCTAACCCTAACCGTCTCTCTAAACCTACCCCTCAACATAACCCTAACCCTAGGTACAATCCTAACCGTAACTATCTCTCTAACCCTAGCCCTCAACATAACCCTAACCCTAGGTCCAATCCTAACCCTAAACGTCTCTCTAACCCTAGCCCTCAACATAACCCTAACCCTTGCTCCTATCCTAGCCCTGACCGTATCTCTAAACCTAGCCCTCAACATAACCCTAACCCTAGGTACAATCCTGACCCTAACCGTCTCTCTAACCCTAGCCCTCAACATAACCCTAACCCTAGTGTCCAATCCTAACCCTAAAGGTCTCTCTAACCTTAGCCCTCAACATATCCGTAACCCTAGTCCCAATCCTAACCATAACCGTATCTCTAACCCTAGCCCTCAACATAACCCTAACCCGAGGTCCATTCCTAACCCTAACCGCCTCTCTAACCCTAGCCCTCAACATAACCCTAACCCTAGGTCCAACCATAACCCTAACCGTCTCTCTAACCCTAGGCCTCAGCATAAACCTAAACCTTGGTGCAATCCTAACCCTAACCGTCTCTCTAACCCTAGCCCTCAACCTAACCCTTACCCTAGGTCCAATCCTAACCAAAACCGTCTCTCTAACCCTAGCCCTCAACATAACCCTAACCCTAAGTCCAATCCTAAACCTAACCGTCTCTCTAACCCTAGCCCTCAACATAACCCTAACCCTAGGTCCAATCCTAACCCAAACCGTCTCTCTAACCCTAGCCCTCAACATAACCCTAACCCTAGGTCCAATCCTAACCCTAACCCTCTCTCTAACCCTAGCCCTCAACATAACCTTAACCCTAGGTCCAATCCTAACCCTAACCCTCTCTCTAACCCTAGCCCTCAACATAACCTTAACCCTAGGTCCAATCCTAACCCTAACCCTCTCTCTAACCGTAGCCCTCAACATAACCCTAACCCTAGGTCCAAACCTCACCCTAACCGTCTCCCTAACCCTAGCCCTCAACCTAACCCTAACCCTAGGTCCAATCCTCACCCTAACCGTCTCGCTGACCCTAGCCCTCAACATAACCCTAACCCTAGGTCCAATCCTCACCCTAACCGTCTCTCTAACCCTAGCCCTCAACATAACCCTAACCTTAGGTCCAATCCTAACCCTAACCGTCTCTCTAACCCTTGTCCTCAACATAACCCTAACCCTAGATCCAATCCTCACCCTAACCGTCTCTCTAACCCTAGCCCTCAACATAACCCTAACCCTAGATCCAATCCTCACCCTAACCGTCTCTCTAACCCTAGCCCTCAACATAACCCTAACCCTAGATCCAGTCCTCACCCTAACCGTCTCTCTAACCCTAGCCCTCAACATAACCCTAACCCTAGGTCCAATCCTAACCCTAACTGTCTCTCTAACCCTAGCCCTCAATATAAGCCTAACCCTAGGTCCAATCCTAACCCTAACCGTCTTTCTAACCCTAGCCCTCAACATAACCCTAACCCTAGGTCCAATCCTCACCCTAACCGTCTCTCTAACCCTAGCCCTCAACATAACCCTAACCCTAGGTCCAATCCTCACCCTATCCGTCTCTCTAACCCTAGCCCTCAACCTAACCCTAACCCTAGGTCCAATCCTAACCCTAACCGTCTGTCTAACCGTAGTCCTCAACCTAACCCTAACTCTAGGTCCAATCCTAACCCTAACTGTCTCTCTGACCCTAGCCCTCAACATAACCCTAACCCTAGGTCTAATCCTACCCCTAACCGTCTCTGTAACCCTAGCCCTCAACATAACCTTAATACTAGGTCCAATCTTAACCCTAACCGACTCTCTAACCCTAGCCCTCAACATAACCCTAACCCTAGGTCTAATCCTCACCCAAACCGTCTCTGTAACCCTAGCCCTCAACATAACCTTAATCCTAGGTCCAATCTTAACCCTAACCGTCTCTCTAACCCTAGCCCTCACCATTACCCTAACCCTAGGTACAATCCTACCCCTAACCGTCTCTCTAACCCTAGCCCTCAACCTAACCCTAACCCTAGGTCCAATCCTAACCCTAACCGTCTCTCTAACACTAGCCCTCAACATAACCCTATCCCTAGGTCCAATCCTAAACCTAACCGTCTCTCTTACCCTAGCCCTCAACCTAACCCTAACCCTAGGTCCAATCCTAACCCTAACCGTTCTCTAACCCTAGCGCTCAACCTAACCCTAACCCTAGGTCCAATCCTAACCCTAACCGTCTCTCTGACCCTAGCCCTCAGCATAACCCTAACCCTAGGTCCAATCCTAACCCTAACTGTCTGTCTAACCCTAGCCCTCAACATAACCCTAACCCTAGGTCCAACCCTAACCCTAACCGTCTCTCTGACCCTAGCCCTCAACATAA
The DNA here is from genome assembly GCF_964146895.1 of Miniopterus schreibersii. Lineage (NCBI taxonomy): Eukaryota > Metazoa > Chordata > Mammalia > Chiroptera > Miniopteridae > Miniopterus > Miniopterus schreibersii. The sequence continues at coordinate 74,586,355 of NC_138111.1, read as the reverse complement.
CCCTAACCCTAGGTCCAATCCTAACCCAAACCGTCTCTCTAACCCTAGCCCTCAACATAACCCTAACCCTAGGTCCAATCCTAACCCTAACCCTCTCTCTAACCCTAGCCCTCAACATAACCTTAACCCTAGGTCCAATCCTAACCCTAACCCTCTCTCTAACCGTAGCCCTCAACATAACCCGAACCCTAGCTCCAATCCTAACCCTAACCCTCTCTCTATCCCGAGCCGTCAACATAACCCTAACCCTAGGTCCAAACCTCACCCTAACCGTCTCCCTAACCCTAGCCCTCAACCTAACCCTAACCCTAGGGCCAATCCTAACCCTAACCGTCTCTCTAACCCTAGCCCTCAACATAACCCTAACCCTAGGTCCATTCGTAACCCTAACCGTCTCTCTAACCCTAGCACTCAACATAACCCTAACCCTAGGTCCAATCCTAACCCTAACCTGCGCTCTAACCCTAGCGCTCAACATAACCCTAACCCTAGGTCTAATCCTAACTCTTACCGTCTCTCTAACCCTAGCCCTCAACATAACCTTATTCCTAGGTCCAATCCTAACCCTAACCGTCTCTCTAACCCTAGCCCTCAAAATAACCCTTACCCTAGGTCCAATATTAACCCTAACCGTCTCTCTAACCCTAGCCCTCACCATAACCCTAACTGTAGGTCCAATCCTCACCCTAACCGTCTCTCTAACCCTAGCCCTCAACATTACCCTAACCCTAGGTCCAATCCTCACCCTAACCGACTCTCTAACCCTAGCCCTCAACCTAACCGTCACCCTATGTCCAATCCTAACCCTAACCGTCTCTCTAACCCTAGCCCTCAACATAACCTCAACCCTAGGTTCAATCCTAAACCTAACCGTCTCTCTAACCCTAGCCCTCAACATAACCCTAACCCTAGGACCAATCCTAACCCTAACCGTCTCTATAACCCTAGCCCTCAACATAACCCTAACCCTAGGTCCAATCATAACACTAACCGTCTCTCTAACCCTAGCCCTCAACATAACCCTAACCCTAGGTCCAATCCTCACCCTAACCGTCTCTCTAACCCCAGCCCTCAACATAACCCTAACCCTAGGTCTAATCCTAACACTAACCGTCTCTCTAACCCTACCCCTCTACATAACCCTAACCCTAGGTCCAATCCTAACCCTATCCGTCTCTCTAACTCTAGCCCTCAACATAACACTAACCCTAGGACCAATCCTTACCCTAACCGTCGCTCTAACCCTAGCCCTCAACATAACACTAACCCTAGGTCCAATCCTCACCCTAACCGTCTCTCTAACCCTAGCCCTCAACATAGCCCTAACCCTAGGTCCAATCCTAACCCTAACCTTCGCTCTAACCCTAGCCCTCAACATAACACTAACCCTAGGTCCAATCCTCACCCTAACCGTCTCTCTAACCCTAGCCCTCAACATAGCCCTAACCCTAGGTCCAATCCTTACCCTAACCGTCTCTCTAATCCTAGCCCTCAACATAACCCCAACCCTAGGTTCAATCCTAACCCTAACCGTCTCTCTAACCCTAGCCCTCAACATAACCCTAACCCTAGGTCCAATCGTAACCCTAACCGTCTCTCTAACCCTAGCCCTCAACATAACCCTAACCCTAGGTCCAATCGTAACCCTAACCATCTCTCTAACCCTAGCCCTCAACCTAACCCTAACGCTAGGTCCAATCCTAACCCTAACCGTCTCTCTAACCCTAGCCCTCAACCTAAACCTAACCCTAGGTCCAATCCTAACCCTAACCGTCTCTCTAAACCTACCCCTCAACATAACCCTAACCCTAGGTACAATCCTAACCGTAACTATCTTTCTAACCCTAGCCCTCAACATAACCCTAACCCTAGGTCCAATCCTAACCCTAAACGTCTCTCTAACCCTAGCCCTCAACATAACCCTAACCCTTGCTCCTATCCTAGCCCTGACCGTATCTCTAAACCTAGCCTTCAACATAACCCTAACCCTAGGTACAATCCTGACCCTAACCGTCTCTCTAACCCTAGCCCTCAACATAACCCTAACCCTAGTGTCCAATCCTAACCCTAAAGGTCTCTCTAACCTTAGCCCTCAACATATCCGTAACCCTAGTCCCAATCCTAACCATAACCGTCTCTCTAACCCTAGCCCTCAACATAACCCTAACCCGAGGTCCATTCCTAACCCTAACCGCCTCTCTAACCCTAGCCCTCAACATAACCCTAAACCTTGGTGCAATCCTAACCCTAACCGTCTCTCTAACCCTAGCCCTCAACCTAACCCTTACCCTAGGTCCAATCCTAACCAAAACCGTCTCTCTAACCCTAGCCCTCAACATAACCCTAACCCTAAGTCCAATCCTAAACCTAACCGTCTCTCTAACCCTAGCCCTCAACATAACCCTAACCCTAGGTCCAATCCTAACCCAAACCGTCTCTCTAACCCTAGCCCTCAACATAACCCTAACCCTAGGTCCAATCCTAACCCTAACCCTCTCTCTAATCCTAGCCCTCAACATAACCTTAACCCTAGGTCCAATCCTAACCCTAACCCTCTCTCTAACCGTAGCCCTCAACATAACCCGAACCCTAGGTCCAATCCTAACCCTAACCCTCTCTCTATCCCGAGCCGTCAACATAACCCTAACCCTAGGTCCAAACCTCACCCTAACCGTCTCCCTAACCCTAGCCCTCAACCTAACCCTAACCCTAGGTCCAATCCTCACCCTAACCGTCTCGCTGACCCTAGCCCTCAACATAACCCTAACCCTAGGTCCAATCCTCACCCTAACCGTCTCTCTAACCCTAGCCCTCAACATAACCCTAACCTTAGGTCCAATCCTAACCCTAACCGTCTCTCTAACCCTTGTCCTCAACATAACCCTAACCCTAGATCCAATCCTCACCCTAACCGTCTCTCTAACCCTAGCCCTCAACATAACCCTAACCCTAGATCCAATCCTCACCCTAACCGTCTCTCTAACCCTAGCCCTCAACATAACCCTAACCCTAGATCCAGTCCTCACCCTAACCGTCTCTCTAACCCTAGCCCTCAACATAACCCTAACCCTAGGTCCAATCCTAACCCTAACTGTCTCTCTAACCCTAGCCCTCAATATAAGCCTAACCCTAGGTCCAATCCTAACCCTAACCGTCTTTCTAACCCTAGCCCTCAACATAACCCTAACCCTAGGTCCAATCCTCACCCTAACCGTCTCTCTAACCCTAGCCCTCAACATAACCCTAACCCTAGGTCCAATCCTCACCCTATCCGTCTCTCTAACCCTAGCCCTCAACCTAACCCTAACCCTAGGTCCAATCCTAACTCTAACCGTCTGTCTAACCGTAGTCCTCAACCTAACCCTAACTCTAGGTCCAATCCTAACCCTAACTGTCTCTCTGACCCTAGCCCTCAACATAACCCTAACCCTAGGTCTAATCCTACCCCTAACCGTCTCTGTAACCCTAGCCCTCAACATAACCTTAATACTAGGTCCAATCTTAACCCTAACCGACTCTCTAACCCTAGCCCTCAACATAACCCTAACCCTAGGTCTAATCCTCACCCAAACCGTCTCTGTAACCCTAGCCCTCAACATAACCTTAATCCTAGGTCCAATCTTAACCCTAACCGTCTCTCTAACCCTAGCCCTCACCATTACCCTAACCCTAGGTACAATCCTACCCCTAACCGTCTCTCTAAACCTAGCCCTCAACCTAACCCTAACCCTAGGTCCAATCCTAACCCTAACCGTCTCTCTAACACTAGCCCTCAACATAACCCTATCCCTAGGTCCAATCCTAAACCTAACCGTCTCTCTTACCCTAGCCCTCAACCTAACCCTAACCCTAGGTCCAATCCTAACCCTAACCGTTCTCTAACCCTAGCCCTCAACCTAACCCTAACCCTAGGTCCAATCCTAACCCTAACCGTCTCTCTAACCCTAGCCCTCAGCATAACCCTAACCCTAGGTCCAATCCTAACCCTAACTGTCTGTCTAACCCTAGCCCTCAACATAACCCTAACCCTAGGTCCAACCCTAACCCTAACCGTCTCTCTAACCCTAGCCCTCAACATAACCCTATCCCTAGGTCCAATCCTAAACCTAACCGTCTCTCTTACCCTAGCCCTCAACCTAACCCTAACCCTAGGTCCAATCCTAACCCTAACCGTTCTCTAACCCTAGCCCTCAACCTAACCCTAACCCTAGGTCCAATCCTAACCCTAACCGTCTCTCTAACCCTAGCCCTCAGCATAACCCTAACCCTAGGTCCAATCCTAACCCTAACCGTCTGTCTAACCGTAGTCCTCAACCTAACCCTAACTCTAGGTCCAATCCTAACCCTAACTGTCTCTCTGACCCTAGCCCTCAACATAACCCTAACCCTAGGTCTAATCCTACCCCTAACCGTCTCTGTAACCCTAGCCCTCAACATAACCTTAATACTAGGTCCAATCTTAACCCTAACCGACTCTCTAACCCTAGCCCTCAACATAACCCTAACCCTAGGTCTAATCCTCACCCAAACCGTCTCTGTAACCCTAGCCCTCAACATAACCTTAATCCTAGGTCCAATCTTAACCCTAACCGTCTCTCTAACCCTAGCCCTCACCATTACCCTAACCCTAGGTACAATCCTACCCCTAACCGTCTCTCTAACCCTAGCCCTCAACCTAACCCTAACCCTAGGTCCAATCCTAACCCTAACCGTCTCTCTAACACTAGCCCTCAACATAACCCTATCCCTAGGTCCAATCCTAAACCTAACCGTCTCTCTTACCCTAGCCCTCAACCTAACCCTAACCCTAGGTCCAATCCTAACCCTAACCGTTCTCTAACCCTAGCCCTCAACCTAACCCTAACCCTAGGTCCAATCCTAACCCTAACCGTCTCTCTAACCCTAGCCCTCAGCATAACCCTAACCCTAGGTCCAATCCTAACCCTAACTGTCTGTCTAACCCTAGCCCTCAACATAACCCTAACCCTAGGTCCAATCCTAACCCATACCGTCTCTCTAACCCTAGCCCTCAACATAACCCTAACCCTAGGTCCAATCCTTGCCCTAACCGTCGCTCTAACCCTAGTCCTCAACAAAGCCCAAACCCTAGGTCCAATCCTAACCCTAACCGTCTCTCTGACCCTAGCTCTCAACATAACCCTAACCCTAGGTCCAATCCTCACCTTAACCGTCTCTCTAACCCTAGCCCTCAACATAACCCTAACCCTAGGTGCAATCCTAACCCTAACCGTCGCTCTAACCCTAGCCCTCCACATAACCCTAACCCTAGGTCCAATCCTCACCCTAACCATCTCTCTGACCCTAGTCCTCAACATAACCCTAACCCTAGGTCCAATCCTAACCCAAACCGTCTCTCTAACCCTAGCCCTCAACCTAACCCTAACCCTAGGTCCAATCCTAACCCTAACCCTCTCTCTAACCCTAGCCCTCAACATAACCTTAACCCTAGGTCCAATCCTAACCCTAACCCTCTCTCTAACCGTAGCCCTCAACATAACCCGAACCCTAGCTCCAATCCTAACCCTAACCCTCTCTCTATCCCGAGCCGTCAACATAACCCTAACCCTAGGTCCAAACCTCACCCTAACCGTCTCCCTAACCCTAGCCCTCAACCTAACCCTAACCCTAGGGCCAATCCTAACCCTAACCGTCTCTCTAACCCTAGCCCTCAAAATAACCCTTACCCTAGGTCCAATATTAACCCTAACCGTCTCTCTAACCCTAGCCCTCACCATAACCCTAACTGTAGGTCCAATCCTCACCCTAACCGTCTCTCTAACCCTAGCCCTCAACATTACCCTAACCCTAGGTCCAATCCTCACCCTAACCGACTCTCTAACCCTAGCCCTCAACCTAACCGTCACCCTATGTCCAATCCTAACCCTAACCGTCTCTCTAACCCTAGCCCTCAACATAACCTCAACCCTAGGTTCAATCCTAAACCTAACCGTCTCTCTAACCCTAGCCCTCAACATAACCCTAACCCTAGGACCAATCCTAACCCTAACCGTCTCTATAACCCTAGCCCTCAACATAACCCTAACCCTAGGTCCAATCATAACACTAACCGTCTCTCTAACCCTAGCCCTCAACATAACCCTAACCCTAGGTCCAATCCTCACCCTAACCGTCTCTCTAACCCCAGCACTCAACATAACACTAACCCTAGGTCTAATCCTAACACTAACCGTCTCTCTAACCCTACCCCTCTACATAACCCTAACCCTAGGTCCAATCCTAACCCTATCCGTCTCTCTAACTCTAGCCCTCAACATAACACTAACCCTAGGACGAATCCTTACCCTAACCGTCGCTCTAACCCTAGCCCTCAACATAACACTAACCCTAGGTCCAATCCTCACCCTAACCGTCTCTCTAACCCTAGCCCTCAACATAGCCCTAACCCTAGGTCCATCCTAACCCTAACCTTCGCTCTAACCCTAGCCCTCAACATAACACTAACCCTAGGTCCAATCCTCACCCTAACCGTCTCTCTAACCCTAGCCCTCAACATAGCCCTAACCCTAGGTCCAATCCTAACCCTAACCGTCTCTCTAATCCTAGCCCTCAACATAACCCCAACCCTAGGTTCAATCCTAACCCTAACCGTCTCTCTAACCCTAGCCCTCAACATAACCCTAACCCTAGGTCCAATCGTAACCCTAACCATCTCTCTAACCCTAGCCCTCAACATAATCCTAACCCTAGGTCCAATCCTAACCCTAACCGTCTCTCTAACCCTAGCCCTCAACCTAAACCTAACCCTAGGTCCAATCCTAACCCTAACCGTCTCTCTAAACCTACCCCTCAACATAACCCTAACCCTAGGTACAATCCTAACCGTAACTATCTTTCTAACCCTAGCCCTCAACATAACCCTAACCCTAGGTCCAATCCTAACCCTAAACGTCTCTCTAACCCTAGCCCTCAACATAACCCTAACCCTTGCTCCTATCCTAGCCCTGACCGTATCTCTAAACCTAGCCCTCAACATAACCCTAACCCTAGGTACAATCCTGAACCTAACCGTCTCTCTAACCCTAGCCCTCAACATAACCCTAACCCTAGTGTCCAATCCTAACCCTAAAGGTCTCTCTAACCTTAGCCCTCAACATATCCGTAACCCTAGTCCCAATCCTAACCATAACCGTCTCTCTAACCCTAGCCCTCAACATAACCCTAACCCGAGGTCCATTCCTAACCCTAACCGCCTCTCTAACCCTAGCCCTCAACATAACCCTAACCCTAGGTCCAACCATAACCCTAACCGTCTCTCTAACCATAGCCCTCAGCATAACCCTAAACCTTGGTGCAATCCTAACCCTACCCGTCTCTCTAACCCTAGCCCTCAACCTAACCCTTACCCTAGGTCCAATCCTAACCAAAACCGTCTCTCTAACCCTAGCCCTCAACATAACCCTAACCCTAAGTCCAATCCTAAACCTAACCGTCTCTCTAACCCTGGCCCTCAATATAACCCTAACCCTAGGTCCAATCCTAACCCAAAACGTCTCTCTAACCCTAGCCCTCAACATAACCCTAACCCTAGGTCCAATCCTAACCCTAACCCTCTCTCTAACCCTAGCCCTCAACATAACCTTAACCCTAGGTCCAATCCTAACCCTAACCCTCTCTCTAACCGTAGCCCTCAACATAACCCGAACCCTAGGTCCAATCCTAACCCTAACCCTCTCTCTATCCCGAGCCGTCAACATAACCCTAACCCTAGGTCCAAACCTCACCCTAACCGTCTCCCTAACCCTAGCCCTCAACCTAACCCTAACCCTAGGTCCAATCCTCACCCTAACCGTCTCGCTGACCCTAGCCCTCAACATAACCCTAACCCTAGGTCCAATCCTCACCCTAACCGTCTCTCTAACCCTAGCCCTCAACATAACCCTAACCTTAGGTCCAATCCTAACCCTAACCGTCTCTCTAACCCTTGTCCTCAACATAACCCTAACCCTAGATCCAATCCTCACCCTAACCGTCTCTCTAACCCTAGCCCTCAACATAACCCTAACCCTAGATCCAATCCTCACCCTAACCGTCTCTCTAAACCTAGCCCTCAACATAACCCTAACCCTAGATCCAGTCCTCACCCTAACCGTCTCTCTAACCCTAGCCCTCAACATAACCCTAACCCTAGGTCCAATCCTAACCCTAACTGTCTCTCTAACCCTAGCCCTCAATATAAGCCTAACCCTAGGTCCAATCCTAACCCTAACCGTCTTTCTAACCCTAGCCCTCAACATAACCCTAACCCTAGGTCCAATCCTCACCCTAACCGTCTCTCTAACCCTAGCCCTCAACATAACCCTAACCCTAGGTCCAATCCTCACCCTATCCGTCTCTCTAACCCTAGCCCTCAACCTAACCCTAACCCTAGGTCCAATCCTAAACCTAACCGTCTGTCTAACCCTAGTCCTCAACCTAACCCTAACTCTAGGTCCAATCCTAACCCTAACCGTCTCTCTGACCCTAGCCCTCAACATAACCCTAACCCTAGGTCTAATCCTACCCCTAACCGTCTCTGTAACCCTAGCCCTCAACATAACCTTAATACTAGGTCCAATCTTAACCCTAACCGACTCTCTAACCCTAGCCCTCAACATAACCCTAACCCTAGGTCTAATCCTCACCCAAACCGTCTCTGTAACCCTAGCCCTCAACATAACCTTAATCCTAGGTCCAATCTTAACCCTAACCGTCTCTCTAACCCTAGCCATCACCATTACCCTAACCCTAGGTACAATCCTACCCCTAACCGTCTCTCTAACCCTAGCCCTCAACCTAACCCTAACCCTAGGTCCAATCCTAACCCTAACCGTCTCTCTAACCCCAGCCCTCAACCTAAACGTAACCCTAGGTCCAATCGTAACCCTAACCATCTCTCTAACCCTAGCCCTCAACATAACCCTAACCCTTGGTCCAATCGTAACCCTAACCGTCTCTCTAACCCTAGCCCTCAACCTAACCCTAACCCTAGGTCCAATCCTAACCCTAACAGTCTCTCTAACCCTAGCCCTCAACCTAAACCTAACCCTAGGTCCAATCCTAACCCTAACCGTCTCTCTAAACCTACCCCTCAACATAACCCTAACCCTAGGTACAATCCTAACCGTAACTATCTCTCTAACCATAGTCCTCAACATAACCCTAACCCTAGGTCCAATCCTAACCCTAACCGTCTCTCTAACCCTAGCCCTCAACATAAACCTAACCCTTGCTCCAATCCTTGCCCTGACCGTATCTCTAAACGTAGCCCTCAACATAACCCTAACCCTAGGTCCCATCCTAACCCTGACCGTCTCTCTAATCCTAGCCCTCAACATAACCCTTACCCTAGGTCCAATCCTAACCCTGACCGTCTCTCTAACCCTAGCCCTCAAACTAACCCTAACCCTAGGTCCAATCCTAACCCTAACCGTCTCTCTAACACTAGCCTTCAACATAACCCTAACCCTTGGTCCAATCATAACCCTAACCTTCTCTCTAAACCTAGCCCTCAACCTAACCCTAACCCTAGGTCCAATCCTAACCCTAACCGTCTGTCTAACCCTAGTCCTCAACCTAACCCTAACTCTAGGTCCAATCCTAACCCTAACCGTCTCTCTGACCCTAGCCCTCAACATAACCCTAACCCTAGGTCTAATCCTAACCCTAACCGTCTCTGTAACCCTAGCCCTCAACATAACCTTAATCCTAGGTCCAATCTTAACCCTAACCGACTCTCTAACCCTAGCCCTCAACATAACCCTAACCCTAGGTCTAATCCTCACCCTAACCGTCTCTGTAACCCTAGCCCTCAACATAACCTTAATCCTAGGTCCAATCTTAACCCTAACCGTCTCTCTAACCCTAGCCCTCACCATTACCCTAACCCTAGGTACAATCCTACCCCTAACCGTCTCTCTAACACTAGCCCTCAACCTAACCCTAACCCTAGGTCCAATCCTAACCCTAACCGTCTCTCTAACCCCAGCCCTCAACCTAAACGTAACCCTAGGTCCAATCCTAACCCTAACCGTCTCTCTAACCCTAGCCCTCAACATAACCACAACCCTAGGTTCAATCCTAAACCTAACCGTCTCTCTAACCCTAGCACTCAACATAACCCTAACCCTAGGTCCAATCGTAACCCTAACCATCTCTCTAACCCTAGCCCTCAACATAACCCTAACCCTAGGTCCAATCGTAACCCTAACCGTCTCTCTAACCCTAGCCCTCAACCTAACCCTAACCCTAGGTCCAATCCTAACCCTAACCGTCTCTCTAACCCTACCCCTCAACCTAAACCTAACCCTAGGTCCAATCCTAACCCTAACCGTCTCTCTAAACCTATCCCTCAACATAACCCTAACCCTAGGTACAATCCTAACCGTAACTATCTCTCTAACCCTAGCCCTCAACATAACCCTAACCCTAGGTCCAATCCTAACCCTAACCGTCTCTCTAACCCTAGCCCTCAACATAACCCTAACCCTTGCTCCAATCCTAGCCCTGACCGTAACTCTAAACCTAGCCCTCAACATAACCCTAACCCTAGGTCCAATCCTAACCCTGACCGTCTCTCTAATCCTAGCCCTCAACATAACCCTTACCCTAGGTCCAATCCTAACCCTGACCGTCTCTCTAACCCTAGACCTCAAACTAACCCTAACCCTAGGTCCAATCCTAACCCTAACCGTCTCTCTAACCCTAGCCTTCAACATAACCCTAACCCTAGGTCCAATCATAACCCTAACCGTCTCTCTAACCCTAGCCCTCAAAATAACCCTTACCCTAGGTCCAATATTAACCCTAACCGTCTCTCTAACCCTAGCCCTCACCATAACCCTAACTGTAGGTCCAATCCTCACCCTAACCGTCTCTCTAACCCTAGCCCTCAACATTACCCTAACCCTAGGTCCAATCCTCACCCTAACCGACTCTCTAACCCTAGCCCTCAACCTAACCGTCACCCTATGTCCAATCCTAACCCTAACCGTCTCTCTGACCCTAGCCCTCAACATAACCTCAACCCTAGGTTCAATCCTAAACCTAACCGTCTCTCTAACCCTAGCCCTCAACATAACCCTAACCCTAGGACCAATCCTAACCCTAACCGTCTCTATAACCCTAGCCCTCAACATAACCCTAACCCTAGGTCCAATCATAACACTAACCGTCTCTCTAACCCTAGCCCTCAACATAACCCTAACCCTAGGTCCAATCCTCACGCTAACCGTCTCTCTAACCCCAGCACTCAACATAACCCTAACCCTAGGTCTAATCCTAACACTAACCGTCTCTCTAACCCTACCCCTCTACATAACCCTAACCCTAGGTCCAATCCTAACCCTATCCGTCTCTCTAACTCTAGCCCTCAACATAACACTAACCCTAGGACCAATCCTTACCCTAACCGTCGCTCTAAACCTAGCCCTCAACATAACACTAACCCTAGGTCCAATCCTCACCCTAACCGTCTCTCTAACCCTAGCCCTCAACATAGCCCTAACCCTAGGTCCAATCCTAACCCTAACCTTCGCTCTAACCCTAGCCCTCAACATAACACTAACCCTAGGTCCAATCCTCACCCTAACCGTCTCTCTAACCCTAGCCCTCAACATAGCCCTAACCCTAGGTCCAATCCTAACCCTAACCGTCTCTCTAATCCTAGCCCTCAACATAACCCCAACCCTAGGTTCAATCCTAACCCTAACCGTCTCTCTAACCCTAGCCCTCAACATAACCCTAACCCTAGGTCCAATCGTAACCCTAACCATCTCTCTAACCCTAGCCCTCAACATAATCCTATCCCTAGGTCCAATCGTAACCCTAACCGTCTCTCTAACCCTAGCCCTCAACCTAACCCTAATGCTAGGTCCAATCCTAACCCTAACCGTCTCTCTAACCCTAGCCCTCAACCTAAACCTAACCCTAGGTCCAATCCTAACCCTAACCGTCTCTCTAAACCTACCCCTCAACATAACCCTAACCCTAGGTACAATCCTAACCGTAACTATCTTTCTAACCCTAGCCCTCAACATAACCCTAACCCTAGGTCCAATCCTAACCCTAAACGTCTCTCTAACCCTAGCCCTCAACATAACCCTAACCCTTGCTCCTATCCTAGCCCTGACCGTATCTCTAAACCTAGCCCTCAACATAACCCTAACCCTAGGTACAATCCTGACCCTAACCGTCTCTCTAACCCTAGCCCTCAACATAACCCTAACCCTAGTGTCCAATCCTAACCCTAAAGGTCTCTCTAACCTTAGCCCTCAACATATCCGTAACCCTAGTCCCAATCCTAAGCATAACCGTCTCTCTAACCCTAGCCCTCAACATAACCCTAACCCGAGGTCCATTCCTAACCCTAACCGCCTCTCTAACCCTAGCCCTCAACATAACCCTAACCCTAGGTCCAACCATAACCCTAACCGTCTCTCTAACCATAGCCCTCAGCATAACCCTAAACCTTGGTGCAATCCTAACCCTACCCGTCTCTCTAACCCTAGCCCTCAACCTAACCCTTACCCTAGGTCCAATCCTAACCAAAACCGTCTCTCTAACCCTAGCCCTCAACATAACCCTAACCCTAAGTCCAATCCTAAACCTAACCGTCTCTCTAACCCTAGCCCTCAATATAACCCTAACCCTAGGTCCAATCCTAACCCAAAACGTCTCTCTAACCCTAGCCCTCAACTTAACCCTAACCCTAGGTCCAATCCTAACCCTAACCCTCTCTCTAACCCTAGCCCTCAACATAACCTTAACCCTAGGTCCAATCCTAACCCTAACCCTCTCTCTATCCCGAGCCGTCAACATAACCCTAACCCTAGGTCCAAACCTCACCCTAACCGTCTCCCTAACCCTAGCCCTCAACCTAACCCTAACCCTAGGTCCAATCCTCACCCTAACCGTCTCGCTGACCCTAGCCCTCAACATAACCCTAACCCTAGGTCCAATCCTCACCCTAACCGTCTCTCTAACCCTAGCCCTCAACATAACCCTAACCTTAGGTCCAATCCTAACCCTAACCGTCTCTCTAACCCTTGTCCTCAACATAACCCTAACCCTAGATCCAATCCTCACCCTAACCGTCTCTCTAACCCTAGCCCTCAACATAACCCTAACCCTAGATCCAATCCTCACCCTAACCGTCTCTCTAACCCTAGCCCTCAACATAACCCTAACCCTAGATCCAGTCCTCACCCTAACCGTCTCTCTAACCCTAGCCCTCAACATAACCCTAACCCTAGGTCCAATCCTAACCCTAACTGTCTCTCTAACCCTAGCCCTCAATATAAGCCTAACCCTAGGTCCAATCCTAACCCTAACCGTCTTTCTAACCCTAGCCCTCAACATAACCCTAACCCTAGGTCCAATCCTCACCCTAACCGTCTCTCTAACCCTAGCCCTCAACATAACCCTAACCCTAGGTCCAATCCTCACCCTATCCGTCTCTCTAACCCTAGCCCTCAACCTAACCCTAACCCTAGGTCCAATCCTAAACCTAACCGTCTGTCTAACCCTAGTCCTCAACCTAACCCTAACTCTAGGTCCAATCCTAACCCTAACCGTCTCTCTGACCCTAGCCCTCAACATAACCCTAACCCTAGGTCTAATCCTACCCCTAACCGTCTCTGTAACCCTAGCCCTCAACATAACCTTAATACTAGGTCCAATCTTAACCCTAACCGACTCTCTAACCCTAGCCCTCAACATAACCCTAACCCTAGGTCTAATCCTCACCCAAACCGTCTCTGTAACCCTAGCCCTCAACATAACCTTAATCCTAGGTCCAATCTTAACCCTAACCGTCTCTCTAACCCTAGCCATCACCATTACCCTAACCCTAGCTACAATCCTACCCCTAACCGTCGCTCTAACCCTAGCCCTCAACCTAACCCTAACCCTAGGTCCAATCCTAACCCTAACCGTCTCTCTAACCCCAGCCCTCAACCTAAACGTAACCCTAGGTCCAATCGTAACCCTAACCATCTCAATAACCCTAGCCCTCAACATAACCCTAACCCTTGGTCCAATCGTAACCCTAACCGTCTCTCTAACCCTAGCCCTCAACCTAACCCTAACCCTAGGTCCAATCCTAACCCTAACCGTCTCTCTAACCCTAGCCCTCAACCTAAACCTAACCCTAGGTCCAATCCTAACCCTAACCGTCTCTCTAAACCTACCCCTCAACATAACCCTAACCCTAGGTACAATCCTAACCGTAACTATCTCTCTAACCATAGCCCTCAACATAACCCTAACCCTAGGTCCAATCCTAACCCTAACCGTCTCTCTAACCCTAGCCCTCAACATAAACCTAACCCTTGCTCCAATCCTTGCCCTGACCGTATCTCTAAACGTAGCCCTCAACATAACCCTAACCCTAGGTCCCATCCTAACCCTGACCGTCTCTCTAATCCTAGCCCTCAACATAACCCTTACCCTAGGTCCAATCCTAACCCTGACCGTCTCTCTAACCCTAGCCCTCAAACTAACCCTAACCCTAGGTCCAATCCTAACCCTAACCGTCTCTCTAACACTAGCCTTCAACATAACCTTAACCCTTGGTCCAATCATAACCCTAACCTTCTCTCTAAACCTAGCCCTCAACCTAACCCTAACCCTAGGTCCAATCCTAACCCTAACCGTCTGTCTAACCCTAGTCCTCAACCTAACCCTAACTCTAGGTCCAATCCTAACCCTAAACGTCTCTCTGACCCTAGCCCTCAACATAACCCTAACCCTAGGTCTAATCCTAACCCTAACCGTCTCTGTAACCCTAGCCCTCAACATAACCTTAATCCTAGGTCCAATCTTAACCCTAACCGACTCTCTAACCCTAGCCCTCAAAATAACCCTAACCCTAGGTCTAATCCTAACCCTAACCGTCTCTGTAACCCTAGCCCTCAACATAACCTTAATACTAGGTCCAATCTTAACCCTAACCGACTCTCTAACCCTAGCCCTCAACATAACCCTAACCCTAGGTCTAATCCTCACCCAAACCGTCTCTGTAACCCTAGCCCTCAACATAACCTTAATCCTAGGTCCAATCTTAACCCTAACCGTCTCTCTAACCCTAGCCATCACCATTACCCTAACCCTAGGTACAATCCTACCCCTAACCGTCGCTCTAACCCTAGCCCTCAACCTAACCCTAACCCTAGGTCCAATCCTAACCCTAACCGTCTCTCTAACCCCAGCCCTCAACCTAAACGTAACCCTAGGTCCAATCGTAACCCTAACCATCTCTCTAACCCTAGCCCTCAACATAACCCTAACCCTTGGTCCAATCGTAACCCTAACCGTCTCTCTAACCCTAGCCCTCAACCTAACCCTAACCCTAGGTCCAATCCTAACCCTAACCGTCTCTCTAACCCTAGCCCTCAACCTAAACCTAACCCTAGGTCCAATCCTAACCCTAACCGTCTCTCTAAACCTACCCCTCAACATAACCCTAACCCTAGGTACAATCCTAACCGTAACTATCTCTCTAACCATAGCCCTCAACATAACCCTAACCCTAGGTCCAATCCTAACCCTAACCGTCTCTCTAACCCTAGCCCTCAACATAAACCTAACCCTTGCTCCAATCCTTCCCCTGACCGTATCTCTAAACGTAGCCCTCAACATAACCCTAACCCTAGGTCCCATCCTAACCCTGACCGTCTCTCTAATCCTAGCCCTCAACATAACCCTTACCCTAGGTCCAATCCTAACCCTGACCGTCTCTCTAACCCTAGCCCTCAAACTAACCCTAACCCTAGGTCCAATCCTAACCCTAACCGTCTCTCTAACACTAGCCTTCAACATAACCTTAACCCTTGGTCCAATCATAACCCTAACCTTCTCTCTAAACCTAGCCCTCAACCTAACCCTAACCCTAGGTCCAATCCTAACCCTAACCGTCTGTCTAACCCTAGTCCTCAACCTAACCCTAACTCTAGGTCCAATCCTAACCCTAAACGTCTCTCTGACCCTAGCCCTCAACATAACCCTAACCCTAGGTCTAATCCTAACCCTAACCGTCTCTGTAACCCTAGCCCTCAACATAACCTTAATCCTAGGTCCAATCTTAACCCTAACCGACTCTCTAACCCTAGCCCTCAACATAACCCTAACCCTAGGTCTAATCCTAACCCTAACCGTCTCTGTAACCCTAGCCCTCAACATAACCTTAATCCTAGGTCCAATCTTAACCCTAACCGTCTCTCTAACCCTAGCCCTCACCATTACCCTAACCCTAGGTACAATCCTACCCCTAACCGTCTCTCTAACACTAGCCCTCAACCTAACCCTAACCCTAGGTCCAATCCTAACCCTAACCGTCTCTCTAACCCCAGCCCTCAACCTAAACGTAACCCTAGGTCCAATCCTAACCCTAACCGTCTCTCTAACCCTAGCCCTCAACATAACCACAACCCTAGGTTCAATCCTAAACCTAACCGTCTCTCTAACCCTAGCACTCAACATAACCCTAACCCTAGGTCCAATCGTAACCCTAACCATCTCTCTAACCCTAGCCCTCAACATAACCCTAACCCTAGGTCCAATCGTAACCCTAACCGTCTCTCTAACCCTAGCCCTCAACCTAACCCTAACCCTAGGTCCAATCCTAACCCTAACCGTCTCTCTAACCCTACCCCTCAACCTAAACCTAACCCTAGGTCCAATCCTAACCCTAACCGTCTCTCTAAACCTATCCCTCAACATAACCCTAACCCTAGGTACAATCCTAACCGTAACTATCTCTCTAACCCTAGCCCTCAACATAACCCTAACCCTAGGTCCAATCCTAACCCTAACCGTCTCTCTAACCCTAGCCCTCAACATAACCCTAACCCTTGCTCCAATCCTAGCCCTGACCGTAACTCTAAACCTAGCCCTCAACATAACCCTAACCCTAGGTCCAATCCTAACCCTGACCGTCTCTCTAATCCTAGCCCTCAACGTAACCCTTACCCTAGGTCCAATCCTAACCCTGACCGTCTCTCTAACCCTAGACCTCAAACTAACCCTAACCCTAGGTCCAATCCTAACCCTAACCGTCTCTCTAACCCTAGCCTTCAACATAACCCTAACCCTAGGTCCAATCATAACCCTAACCGTCTCTCTAAACCTAGCCCTCAACATAACCCTAACCCTAGATCCACTCCTCACCCTAACCGTCTCTCTAACCCTAGCCCTCAACATAACCCTAACCCTAGATCCAGTCCTCACCCTAACCGTCTCTCTAACCCTAGCCCTCAACATAACCCTAACCCTAGGTCCAATCCTAACCCTAACTGTCTCTCTAAACCTAGCCCCTAATATAAGCCTAACCCTAGGTCCAATCCTAACCCTAACCGTCTTTCTAACAGTAGCCCTCAACATAACCCTAACCCTAGGTCCAATCCTCACCCTAACCGTCTCTCTAACCCTAGCCCTCAACATAACCCTAACCCTAGGTCCAATCCTCACCCTAACAGTCTCTCTAACCCTAGCCCTCAACCTAACCCTAACCCTAGGTCCAATCCTAACCCTAACCGTCTGTCTAACCCTAGTCCTCAACCTAACCCTAACTCTAGGTCCAGTCCTAACCCTAACCGTCTCTCTGACCCTAGACCTCAACATAACCCCAACCCTAGGTTCAATCCTAAACCTAACCGTCTCTCTAACCCTAGCCCTCAACCTAAACCTAACCCTAGGTCCAATCCTAACCTTAACCGTCTCTATAAACCTACCCCTCAACATAACCCTAACCCTCGGTACAATCCTAACCGTAACTGTCTCTCTAACCCAAGACCTCAAGATAACCCTAACCCTAGGTCCAATCCTAACCCTGACCGTCTCTCTAATCCTACCCTCAACATAACCCTTACCCTAGGTCCAATCCTAACCCTGACCGTCTCTCTAACCCTAGCCCTCAAACTAACCCTAACCCTAGGTCCAATCCTAACCCTAACCGTCTCTCTAACCCTATCCTTCAACATAACCCTAACCCTAGGTCCGATCATAACCCTAACCGTCTCTCTAACCCTAGCCCTCAACATAACCCTAACCCTAGGTCCAATCCTAACCCTGACCGTCTCTCTAAACCTAGCCCTCAACATAACCCTAACCCTAGGTACAATCCTGACCCTAACCGTCTCTCTAACCCTAGCCCTCAACATAACCCTAACCCTAGGTCCAATCCTAACCCTAACCGCCTCTCTAACCCTAGCCCTCAACATAACCCTAACCCTAGGTCCAACCCTAACCCTAACCGTCTCTCTAACCCTAGCCCTCAGCATAACCCTAACCCTAGTTCCAATCCTAACCCTAACCGTCTCTCTAACCCTAGCCCTCAACCTAACCCTTACCCTAGGTCCAATCCTAACCCTAACCGTCTCTCTAACCCTAGCCCTCAACATTACCCTAACCTTAGGTCCAATCTTAACCCTAACTGTCTCTCTAACCCTAGCCCTCAACATAACCCTAACCCTAGGTGCAATCGTAACCTAAAAGTCTCTCTAACCCTAGACCTCAACATAACTCTAACCCTAGGTCCAATCCTAACCCTAACCGTCTCTCTAACCCTAGCCCTCAACATAACCGTAACCCTAGGTCCATTCCTCACCCTAACCGTCTCTCTAAACCTAGCCCTCAACATAACCGGAACCCTAGGTCCAATCCTAACCCTATCCGTCTCTCTAACCCTAGCACTCAACCTAACCCTAACCCTAGGTCCAATCCTAACCCTAACTGTCTCTCTAACCCTAAACCTCAACCTAACCCTAACCCTAGGTCCAATCCTAACCCTAAGCATCTCTCTATCCCTAGCCCTCAACATAACCCTAAGACTAGGTCCAATCCTAACCTAACCTTCTCTCTAACCCTAGCCCTCAACATAACTCTAACCCTAGGTCCAATCCTAACACTAACCGTCTCTCCAAGCCTAGACCTCAACATAACCCTAATCCTCGGTCCAATCCTAACCCTAACCGTCTCTCTAACCCTAGCCCTCAACCTAACCCTAACCCTAGGTCCAATCCTAACCCTAAGCATCTCTCTAACCCTAGCCCTCAACATAACTCTAACCCTAGGTCCAATCCTAACACTAACCGTCTCTCCAAGCCTAGCCCTCAACATAACCCTAACCCTAGGTCCAATCTTAACCCTAACCGTCTCTGTAACCCTTGCCCTCAACCTAACCCGAACCCTAGGTCCAATCCTAACCCTAAGCATCTCTCTAACCCTAGCCCTCAACATAACCCTAACCCTATGTCCAAACCTAACCCTAACCGTCTCTCTAAACTTAGCCCTCAACATAACCCTAACCCTAGGTCCAATCCTAACCAAAACCGTCTCTCTAACCCTAGCCCTCAACATAACCCTAACCCTAAGTCCAATCCTAAACCTAACCGTCTCTCTAACCCTAGCCCTCAACATAACCCTAACCCTAGTTCCAATCCTAACCCAAACCGTCTCTCTAACCCTAGCCCTCAAAATAACCCTAACCATAGGTCCAATCCTAACCCTAACCCTCTCTCTAACCCTAGCCCTCAACATAACCTTAACCCTAGGTCCAATCCTAACCCTAACCCTCTCTCTAACCGTAGCCCTCAACATAACCCGAACCCTAGGTCCAATCCTAACCCTAACGCTCTCTCTATTCCGAGCCGTCAACATAACCCTAACCCTAGGTCCAAACCTCACCCTAACCGTCTCCCTAACCCTAGCCCTCAACCTAACCCTAACCCTAGGGCCAATCCTAACCCTAACCGTCTCTCTAACCCTAGCCCTCAACATAACCCTAACCCTAGGTCCATTCGTAACCCTAACCGTCTCTCTAACCCTAGCACTCAACATAACCCTAACCCTAGGTCCAATCCTAACCCTATCCGTCTCTCTAACCCCAGCGCTCAACATAACCCTAACCCTAGGTCTAATCCTAACCCTAACCGTCTCTCTAACCCTAGCCCTCAACATAACCTTAATCCTAGGTCCAATCCTAACCCTAACCGTCTCTCTAACCCTAGCTCTCAAAATAACCCTTACCCTAAGTCCAATCTTAACCCTAACCGTCTCTCTAACCCTAGCCCTCACCATAACCCTAACCGTAGATCTAATCCTCACCCTAACCGTCTCTCTAACCCTAGCCCTCAAATTAACCCTAACCCTAGGTCCAATCCTCACCCTAACCGCCTCTCTAACCCTAGCCCTCAACCTAACCGTAACCCTATGTCCAATCCTAACCCTAACCGTCTCTCTAACCCTAGGCATCAACATAACCTCAACCCTAGGTTCAATCCTAAACCTAACCGTCTCTCTAACCCTAGCCCTCAACATAACCCTAACCCTAGGTCCAATCCTAACCCTAACCGTCTCTATAAACCTAGCCCTCAACATAACCCTAACCCTAGGTCCAATCATAACACTAACCGTCTCTCTAACCCTAGCCCTCAACATAACCCTAACCCTAGGTCCAATCCTCACCCTAACCGTCTCTCTAACCCTAGCCCTAAACATAACCCTAACCCTAGGTCCAATCCTAACAATAACCGTCTCTCTAACCGTACCCCTCAACATAACCCTAACCCTACGTACAATCCTAACCCTATCCGTCTCTCTAACTCTAGCCCTCAACATAACACTAACCCTAGGACCAATCCTAACCCTAACCGTCGCTCTAAACCTAGCCCTCAACATAACACTAACCCTAGGTCCAATCCTCACCCTAACCGTCTCTCTAACCCTAGCCCTCAACATAGCCCTAACCCTAGGTCCAATCCTAACCCTAACCGTCGCTCTAACCCTAGCCCTCAACATAACACTAACCCTAGGTCCAATCCTCACCCTAACCGTCTCTCTAACCCTAGCCCTCAACATAGCCCTAACCCTAGGTCCAATCCTAACCCTAAACGTCTATCTAACCCTAGCCCTCAACATAACCCCAACCCTAGGTTCAATCCTAACCCTAACCTTCTCTCTAACCCTAGCCCTCAACATAACCCTAACCGTAGGTCCAATCATAACCCTAACCATCTCTCTAACCCTAGCCCTCAACATAACCCTAACCGTAGGTCCAATCGTAACCCTAACCGTCTCTTTAACCCTAGCCGTCAACCTAACCCTAACGCTAGGTCCAATCCTAACCCTAACCGTCTCTCTAACCCTAGCCCTCAACCTAAACCTAACCCTAGGTCCAATCCTAACCCTAACCGTCTCTCTAAACCTACCCCTCAACATAACCCTAACCCTAGGTACAATCCTAACCATAACTATCTCTCTAACCCTAGCCCTCAACATAACCCTAACCCTAGGTCCAATCCTAACCCTAACCGTCTCTCTAACCCTAGCCCTCAACATAACCCTAACCCTAGGTCCAATCCTAACCCTAACCGTCTCTCTAACCCTAGCCCTCAACATAACCCTAACCCTAGGTCCAATCCTAACCCAAACCGTCTCTCTAACCCTAGCCCTCAACATAACCCTAACCCTAGGTCCAATGCTAAACCTAACCGTCTCTCTAACCCTAGCCCTCAACATAACCCTAACCCTAGGTCCAATCCTAACCCAAACCGTCTCAAACCCTAGCCCTCAACATAACCCTAACCCTAGATCCAATCCTAACCCTAACCCTCTCTCTAACCCTAGCCCTCAAAATAACCTTAACCCTAGGTCCAATCCTAACCCTAACCCTCTCTCTAACCGTAGCCCTCAACATAACCCGAACCCTAGGTCCAATCCTAACACTAACGCTCTCTCTATCCCGAGCCGTCAACATAACCCTAACCCTAGGTCCAAACCTCACCCTAACCGTCTCCCTAACCCTATCCCTCAACCTAACCCTAACCCTAGGTCCAATCCTAACCCTAACCGTCTCTCTAACCCTAGCCCTCAAACTAACCTTAACCCTAGGTCCATCCTAACCCTAACCGTCTCTCTAACCCTAGCCTTCAACATAACCCTAACCCTAGGTCCAATCCTAACCCTAACCGTCTCTCTAAACCTAGCCTTCAACATAACCCTAACCCTAGGTCCAATCCTAACCCTAACAGTCTCTCTAACCCTAGCCCTCAACATAACCCTAACCCTAGGTCCAATCCTAACCCTGACCGTCTCTCTATCCCTAGCCCTCAACATAACCCTAACCCTAGGTCCAATCCTAACCCTGACCGTCTCTCTAACCCTAGCCCTCAACATAACCCTAACCCTAGTGTCCAATCCTAACCCTAAAGGTCTCTCTAACCTTAGCCCTCAACATATCCGTAACCGTAGGCCCAATCCTAACCCTAACCGTCTCTCTAACCCTAGCCCTAAACATAACCCTAACCCTAGGTCCAATCCTAACCCTAACCGCCTCTCAACCCTAGCCCTCAACATAACCCTAACCCTAGGTCCAACCCTAACCCTAACCGTCTCTCTAACCCTAGCCCTCAGCATAACCCTAACCCTAGGTCCAATCCTAACCCTAACCGTCTCTCTAAACCTAGCCCTCAACCTAACCCTTACCCTAGGTCCAATCCTAACCCTAACCGTCTCTCTAACCCTAGCCCTCAACATTACCCTAACCTTAGGGCCAATCTTAACCCTAACCGTCTCTCTAACCCTAGCCCTCAACATAACCCTAACCCTAGGTCCAATCGTAACCTAAAAGTCTCTCTAACCCTAGCCCTCAACATAACTCTAACCCTAGGTCCAATCCTAACCCTAACCGTCTCTCTAACCCTATCCCTCAACATAACCGTAACCCTAGGTCCATTCCTCACCCTAACCGTCTCTCTAACCCTAGCCCTCAACATAACCGGAACCCTAGGTCCAATCCTAACCCTAACCGTCTCTCTAGCCCTAGCACTCAACCTAACCCTAACCCTAGGTCCAATCCTAGCCCTAACCGGCTCTCTAACCCTAAACCTCAACCTAACCCTAACCCTAGGTCCAATCCTAACCCTAAGCATCTCTCTAACCCTTGCCCTCAACATAACCCTAACACTAGGTCCAATCCTAACCTAACCTTCTCTCTAACCCTAGCCCTCAACATAACTCTAACCCTAGGTCCAATCCTAACACTAACCGTCTCTCCAAGCCTAGCCCTCAACATAACCCTAACCCTAGGTCCAATCCTAACCCTAACCGTCTCTCTAACCCTTGCCCTCAACCTAACCCTAACCCGAGGTCCAATCCTAACCCTAAGCATCTCTCTAACCCTAGCCCTCAACATAACCCTAACCCTATGTCCAAACCTAACCCTAACCGTCTCTCTAAACTTAGCCCTCAACATAACCCTAACCCTAGGTCAATTCCTAACCCTAACCGCCTCTCTAACCCTAGCCCTCAACATAACCCTAACCCTAGGTCCAACCCTAACCCTAACCGTCTCTCTAACCCTAGCCCTCAGCATAACCCTAACCCTAGGTCCAATCCTAACCCTAACCGTCTCTCTAACCCTAGCCCTCAACATAGCCCTAACCCTAGTTCCAATCCTAACCCTAACCGTCTCTCTAACCCTAGCCCTCAACATAACCCCAACCCTAGGTTCAATCCTAACCCTAACCGTCTCTCTAACCCTAGCCCTCAACATAACCCTAACCCTATGTCCAATCGTAACCCTAACCGTCTCTCTAACCCTAGCCCTCAACCTAACCCTAACGCTAGGTCCAATCCTAACCCTAACCGTCTCTCTAACCCTAGCCCTCAACCTAAACCTAACCCTAGGTCCAATCCTAACCCTAACCGTCTCTCTAAACCTACCTCACAACATAACCCTAACCCTAGGTACAATCCTAACCGTAACTATCTCTCTAACCCTAGCCCTCAACATAACCCTAACCCTAGGTCCAATCCTAACCCTAAACGTCTCTGTAACCCTAGCCCTCAACATAATCCTAACCCTTGCTCCAATCCTAGCCCTGACCGTATCTCTAAACCTAGCCCTCAACATAACCCTAACCCTAGGTACAATCCTGACCCTAACCGTCTCTCTAACCCTAGCCCTCAACATAACCCTAACCCTAGTGTCCAATCCTAACCCTAAAGGTCTCTCTAACCTTAGCCCTCAACATATCGGTAACCCTAGGCCCAATCCTAACCATAACCGTCTCTCTAACCCTAGCCCTCAACATAACCCTATCCCTAGGTCCATTCCTAACCCTAACCGCCTCTCTAACCCTAGCCCTCAACATAACCCTAACCCTAGGTCCAACCCTAACCCTAACCGTCTCTCTAACCCTAGCCCTCAGCATAACCCTAACCCTAGGTCCAATGCTAACCCTAACCGTCTCTCTAACCCTAGCCCTCAACCTAACCCTTACCCTAGGTCCAATCCTAACCCTAACCGTCTCTCTAACCCTAGCCCTCAACATTACCCTAACCTTAGGTCCAATCTTAACCCTAACTGTCTCTCTAACCCTAGCCCTCAACATTACCCTAACCCTAGGTCCAATCGTAACCTAAAAGTCTCTCTAACCCTAGCCCTCAACATAACTCTAACCCTAGGTCCAATCCTAACCCTAACCGTCTCTCTAACCCTAGCCCTCAAAATAACCGTAACCCTAGTTCAATTCCTCACCCTAACCGTCTCTCTAACCCTAGCCCTCAACATAACCGGAACCCTAGGTCCAATCCTAACCCTAACCGTCTCTCTAACCCTAGCACTCAACCTAACCCTAACCCTAGGTCCAATACTAACCCTAACCGTCTCTCTAACCCTAAACCTCAACCTAACCCTAACCCTAGGTCCAGTCCTAACCCTAAGCATCTCTCTAGCCCTAGCCCTCAACCTAACCCTAACCCTAGGTCCAATCCTAACGCTAACCGTCTCTCTGACCCTAGCCCTCAACATAGCCCTAACCCTAGGTCCAATCCTAACCCTAACCGTCTCTCTAACACTAGCCCTCAACATAACCCTAACCCTAGGTCCAATCCTAAACCTAACCGTCTCTCTTACCCTAGCCCTCAACCTAACCCTAACCCTAGGTCCAATCCTAACCCTAACCGTTCTCTAACCCTAGCCCTCAACCTAACCCTAACCCTAGGTCCAATCCTAACCCTAACCGTCTCTCTGACCCTAGCCCTCAGCATAACCCTAACCCTAGGTCCAATCCTAACCCTAACTGTCTGTCTAACCCTAGCCCTCAACATAACCCTAACCCTAGGTCCAACCCTAACCCTAACCGTCTCTCTGACCCTAGTCCTCAACATAACCCTAACCCTAGGTCCAATCCTCACCCTAACCGTCTCTCTAACCCTAGCCCTCAACATAACCCTAACCCTAAGTCCAATCCTCACCCTAACCGTCTCTCTAAACCTAGCCCTCAACATAACCCTAACCCTAGGTCCAATCCTAACCCAAACCGTCTCTCTAACCCTAGCCCTCAACATAACCCTAACCCTAGGTCCAATCCTACCCTAACCATCGCTCTAACCCTAGCCCTCAACATAACCCTAACCTTAGGTCCAATCCTAACCCTAACCGTCTCTCTAACCCTGGCCCTCAACATAACCCTAACCCTAGGTCCAATCCTAACCCTATCCGTCTCTCTAACTGTAGCCCTGAACATAACCCTAACCCTAGGACCAATCCTAACCCTAACTGTCTCTCTAACCCTAGCCCTCAACATAAGCCTAACCCTAGGTCCTATCCTAACCCTAACCGTCTTTCTAACCCTAGCCCTCAACATAACCCTAACCCTAGGTCCAATCCTAACCCTAACCGTCTCTCTAACCCTAGCCCTAAACATAACCCTAACCCTAGGTCCAATCCTCACCCTAACCGTCTCTCTAACCCTAGCCCTCAACATAACCCTAACCCTAGGTCCAATCCTAACCCTAAACGTCTCTCTAACCCTAGCCCTCAACATAACCCTAACCCTGGGTCCAATCCTAACCCATACCGTCTCTCTAACCCTAGCCCTCAACATAACCCTAACCCTAGGTCCAATCCTTGCCCTAACCGGCGCTCTAACCCTATCCCTCAACAAAGCCCTAACCCTAGGTCCAATCCTAACCCTAACCGTCTCTCTGACCCTAGCTCTCAAAATAAACCTAACCCTAGGTCCAATCGTAACCTAAAAGTCTCTCTTACCCTAGCCCTCAACATAACTCTAACCCTAGGTCCAATCCTAACCCTAACCGTCTCTCTAACCCTAGCCCTCAACATAACCGTAACCCTAGGTCCATTCCTCACCCTAACCGTCTCTCTAACCCTAGCCATCAACATAAACCGAACCCTAGGTCCAGTCCTAACCCTAAGCATCTCTCTAACCCTAGCCCTCAACATAACCCTAACACTAGGTCCAATCCTAACCTAACCTTCTCTCTAACCCTAGCCCTCAACATAACTCTAACCCTAGGTCCAATCCTAACACAAACCGTCTCTCCAATCCTAGCCCTCAACATAACCCTAATCCTCGGTCCAATCCTAACCCTAAGCATCTCTCTAACCCTAGCCCTCAACATAACTCTAACCCTAGGTCCAATCCTAACACTAACCGTCTCTCCAAGCCTAGCCCTCAACATAACCCTAACCCTAGGTCCAATCCTAAACCTAACCGTCTCTCTAACCCTTGCCCTCAACCTAACCCTAACCCTATTTCCAATCCTAACCCTAAGCATCTCTCTAACCCTAGCCCTCAACATAACCCTAACCCTATGTCCAAACCTAACCCTAACCGTCTCTCTAACCTTAGCCCTCAACATAACCCTAACCCTAGGTCCAATCCTAAACAAAACCGTCTCTCTAACCCTAGCCCTCAACATAACCCTAACCCTAGGTCCAATCCTAACCCAAACCGACTCTCTAAACCTAGCCCTCAACATAACCCTACCCTAGGTCCAATCTTAACCCTAACCCTCTCTCTAACCCTAGTCCTCAACATAAACTTAACCCTAGGTCCAATCCTAACCCTAACCCTCTCTCTAACCGTAGCCCTCAACATAACCCGAACCCTAGGACCAATCCTAACCCTAACCCTCTCTCTATCCCTAGCCCTCAACATAACCCTAACCCTAGGTCCAACCCTAACCCTAACAGTCTCTCTGATACTAGTCCTCAACATAACCCTAACCCTAGGTCCAATCCTCACCCTAACCGTCTCTCTAACCCTAGCCCTCAACATAACCCTAACCCTAAGTCCAATCCTCACCCTAACCGTCTCTCTAAACCTAGCCCTCAACATAACCCTAACCCTAGGTCCAATACTAACCCAAACCGTCCCTCTAACCCTAGCCCTCAACATAACCCTAACCCTAGGTCCAATCCTAACCCTAACCGTCGCTCTAACTCTAGCCCTCAACATAACCCTAACCCTAAGTCCAATCCTCACCCTAACCGTCTCTCTAAACCTAGCCCTCAACATAACCCTAACCCTAGGTCCAATACTAACCCAAACCATCCCTCTAACCCTAGCCCTCAACATAACCCTAACCCTAGGTCCAATCCTAACCCTAACCGTCGCTCTAACCCTAGCCCTCAACATAACCCTAACCCTAGGTCCAATCCTAACCCTAACCGTCTCTCTAACCCTAGCCCTCAACATAACCCTAACCCTAGGTCCAATCCTAACCCTATCCGTCTCTCTAACTCTAGCCCTGAACATAACCCTGACCCTAGGACCAATCCTAACCCTAACTGTCTCTCTAACCCTAGCCCTCAACATAACCCTAACCCTAGTGTCCAATCCTAACCCTAAAGGTCTCTCTAACCTTAGCCCTCAACATATCCGTAACCCTAGGCCCAATCCTAACCATAACCGCCTCTCTAACCCTATCCCTCAACATAACCCTAACCCTAGGTCCAACCCTAACCCTAACCGTCTCTCTAACCCTAGCCCTCAGAATAACCCTAACCCTAGGTCCAATCCTAACAATAACCGTCTCTCTAACCCTAGCCCTCAACATTACCCTAACCTTAGGTCCAATCTTAACCCTAACTGTCTCTCTAACCCTAGCCCTCAACATAACCCTAACCCTAGGTCCAATCGTAACCTAAAAGTCTCTCTAACCCTAGCCCTCAACATAACTCTAACCCTAGGTCCAATCCTAACCCTAACCGTCTCTCTAACCCTAGCCCTCAACCTAACCGTAACCCTATGTCCAATCCTAACCCTAACCGTCTCTCTAACCCTAGCCCTCAACATAACCTCAACCCTAGGTTCAATCCTAAACCTAACCGTCTCTCTAAACCTAGCCCTCAACATAACCCTAACCCTAGGTCCAATCCTAACCCTAACCGTCTCTATAACCCTAGCCCTCAACATAACCCTAACCCTAGGTCCAATCATAACACTAACCGTCTCTCTAACCCTAGCCCTCAACATAACCCTAACCCTAGGTCCAATCCTCACCCTAACCGTCTCTCTAACCCTAGCCCTCAACATAACCCTAACCCTAGGTCCAACCCTAACACAAACCGTCTCTCTAACCCTACCCCTCAACATAACCCTAACCCTAGGTCCAATCCGAACCCAATCCGTCTCTCTAACTCTAGCCCTCAACATAACACTAACCCTAGGACAAATCCTAACCCTAACCGTCGCTCTAACCCTAGCCCTCAACATAACACTAACCCTAGGTCCAATCCTCACCCTAACCGTCTCTCTAACCCTAGCCCTCAACATAGCCCTAACCCTAGGTCCAATCCTAACCCTAACCGTCGCTCTAACCTTAGCCCTCAACATAACACTAACCCTAGGTCCAATCCTCACCCTAACCGTCTCTCTAACCCTAGCCCTCAACATAGCCCTAACCCTAGTTCCAATCCTAACCCTAACCGTCTCTCTAACCCTAGCCCTCAACATAACCCCAACCCTAGGTTCAATCCTAACCCTAACCGTCTCTCTAACCCTAGCCCTCAACATAACCCTAACCCTAGGTCCAATCGTAACCCTAACCGTCTCTCTAACCCTAGCCCTCAACCTAACTCTAACGCTAGGTCCAATCCTAACCCTAACCGTCTCTCTAACCCTAGCCCTCAACCTAAACCTAACCCTAGGTCCAATCCTAACCCTAACCGTCTCTCTAAACCTACCCCTCAACATAACCCTAACCCTAGGTACAATCCTAACCGTAACTATCTCTCTAACCCTAGCCCTCACCCTAACCCTAACCCTCTCTCTATCCCGAGCCGTCAACATAACCCTAAACCTAGGTCCAAACCTCACCCTAACCGTCTCTCTAACCCTAGCCCTCAACCTAACCCTAACCCTAGGTCCAATCCTCACCCTAACCGTCTCTCTAACCCTAGCCCTCAACCTAACCCTAACCCTAGGTCCAATCCTCACCCTAACCGCCTCTCTAACCCTAGCCCTCAACCTAACCGTAACCCTATGTCCAATCCTTACCCTAACCGTCTCTCTAACCCTAGCCCTCAACATAACCTCAACCCTACGTTCAATCCTAAACCTAACCGTCTCTCTAACCCTAGCCCTCAACATAACCCTAACCCTAGGTCCAATCCTAACCCTAACCGTCTCTATAAACCTAGCCCTCAACATAACCCTAACCCTAGGTCCAATCCTAACCCTAACCGTCTCTCTAACCCTAGCCCTCAACATAACCCTAACCCTAGGCCCAATCCTCACCCTAACCGTCTCTCTAACCCTAGCCCTCAACATAACCCTAACCCTAGCTCCAATCCTAACACTAACCTTCTCTCTAACCCTACCCCTCAACATAACACTAACCCTAGGTCCAATCCTAACCCTATCCGTCTCTCTAACTCTAGCCCTCAACATAACACTAACCCTAGGACCAATCCTAAACCTAACCGTCTCTCTAACCCTAGCCCTCAACATTACCCTAACCTTAGGTCCAATCTTAACCCTAACTGTCGCTCTAACCCTAGCCCTCAACATAACCCTAACCCTAGGTCCAACCGTAACCTAAAAGTCTCTCTAACCCTAGCCCTCAACATAACTCTAACCCTAGGTCCAATCCTAACCCTAACCGTCTCTCTAACCCTAGCCCTCAACATAACCATAACCCTAGGTCCATTCCTCACCCTAACCGTCTCTCTAACCCTAGCCCTCAACATAACCGGAACCCTAGGTCCAATCCTAACCCTAACCGTCTCTCTAACCCTAGCACTCAACCTAACCCTAACCCTAGGTCCAATCCTAACCCTTACCGTCTCTCTAACCCTAAACCTCAACCTAACCCTAACCCTAGGTCCAATCCTAATCCTAAGCATCTCTCTAAACCTAGCCCTCAACATAACCCTAACACTAGGTCCAATCCTAACCCAAACCGTCCCTCTAACCCTAGCCCTCAACATAACCCTAACCCTAGGTCCAATCCTAACCCTAACCGTCTCTCTGACCCTAGCCCTCAGCATAACTCTAACCCTAGGTCCAATCCTAAACCTAAACGTCTCTCTTACCCTAGCCCTCAACCTAACCCTAACCCTAGGTCCAATCCTAACCGTAACCGTCTCTCTAACCCTAGCCCTCAACCTAACCCTAACCCTAGGTCCAATCCTAACCCTAACCGTCTCTCTGACCCTAGCCCTCAGCATAACTCTAACCCTAGGTCCAATCCTAACCCTAACTGTCTGTCTAACCCTAGCCCTCAACATAACCCTAACCCTAGGTCCAATCCTCACCCTAACCGTCTCTCTAACCCTAGCCCTCAACATAACCCTAACCCTAAGTCCAATCCTCACCCTAACCGTCTCTCTAAACCTAGCCCTCAACATAACCCTAACCCTAGGTCCAATCCTAACCCAAACCGTCCCTCTAACCCTAGCCCTCAACAGAACCCTAACCCTAAGTCCAATCCTAACCCTAACCGTCGCTCTAACCCTAGCCCTCAACATAACCCTATCCCTAGGTCCAATCCTAACCCTAACCGTCTCTCTAACCCTAGCCCTCAACATAACCCTAACCCTAGGTCCAATCCTAACCCTATCCGTCTCTCTAAATCTAGCCCTGAACATAACCCTAACCCTAGGACCAATCCTAACCCTAACTGTCTCTCTAACCCTAGCCCTCAACATAAGCCTAACCCTAGGTCCAATCCTAACCCTAACCGTCTTTCTAACCCTAGCCCTCAACATAACCCTAACCCTAGGTCCAATCCTAACCCTAACCGTCTCTCTAACCCTAGCCCTAAACATAACCCTAACCCTAGGTCAAATCCTCACCCTAACCGTCTCTCTAACCCTAGCCCTCAACATAACCCTAACCCTAGGTCCAATCCTAACCCTAACCGTCTCTCTAACCCTAGCCCTCAACCTAACCCTAACCCTAGGTCCAATCCTAACCCTAACCGTCTCTCTAACCCTAGCCCTCAACATAACCCTAACCCTAGGTCCAATCCTAACCCATACCGTCTCTCTAACCCTAGCCCTCAACATAACCCTAACCCTAGGTCCAATCCTTGCCCTAACCGTCTCTCTAACCCTAGTCCTCAACAAAGCCCTAACCCTAGGTCCAATCCTAACCCTAACCGTCTCTCTGACCCTAGCTCTCAACATAACCCTAACCCTAGGTCCAATCCTCACCTTAACCGTCTCTCTAACCCTAGCCCTCAACATAACCCTAACCCTAGGTGCAATCATAACCCTAACCGTCGCTCTAACCCTAGCCCTCCACATAACCCTAACCCTAGGTCCAATCCTCACCCTAACCATCTCTCTGACCCTAGCCCTCAACATAACCCTAACCCTAGGTCCAATCCTCACCCTAACCGTCTCTCTAACCCTAGCCCTCAACATAACCCTAACCTTATATCCAATCCTAACCCTAACCGTCTCTCTAACCCTAGCCCTCAATATAAGCCTAACCCTAGGTCCAATCCTAACCCTAACCGTCTCTCTAACTCTAGCCCTCAACCAAACCCTAACCCTAGGACCAATCCTCACCCTAACCGTCTCTCTAACCCTAGCCCTCTACATAGCCCTAACCCTAGGTCCAATCCTAACCCTAACGGTCTCTAAAAACCCTAGCCCTCAACCTAACCCTAACCCTAGGTCCCATCCTAACCCTAACCGTCTGTCTGACCCTAGCCCTCAACCTAACCCTAACCCTAGGTCCAATCCTAACCCTAACCGTCTCTCTGACCCTAGCCCTCAGCATAATCCTAACCCTAGGTCCAATCCTAACCCTAACTGTCTGTCTAACCCTAGCCCTCAACATAACTCTAACCCTAGGTCCAATCCTAACACTAAACGTCTCTCCAAGCCTAGCCCTCAACATAACCCTAATCCTCGGTCCAATCCTAACCCTAACCGTCTCTCTAACCCTAGCCCTCAACATAACCCTAACCCTAGGTCCAATCCTAACCCTAACCGTCTCTCTAACCCTAGCCCTCAACATAACCCTAACCCTAGGTCCAATCCTAACCCTATCTGTCTCTCTAACTCTAGCCCTGAACATAACCCTAACCCTAGGACCAATCCTAACCCTAACTGTCTCTCTAACCCTAGCCCTCAACATAAGCCTAACCCTAGGTCCAATCCTAACCCTAACCGTCTTTCTAACCCTAGCCCTCAACATAACCCTAACCCTAGGTCCAATCCTAACCCTAACCGTCTCTCTAACCCTAGCCCTAAACATAACCCT
Organism: Miniopterus schreibersii; assembly: GCF_964146895.1. NCBI lineage: Eukaryota > Metazoa > Chordata > Mammalia > Chiroptera > Miniopteridae > Miniopterus > Miniopterus schreibersii. Next base: position 74,553,809 of record NC_138111.1, on the reverse strand, counting down.
AACCCTAGGTCCAATCCTCACCCTAACCGTCTCTCTAACCCTAGCCCTCAACATAACCCTAACCCTAGGTCCAATCCTAACCCTAACCGTCTCTCTAACCCTAGCCCTCAACCTAACCCTAACCCTAGGTCCAATCCTAACCCTAACCGTCTCTCTAACCCTAGCCCTCAACATAACCCTAACCCTAGGTCCAATCCTAACCCATACCGTCTCTCTAACCCTAGCCCTCAACATAACCCTAACCCTAGGTCCAATCCTTGCCCTAACCGTCGCTCTAACCCTAGTCCACAACAAAGCCCAAACCCTAGGTCCAATCCTAACACTAACCGTCTCTCTGACCCTAGCTCTCAACATAACCCTAACCCTAGGTCCAATCCTCACCTTAACCGTCTCTCTAACCCTAGCCCTCAACATAACCCTAACCCTAGGTGCAATCCTAACCCTAACCGTCGCTCTAACCCTAGCCCTCCACATAACCCTAACCCTAGGTCCAATCCTCACCCTAACCATCTCTCTGACCCTAGCCCTCAACATAACCCTAACCCTAGGTCCAATCCTCACCCTAACCGTCTCTCTAACCCTAGCCCTCAACATAACCCTAACCTTATATCCAATCCTAACCCTAACCGTCTCTCTAACCCTAGCCCTCAATATAAGCCTAACCCTAGGTCCAATCCTAACCCTAACCGTCTCTCTAACTCTAGCCCTCAACAAAACCCTAACCCTAGGTCCAATCCTCACCCTAACCGTCTCTCTAACCCTAGCCCTCTACATAGCCCTAACCCTAGGTCCAATCCTAACCCTAACCGTCTCTCTAACCCTTGCCCTCAACCTAACCCTAACCCTAGGTCCCATCCTAACCCTAACCGTCTGTCTGACCCTAGCCCTCAACCTAACCCTAACCCTAGGTCCAATCCTAACCCTAACCGTCTCTCTGACCCTAGCCCTCAGCATAATCCTAACCCTAGGTCCAATCCTAACCCTAACTGTCTGTCTAACCCTAGCCCTCAACATAACCCTAACACTAGGTCGAATCCTAACCCTAACTGTCTCTCTAACCCTAGCCCTCAACAAAACCCTAACCCTAGGTCCAATCCTCACCCTAACCGTCTCTCTAACCCTAGCCCTAAACATAACCCTAACCCTAGGTCCAATCCTAACACTAACCGTCTCTCTAACCATAGCCCTCATCATAACCCTAACCCTAGGTCCAATCCTAACCCTAACCGTCTCTCTAACCCTAACCCTCAACATAACCCTAACCCTAGGTCCAATACTTACCCTAACCGTCTCTCTAACCCTAGCCCTCAACATAACCCTAACCCTAGGTCCAATCCTAACCCTAAACATCTGTCTAACCCTAGTCCTCAACCTAACCCTAACTCTAGGTCCAATCCTAACCCTAACCGTCTCTCTGACCCTAGCTCTCAACATAACCCTAACCCTAGGTCCAATCCTCACCTTAACCGTCTCTCTAACCCTAGCCCTCAACATAACCCTAACCCTAGGTGCAAACCTAACCCTAACCGTCGCTCTAACCCTAGCCCTCCACATAACCCTAACCCTAGGTCCAATCCTCACCCTAACCATCTCTCTGACCCTAGCCCTCAACATAACCCTAACCATAGGTCCAATCCTCAACGTAACCGTCTCTCTAACCCTAGCCCTCAACATAACCCTAACCTTATATCCAATCCTATCCCTAACCGTCTCTCTAACCCTAGCCCTCAATATAAGCCTAACCCTAGGTCCAATCCTAACCCTAACCGTCTCTCTAACTCTAGCCCTCAACCAAACCCTAACCCTAGGTCCAATCCTCACCCTAACCGTCTCTCTAACCCTAGCCCTCTACATAGCCCTAACCCTAGGTCCAATCCTAACCCTAACCGTCTCTCTAACCCTAGCCCTCAACCTAACCCTAACCCTAGGTCCCATCCTAACCCTAACCGTCTGTCTGACCCTAGCCCTCAACCTAACCCTAACCCTAGGTCCAATCCTAACCCTAACCGTCTCTCTAACCCTAGCCCTCAACATAACCCCAACCCCTGGTTCAATCCTAACCCTAACCGTCTCTCTAAACCTAGCCCTCAACATAACCCTAACCCTAGGTCCAATCGTAACCCTAACCATCTCTCTAACCCTAGCCCTCAACATAACCCTAACCCTAGGTCCAATCGTAACCCTAACCGTCTCTCTAACCCTAGCCCTCAACCTAACCCTAACCCTAGGTCCAATCCTAAACCTAACCGTCTCTCTAACCCTAGCCCTCAACCTAAACCTAACCCTAGGTCCAATCCTAACCCTAACCGTCTCTCTAACCCTAGCCCTCAACATAACCCTAACCCTAGGTCCAATCCTAACCCTAACCGTCTCTCTAACCCTAGCCCTCAACATAACCCTAACCCTTGCTCCAATCCTAGCCCTGACCGTAACTCTAAACCTAGCCCTCAACATAACCCTAACCCTAGGTCCAATCCTAACCCTGACCGTCCCTCTAATCCTAGCCCTCAACATAACCCTTACCCTAGGTCCAATCCTAACCCTGACCGTCTCTCTAACCCTAGCCCTCAAACTAACCCTAACCCTAGGTACAATCCTAACCCTAACCATCTCTCTAAACCTAGCCTTCAACATAACCCTAACCCCAGGTCCAATCCTAACCCTAACAGTCTCTCTAACCCTAGCCCTCAACATAACCCTAACCCTAGGTCCAATCCTAACCCTGACCGTCTCTCTAACCCTAGCCTTCAACATAACCCTAACCCTAGGTCCAATCCTAACCCTGACCGTCTCTCTAAACCTAGCCCTCAACATAACCCTAACCCTAGGTCCAATCCTAACCCTAACCGCCTCTCTAACCCTAGCCCTCAACATAACCCTAACCCTAGGTCCAACCCTAACCCTAACCGTCTCTCTAACACTAGCCCTCAGCATAATCCTAACCCTAGGTCCAATCCTAACCCTAACCGTCTCTCTAACCCTAGCCCTCAACCTAACCCTTACCCTAGGTCCAATCCTAACCCTAACCGTCTCTCTAACCCTAGCCCTCAACATTACCCTAACCTTAGGTCCAATCTTAACCCTAACTGTCTCTCTAACCCTAGCCCTCAACATAACCCTAACCCTAGGTCCAACCGTAACCTAAAAGTCTCTCTAACCCTAGACCTCAACATAACTCTAACCCTAGGTCCAATCCTAACCCTAACCGTCTCTCTAACCCTAGCCCTCAACATAACCATAACCCTAGGTCCATTCCTCACCCTAACCGTCTCTCTAACCCTAGCCCTCAACATAACCGGAACCCTAGGTCCAATCCTAACCCTAACCGTCTCTCTAACCCTAGCACTCAACCTAACCCTAACCCTAGGTCCAATCCTAACCCTTACCGTCTCTCTAACCCTAAACCTCAACCTAACCCTAACCCTAGGTCCAATCCTAACCCTAAGCATCTCTCTAACCCTAGCCCTCAACATAACCCTAACACTAGGTCCAATCCTAACCTAACCTTCTCTCTAACCCTAGCCCTCAACATAACTCTAACCCTAGGTCCAATCCTAACACTAAACGTCTCTCCAAGCCTAGCCCTCAACATAACCCTAATCCTCGGTCCAATCCTAACCCTAACCGTCTCTCTAACCCTAGCCCTCAACATAACCCTAACCCTAGGTCCAATCCTAACCCTAACCGTCTCTCTAACCCTAGCCCTCAACCTAACCCTAACTCTAGGTCCAATCCTAACCCTAACCGTCTCTCTGACCCTAGCCCTCAACATAGCCGTAACCCTAGGTCCAATCCTAACCCTAACCGTCTCTCTAACCCTAGCCCTCAACATAACACTAACCCTAGGTCCAATCCTAAACCTAAACGTCTCTCTTACCCTAGCCCTCAACCTAACCCTAACCCTAGGTCCAATCCTAACCCTAACCGTCTCTCTAACCCTAGCCCTCAACCTGACCCTAACCCTAGGTCCAATCCTAACCCTAACCGTCTCTCTGACCCTAGCCCTCAGCATAACTCTAACCCTATTTCCAATCCTAACCCTAACTGTCTGTCTAACCCTAGCCCTCAACATAACCCTAACCCTATGTCCAACCCTAACCCTAACAGTCTCTCTGACCCTAGTCCTCAACATTACCCTAACCCTAGGTCCAATCCTCACCCTAACCGTCTCTCTAACCCTAGCCCTCAACATAACCCTAACCCTAAGTCCAATCCTCACCCTAACCGTCTCTCTAAACCTAGCCCTCAACATAACCCTAACCCTAGGTCCAATCCTAACCCAAACCGTCCCTCTAACCCTAGCCCTCAACAGAACCCTAACCCTAGGTCCAATCCTAAGCCTAACCGTCGCTCTAACCCTAGCCCTCAACATTACCCTAACCCTAGGTCCAATCCTAACCCTAACCGTCTCTCTAACCCTAGCCCTCAACATAACCCTAACCCTAGGTCCAATCCTAACCCTATCCGTCTCTCTAGCTCTAGCCCTGAACATAACCCTAACCCTAGGACCAATCCTAACCCTAACTCTCTCTAACCCTAGCCCTCAACATAAGCCTAACCCTAGGTCCAATCCTAACCCTAACCGTCTTTCTAACCCTAGCCCTCAACATAACCCTAAGCCTAGGTCCAATCCTAACCCTAACCATCTCTCTAACCCTAGCCCTAAACATAACCCTAACCCTAGGTCCAATACTCACCCTAACCGTTTCTCTAACCCTAGCCCTCAACATAACCCTAACCCTAGGTCCAATCCTAACCCTAACCGTCTCTCTAACCCTAGCCCTCAACCTAACCCTAACCCTAGGTCCAATCCTAACCCTAACAGTCTCTCTAACCCTAGCCCTCAACATAACCCTAACCCTAGGTCCAATCCTAACCCATACCGTCTCTCTAACCCTAGCCCTCAACATAACCCTAACCCTAGGTCCAATCCTTGCCCTAACCGTCTCTCTAACCCTAGTCCTCAACAAAGCCCTAACCCTAGGTCCAATCCTAACCCTAAACGTCTCTCTGACCCTAGCTCTCAACATAACCCTAACCCTAGGTCCAATCCTCACCTTAACCGTCTCTCTAAACCTAGCCCTCAACATAACCCTAACCCTAGGTCCAATCCTAACCCTAACCGTCGCTCTAACCCTAGCCCTCCACATAACCCTAACCCTAGGTCCAATCCTCACCCTAACCATCTCTCTGACCCTAGCCCTCAACATAACCCTAACCCTAGGTCCAATCCTCACCCTAACCGTCTCTCTAAACCTAGCCCTCAACCTAACCCTAACTCTAGGTCCAATCCTAACCCTAACCGTCTCTCTGACCCTAGCCCTCAACATAGCCGTAACCCTAGGTCCAATCCTAACCCTAACGGTCTCTCTAACCCTAGCCCTCAACATAACACTAAACCTAGGTCCAATCCTAATCCTAAACGTCTCTCTTACCCTAGCCCTCAACCTAACCCTAACCCTAGGTCCAATCCTAACCCTAACCGTCTCTCTAACCCTAGCCCTCAACCTAACCCTAATCCTAGGTCCAATCCTAACCCTAACCGTCTCTCTGACCCTAGTCCTCAGCATAACTCTAACCCTATTTCCAATCCTAACCCTAACTGTCTGTCTAACCCTAGCCCTCAACATAACCCTAACCCTAGGTCCAACCCTAACCCTAACAGTCTCTCTGACCCTAGTCCTCAACATAACCCTAACCCTAGGTCCAATCCTCACCCTAACCGTCTCTCTAACCCTAGCCCTCAACATAACCCTAACCCTAAGTCCAATCCTCACCCTAACCGTCTCTCTAAACCTAGCCCTCAACATAACCCTAACCCTAGGTCCAATCCTAACCCAAAACGTCCCTCTAACCCTAGTCCTCAACAGAACCCTAACCCTAGGTCCAATCCTAACCCTAACCGTCGCTCTAACCCTAGCCCTCAACATAACCCTAACCCTAGGTCCAATCCTAACCCTAACCGTCTCTCTAACCCTAGCCCTCAACATAACCCTAACCCTAGGTCCAATCCTAACCCTATCCGTCTCTCTAGCTCTAGCCCTGAACATAACCCTAACCCTAGGACCAATCCTAACCCTAACTGTCTCTCTAACCCTAGCCCTCAACATAAGCCTAACCCTAGGTCCAATCCTAACCCTAACCGTCTTTCTAACCCTAGCCCTCAACATAACCCTAACCCTAGGTCCAATCCTAACCCTAACCGTCTCTCTAACCCTAGCCCTAAACATAACCCTAACCCTAGGTCCAATCCTCACCCTAACCGTTTCTCTAACCCTAGCCCTCAACATAACCCTAACCCTAGGTCCAATCCTAACCCTAACCGTCTCTCTAAACCTAGCCCTCAACCTAACCCTAACCCTAGGTCCAATCCTAACCCTAACCGTCTCTCTAACCCTAGCCCTCAACATAACCCTAACCCTAGGTCCAATCCTAACCCATACCGTCTCTCTAACCCTAGCCCTCAACATAACCCTAACCCTAGGTCCAATCCTTGCCCTAACCGTCTCTCTAACCCTAGTCCTCAACAAAGCCCTAACCCTAGGTCCAATCCTAACCCTAACCGTCTCTCTGACCCTAGCTCTCAACATAACCCTAACCCTAGGTCCAATCCTCACCTTAACCGTCTCTCTAACCCTAGCCCTCAACATAACCCTAACCCTAGGTCCAATCCTAACCCTAACCGTCGCTCTAACCCTAGCCCTCCACATAACCCTAACCCTAGGTCCAATCCTCACCCTAACCATCTCTCTGACCCTAGCCCTCAACATAACCCTAACCCTAGGTCCAATCCTCACCCTAACCGTCTCTCTAACCCTAGCCCTCAACATAACCCTAACCTTATGTCCAATCCTAACCCTAACCGTCTCTCTAAACCTAGCCCTCAGCCTAACCCTAACCCTAGGTCCCATCCTAACCCTAACTGTCTGTCTAACCCTAGCCCTCAACATAACCCTAACCCTAGGTCGAATCCTAACCCTAACTGTCTCTCTAACCCTAGCCCTCAACAAAACCCTAACCCTAGGTCCAATCCTAACACTAACCGTCTCTCTAACAATAGCCCTCATCATAACCCTAACCCTAGGTCCAATCCTAACCCTAACCGTCTCTCTAACTCTAGCCCTCAACATAACCCTAACCCTAGATCCAATACTTACCCTAACCGTCTCTCTAACCCTAGCCCTCAACATAACCCTAACCCTAGGTCCAATCCTAACAGTAACCGTCTCTCTAAACCTAGCCTTCATCATAACCCTAACCCTCGGTCCAATCCTAACCCTATCCGTCCTTCTAACTTTAGCCCTCAACATAACCCTAACCCTAGGACCAATCCTAACCCTAACCGTCGCTCTAACCGTAGCCCTCAACATAACCCTAACCCTAGGTCCAATCCTAACCCTAACCGTCTCTCTAACTGTAGCACACAACATAACACTAACCGTAGGTACAATCCTACCCCTAACCGTCTCTCTAACCCTAGCCCTCAACCTAACCCTAACCCTAGGTCCAATCTAACCCTAACCGTCTCTCTAACCCCAGCCCTCAACCTAAACGTAACCCTAGGTCCAATCCTAACCCTAACCGTCTCTCTAACCCTAGCCCTCAACATGACCCCAACCCTAGGTTCAATCCTAACCCTAACCGTCTCTCTAAACCTAGCCCTCAACATAACCCTAACCCTAGGTCCAATCGTAACCCTAACCATCTCTCTAACCCTAGCCCTCAACATAACCCTAACCCTAGGTCCAATCGTAACCCTAACCGTCTCTCTAACCCTAGCCCTCAACCTAACCCTAACCCTAGGTCCAATCCTAAACCTAACCGTCTCTCTAACCCTAGCCCTCAACCTAAACCTAACCCTAGGTCCAATCCTAAGCCTAACCGTCTCTCTAAACCTACCCCTCAACATAACCCTAACCCTAGGTACAATCCTAACCGTAACTATCATTCTAACCCTAGCCCTCAACATAACCCTAACCCTAGGTCCAATCCTAACCCTAACCGTCTCTCTAACCCTAGCCCTCAACATAACCCTAACCCTTGCTCCAATCCTAGCCCTGACCGTAACTCTAAAACTAGCCCTCAACATAACCCTAACCCTAGGTCCAATCCTAACCCTGACCGTCCCTCTAATCCTAGCCCTCAACATAACCCTTACCCTAGGTCCAATCCTAACCCTGACCGTCTCTCTAACCCTAGCCCTCAAACTAACCCTCACCCTAGGTCCAATCCTAACCCTAACCGTCTCTCTAACCCTAGCCTTCAACATAACCCTAACCCTAGGTACAATCCTAACCCTAACCATCTCTCTAAACCTAGCCTTCAACATAACCCTAACCCCAGGTCCAATCCTAACCCTAACAGTCTCTCTAACCCTAGCCCTCAACATAACCCTAACCCTAGGTCCAATCCTAACCCTGACCGTCTCTCTAACCCTAGCCTTCAACATAACCCTAACCCTAGGTCCAATCCTAACCCTGACCGTCTCTCTAAACCTAGCCCTCAACATAACCCTAACCCTAGGTCCAATCCTAACCCTAACCGCCTCTCTAACCCTAGCCCTCAACATAACCCTAACACTAGGTCCAACCCTAACCCTAACCGTCTCTCTAACACTAGCCCTCAGCATAATCCTAACCCTAGGTCCAATCCTAACCCTAACCGTCTCTCTAACCCTAGCGCTCAACCTAACCCTTACCCTAGGTCCAATCCTAACCCTAACCGTCTCTCTAACCCTAGCCCTCAACATTACCCTAACCTTAGGTCCAATCTTAACCCTAACTGTCTCTCTAACCCTAGCCCTCAACATAACCCTAACCCTAGGTCCAACCGTAACCTAAAAGTCTCTCTAACCCTAGCCCTCAACATAACTCTAACCCTAGGTCCAATCCTAACCCTAACCGTCTCTCTAACCCTAGCCCTCAACATAACCATAACCCTAGGTCCATTCCTCACCCTAACCGTCTCTCTAACCCTAGCCCTCAACATAACCGGAACCCTAGGTCCAATCCTAACCCTAACCGTCTCTCTAACCCTAGCACTCAACCTAACCCTAACCCTAGGTCCAATCCTAACCCTTACCGTCTCTCTAACCCTAAACCTCAACCTAACCCTAACCCTAGGTCCAATCCTAACCCTAAGCATCTCTCTAACCCTAGCCCTCAACATAACCCTAACACTAGGTCCAATCCTAACCTAACCTTCTCTCTAACCCTAGCCCTCAACATAACTCTAACCCTAGGTCCAATCCTAACACTAAACGTCTCTCCAAGCCTAGCCCTCAACATAACCCTAATCCTCGGTCCAATCCTAACCCTAACCGTCTCTCTAACCCTAGCCCTCAACCTAACCCTAACTCTAGGTCCAATCCTAACCCTAACCGTCTCTCTGACCCTAGCCCTCAACATAGCCGTAACCCTAGGTCCAATCCTAACCCTAACCGTCTCTCTAACCCTAGCCGTCAACATAACCCTAACCCTAGGTCCAATCCTAACCCTAACCGTCTCTCTAACCCTAGCCCTCAACCTAACCCTAACTCTAGGTCCAATCCTAACCCTAACCGTCTCTCTGACCCTAGCCCTCAACATAACACTAACCCTAGGTCCAATCCGAAACCTAAACGTCTCTCTTACCCTAGCCCTCAACCTAACCCTAACGCTAGGTCCAATCCTAACCCTAACCGTCTCTCTAACCCTAGCCCTCAACCTGACCCTAACCCTAGGTCCAATCCTAACCCTAACCGTCTCTCTGACCCTAGCCCTCAGCATAACTCTAACCCTATTTCCAATCCTAACCCTAACTGTCTGTCTAACCCTAGCCCTCAACATAACCCTAACCCTATGTCCAACCCTAACCCTAACAGTCTCTCTGACCCTAGTCCTCAACATAACCCTAACCCTAGGTCCAATCCTCACCCTAACCGTCTCTCTAACCCTAGCCCTCAACATAACCCTAACCCTAAGTCCAATCCTCACCCTAACCGTCTCTCTAAACCTAGCCCTCAACATAACCCTAACCCTAGGTCCAATCCTAACCCAAACCGTCCCTCTAACCCTAGCCCTCAACAGAACCCTAACCCTAGGTCCAATCCTAACCCTAACCGTCGCTCTAACCCTAGCCCTCAACATAACCCTAACCCTAGGTCCAATCCTAACCCTAACCGTCTCTCTAACCCTAGCCCTCAACATAACCCTAACCCTAGGTCCAATCCTAACCCTATCCGTCTCTCTAGCTCTAGCCCTGAACATAACCCTAACCCTAGGACCAATCCTAACCCTAACTGTCACTCTAACCCTAGCCCTCAACATAAGCCTAACCCTAGGTCCAATCCTAACCCTAACCGTCTTTCTAACCCTAGCCCTCAACATAACCCTAACCCTAGGTCCAATCCTAACCCTAACCGTCTCTCTAACCCTAGCCCTAAACATAACACTAACCCTAGGTCCAATCCTCACCCTAACCGTTTCTCTAACCCTAGCCCTCAACATAACCCTAACCCTAGGTCCAATCCTAACCCTAACCGTCTCTCTAACCCTAGCCCTCAACCTAACCCTAACCCTAGGTCCAATCCTAACCCTAACCGTCTCTCTAACCCTAGCCCTCAACATAACCCTAACCCTAGGTCCAATCCTAACCCATACCGTCTCTCTAACCCTAGCCCTCAACATAACCCTAACCCTAGGTCCAATCCTTGCCCTAACCGTCTCTCTAACCCTAGTCCTCAACAAAGCCCTAACCCTAGGTCCAATCCTAACCCTAACCGTCTCTCTGACCCTAGCTCTCAACATAACCCTAACCCTAGGTCCAATCCTCACCTTAACCGTCTCTCTAACCCTAGCCCTCAACATAACCCTAACCCTAGGTCCAATCCTAACCCTAACCGTCGCTCTAACCCTAGCCCTCCACATAACCCTAACCCTAGGTCCAATCCTCACCCTAACCATCTCTCTGACCCTAGCCCTCAACATAACCCTAACCCTAGGTCCAATCCTCACCCTAACCGTCTCTCTAACCCTAGCCCTCAACATAACCCTAACCTTATATCCAATCCTAACCCTAACCGTCTCTCTAAACCTAGCCCTCAACCTAACCCTAACCCTAGGTCCCATCCTAACCCTAACCGTCTGTCTGACCCTAGCCTTTAACCTAACCCTAACCCTAGGTCCAATCCTAACCCTAACCGTCTCTCTGACCCTAGCCCTCAGCATAATCCTAACCCTAGGTCCAATCCTAACCCTAACTGTCTGTCTAACCCTAGCCCTCAACATAACCCTAACCCTAGGTCGAATCCTAACCCTAACTGTCTCTCTAACCCTAGCCCTCAACAAAACCCTAACCCTAGGTCAAATCCTAACACTAACCGTCTCTCTAACAATAGCCCTCATCATAACCCTAACCCTAGGTCCAATCCTAACCCTAACCGTCTCTCTAACTCTAGCCCTCAACATAACCCTAACCCTAGATCCAATACTTACCCTAACCGTCTCTCTAACCCTAGCCCTCAACATAACCCTAACCCTAGGTCCAATCCTAACAGTAACCGTCTCTCTAAACCTAGCCTTCATCATAACCCTAACCCTAGGTCCAATCCTAACCTTATCCGTCTCTCTAACTTTAGCCCTCAACATAACCCTAACCCTAGGACCAATCCTAACCCTAACCGTCGCTCTAACCGTAGCCCTCAACATAACCCTAACCCTAGGTCCAATCCTAACCCTAACCGTCTCTCTAACTGTAGCACTCAACATAACACTAACCCTAGGTCCAATCCTAACCCTATCCGTCTCTCAAACCCTAGCCCTCAACCTAACCCTAACCCTTGGTCCAATCCTAACCCTAACCGTCTCTCTAACCCTAGCCCTCAACATAACCCTAACCCTAGGTCCAATCGTAACCATAAACGTCTCTCTAAACCTAGCGCTCAACATAACCCTAACCCTAGGTCCAATCCTAACCCTAACCGTCTCTCTAACTCTAGCGCTCAACATAACCCTAACCCTAGGTCCAATCCTAACACTAACCGTCTCTCTAACCCTAGCCCTCAACATAGCCCTATCCCTAGGTCCAATCCTAACCCTAACCGTCTCACTAAACCTAGCCCTCAACATAACCCTAACCCTAGGACCAATCCTAACCCTAACTGTCTCTCTAACCCTAGCCCTCAACATAAGCCTAACCCTAGGTCCAATCCTAACCCTAACCGTCTTTCTAACCCTAGCCCTCAACATAACCCTAACCCTAGGTCCAATCCTAACCCTAACCGTCTCTCTAACCCTAGCCCTAAACATAACCCTAACCCTAGGTCCAATCCTCACCCTAACCGTTTCTCTAACCCTAGCCCTCAACATAACCCTAACCCTAGGTCCAATCCTAACCCTAACCGTCTCTCTAACCCTAGCCCTCAACCTAACACTAACCCTAGGTCCAATCCTAACCCTAACCGTCTCTCTAACCCTAGCCCTCAACATAACCCTAACCCTAGGTCCAATCCTAACCCATACCGTCTCTCTAACCCTAGCCCTCAACATAACCCTAACGCTAGGTCCAATCCTTGCCCTAACCGTCCCTCTAACCCTAGTCCTCAACAAAGCCATAAAGCTAGGTCCAATCCTAACCCTAACCGTCTCTCTGACCCTAGCTCTCAACATAACCCTAACCCTAGGTCCAATCCTCACCTTAACCGTCTGTCTAACCCTAGTCCTCAACCTAACCCTAATTCTAGGTCCAATCCTAACCCTAACCGTATCTCTGACCCTAGCCCTCAACATAACCCTAACCCTAGGTCCAATCCTCACCCTAACCGTCTCTCTAACCCTAGCCCTCAACATAACCCTAACCCTAAGTCCAATCCTCACCCTAACCGTCTCTGTAAACCTAGCCCTCAACATAACCCTAACCCTAGGTCCAATCCTAACCCAAACCGTCTCTCTAACCCTAGCCCTCAACATAACCCTAACCCTAGGTCCAATCCTAACCCTAACCGTCGCTCTAACCCTACCCCTCAACATAACCCTAACCCTAGGTCCAATCCTAACCCTAACCGTCTCTCTAACCCTAGCCCTCAACATAACCCTAACCCTAGGTCCAATCCTAAACCTATCCGTCTCTCTAACTCTAGCCCTGAACATAACCCTAACCCTAGGACCAATCTTTACCCTAACCGTCTCTCTAACCTTAACCCTCAACATAAGCCTAACCCTAGGTCCAATCCTAACCCTAACCGTCTCTCTAACCCTAGCCCTCAACCTAACCCTAACCCTAGGTCCAATCCTAACCCTAACCGTCTCTCTAACCCTAGCCCTCAACATAACCGTAACCCTAGGTCCAATCCTAACCCATACCGTCTCTCTAACCCTAGCCCTCAACATAACCCTAACCCTAGGTCCAATCCTTGCCCTAACCGGCGCTCTAACCCTAGCCCTCAACGTAACCCTAACCATAAGTCCAATCCTCACCCTAACCGTCTCTGTAAACCTAGCCCTCAACATAACCCTAACCCTAGGTCCAATCCTAACCCAAACCGTCTCTCTAACCCTACCCCTCAACATAACCCTAACCCTAGGTCCAATCCTAACCCTAACCGTCTCTCTAAACCTAGCCCTCAACCTAACCCTTACCCTAGGTCCAACCCTAACCCTAACCGTCTCTCTAACCCTAGCCCTCAGCATAACCCTAACCCTAGGTCCAATCCTAACCCTAACCGTCTCTCTAAACCTAGCCCTCAACCTAACCCTTACCCTAGGTCCAATCCTAACCCTAACCGTCTCTCTAAACCTAGCCCTCAACATTACCCTAACCTTAGGGCCAATCTTAACCCTAACCGTCTCTCTAACCCTAGCCCTCAACATAACCCTAACCCTAGGTCCAATCGTAACCTAAAAGTCTCTCTAACCCTAGCCCTCAACATAACTCTAACCCTAGGTCCAATCCTAACCCTAACCGTCTCTCTAACCCTAGCCCTCAACATAACCCTAACCCTAGGTCCAATCGTTACCTAAAAGCCTCTCTAACCCTAGCCCTCAACCTAACCGTAACCCTATGTCCAATCCTAACCCTAACCGTCTCTCTAACCCTAGCCCTCAACATAACCTCAACCCTAGGTTCAATCCTAAACCTAACCGTCTCTCTAAACCTAGCCCTCAACATAACCCTAACCCTAGGTCCAATCCTAACCCTAACCGTCTCTATAACCCTAGCCCTCCACATAACCCTAACCCTAGGTCCAATCAGAACACTAACCGTCTCTCTAACCCTAGCCCTCAACATAACCCTAACCCTAGGTCCAATCCTCACCCTAACCGTCTCTCTAACCCTAGCCCTCAACATAACCCTAACCCTAGGTCCAACCCTAACACTAACCGTCTCTCTAACCCTACCCCTCAACATAACCCTAACCCTAGGTCCAATCCGAACCCAATCCGTCTCTCTAACTCTAGCCCTCAACATAACACTAACCCTAGGACAAATCCTAACCCTAACCGTCGCTCTAACCCTAGCCCTCAACATAACACTAACCCTAGGTCCAATCCTCACCCTAACCGTCTCTCTAACCCTAGCCCTCAACATAGCCCTAACCCTAGGTCCAATCCTAACCCTAACCGTCGCTCTAACCCTAGCCCTCAACATAACACTAACCCTAGGTCCAATCCTCACCCTAACCGTCTCTCTAACCCTAGCCCTCAACATAGCCCTAACCCTAGTTCCAATCCTAACCCTAACCGTCTCTCTAACCCTAGCCCTCAACATAACCCCAACCCTAGGTTCAATCCTAACCCTAACCGTCTCTCTAACCCTAGCCCTCAACATAACCCTAACCCTAGGTCCAATCGTAACCCTAACCGTCTCTCTAACCCTAGCCCTCAACCTAACCCTAACGCTAGGTCCAATCCTAACCCTAACCGTCTCTCTAACCCTAGCCCTCAACCTAAACCTAACCCTAGGTCCAATCCTAACCCTAACCGTCTCTCTAAACCTACCTCACAACATAACCCTAACCCTAGGTACAATCCTAACCGTAACTATCTCTCTAACCCTAGCCCTCAACATAACCCTAACCCTAGGTCCAATCCTAACCCTAAACGTCTCTCTAACCCTAGCCCTCAACATAATCCTAACCCTTGCTCCAATCCTAGCCCTGACCGTATCTCTAAACCTAGCCCTCAACATAACCCTAACCCTAGGTACAATCCTGACCCTAACCGTCTCTCTAACCCTAGCCCTCAACATAACCCTAACCCTAGTGTCCAATCCTAACCCTAAAGGTCTCTCTAACCTTAGCCCTCAACATATCGGTAACCCTAGGCCCAATCCTAACCATAACCGTCTCTCTAACCCTAGCCCTCAACATAACCCTAACCCTAGGTCCATTCCTAACCCTAACCGCCTCTCTAACCCTAGCCCTCAACATAACCCTAACCCTAGGTCCAACCCTAACCCTAACCGTCTCTCTAACCCTAGCCCTCAGCATAACCCTAACCCTAGGTCCAATGCTAACCCTAACCGTCTCTCTAACCCTAGCCCTCAACCTAACCCTTACCCTAGGTCCAATCCTAACCCTAACCGTCTCTCTAACCCTAGCCCTCAACATTACCCTAACCTTAGGTCCAATCTTAACCCTAACTGTCTCTCTAACCCTAGCCCTCAACATTACCCTAACCCTAGGTCCAATCGTAACCTAAAAGTCTCTCTAACCCTAGCCCTCAACATAACTCTAACCCTAGGTCCAATCCTAACCCTAACCGTCTCTCTAACCCTAGCCCTCAACATAACCGTAACCCTAGGTCAATTCCTCACACTAACCGTCTCTCTAACCCTAGCCCTCAACATAACCAGAACCCTAGGTCCAATCCTAACCCTAACCGTCTCTCTAACCCTAGCACTCAACCTAACCCTAACCCTAGGTCCAATACTAACCCTAACCGTCTCTCTAACCCTAAACCTCAACCTAACCCTAACCCTAGGTCCAGTCCTAACCCTAAGCATCTCTCTAACCCTAGCCCTCAACCTAACCCTAACCCTAGGTCCAATCCTAACGCTAACCGTCTCTCTGACCCTAGCCCTCAACATAGCCCTAACCCTAGGTCCAATCCTAACCCTAACCGTCTCTCTACCACTAGCCCTCAACATAACCCTAACCCTAGGTCCAATCCTAAACCTAACCGTCTCTCTTACCCTAGCCCTCAACCTAACCCTAACCCTAGGTCCAATCCTAACCCTAACCGTTCTCTAACCCTAGCCCTCAA
Source organism: Miniopterus schreibersii (assembly GCF_964146895.1). NCBI lineage: Eukaryota > Metazoa > Chordata > Mammalia > Chiroptera > Miniopteridae > Miniopterus > Miniopterus schreibersii. Next base: position 74,537,568 of record NC_138111.1, on the reverse strand, counting down.
CCTAACCCTAACCCTAGGTCCAATCCTAACCCTAACCGTCTCTCTGACCCTAGCCCTCAGCATAACCCTAACCCTAGGTCCAATCCTAACCCTAACTGTCTGTCTAACCCTAGCCCTCAACATAACCCTAACCCTAGGTCCAACCCTAACCCTAACCGTCTCTCTGACCCTAGTCCTCAACATAACCCTAACCCTAGGTCCAATCCTCACCCTAACCGTCTCTCTAACCCTAGCCCTCAACATAACCCTAACCCTAAGTCCAATCCTCACCCTAACCGTCTCTCTAAACCTAGCCCTCAACATAACCCTAACCCTAGGTCCAATCCTAACCCAAACCGTCTCTCTAACCCTAGCCCTCAACATAACCCTAACCCTAGGTCCAATCCTACCCTAACCATCGCTCTAACCCTAGCCCTCAACATAACCCTAACCTTAGGTCCAATCCTAACCCTAACCGTCTCTCTAACCCTGGCCCTCAACATAACCCTAACCCTAGGTCCAATCCTAACCCTATCCGTCTCTCTAACTCTAGCCCTGAACATAACCCTAACCCTAGGACCAATCCTAACCCTAACTGTCTCTCTAACCCTAGCCCTCAACATAAGCCTAACCCTAGGTCCTATCCTAACCCTAACCGTCTTTCTAACCCTAGCCCTCAACATAACCCTAACCCTAGGTCCAATCCTAACCCTAACCGTCTCTCTAACCCTAGCCCTAAACATAACCCTAACCCTAGGTCCAATCCTCACCCTAACCGTCTCTCTAACCCTAGCCTTCAACATAACCCTAACCCTAGGTCCAATCCTAACCCTAAACGTCTCTCTAACCCTAGCCCTCAACATAACCCTAACCCTGGGTCCAATCCTAACCCATACCGTCTCTCTAACCCTAGCCCTCAACATAACCCTAACCCTAGGTCCAATCCTTGCCCTAACCGGCGCTCTAACCCTATCCCTCAACAAAGCCCTAACCCTAGGTCCAATCCTAACCCTAACCGTCTCTCTGACCCTAGCTCTCAAAATAAACCTAACCCTAGGTCCAATCGTAACCTAAAAGTCTCTCTTACCCTAGCCCTCAACATAACACTAACCCTAGGTCCAATCCTAACCCTAACCGTCTCTCTAACCCTAGCCCTCAACATAACCGTAACCCTAGGTCCATTCCTCACCCTAACCGTCTCTCTAACCCTAGCCATCAACATAAACCGAACCCTAGGTCCAGTCCTAACCCTAAGCATCTCTCTAACCCTAGCCCTCAACATAACCCTAACACTAGGTCCAATCCTAACCTAACCTTCTCTCTAACCCTAGCCCTCAACATAACTCTAACCCTAGGTCCAATCCTAACACAAACCGTCACTCCAATCCTAGCCCTCAACATAACCCTAATCCTCGGTCCAATCCTAACCCTAACCGTCTCCCTAACCCTAGCCCTCAACCTAACCCTAACCCTAGGTCCAATCCTAACCCTAAGCATCTCTCTAACCCTAGCCCTCAACATAACTCTAACCCTAGGTCCAATCCTAACACTAACCGTCTCTCCAAGCCTAGCCCTCAACATAACCCTAACCCTAGGTCCAATCCTAAACCTAACCGACTCTCTAACCCTTGCCCTCAACCTAACCCTAACCCTAGGTCCAATCCTAACCCTAAGCATCTCTCTAACCCTAGCCCTCAACATAACCCTAACCCTATGTCCAAACCTAACCCTAACCGTCTCTCTAACCTTAGCCCTCAACATAACCCTAACCCTAGGTCCAATCCTAACCAAAACCGTCTCTCTAACCCTAGCCCTCAACATAACCCTAACCCTAGGTCCAATCCTAACCCAAACCGACTCTCTAAACCTAGCCCTCAACATAACCCTAACCCTAGGTCCAATCTTAACCCTAACCCTCTCTCTAACCCTAGTCCTCAACATAAACTTAACCCTAGGTCCAATCCTAACCCTAACCCTCTCTCTAACCGTAGCCCTCAACATAACCCGAACCCTAGGACCAATCCTAACCCTAACCCTCTCTCTATCCCTAGCCCTCAACATAACCCTAACCCTAGGTCCAACCCTAACCCTAACAGTCTCTCTGACACTAGTCCTCAACATAACCCTAACCCTAGGTCCAATCCTCACCCTAACCGTCTCTCTAACCCTAGCCCTCAACATAACCCTAACCCTAAGTCCAATCCTCACCCTAACCGTCTCTCTAAACCTAGCCCTCAACATAACCCTAACCCTAGGTCCAATACTAACCCAAACCGTCCCTCTAACCCTAGCCCTCAACATAACCCTAACCCTAGGTCCAATCCTAACCCTAACCGTCGCTCTAACTCTAGCCCTCAACATAACCCTAACCCTAAGTCCAATCCTCACCCTAACCGTCTCTCTAAACCCAGCCCTCAACATAACCCTAACCCTAGGTCCAATACTAACCCAAACCATCCCTCTAACCCTAGCCCTCAACATAACCCTAACCCTAGGTCCAATCCTAACCCTAACCGTCGCTCTAACCCTAGCCCTCAACATAACCCTAACCCTAGGTCCAATCCTAACCCTAACCGTCTCTCTAACCCTAGCCCTCAACATAACCCTAACCCTAGGTCCAATCCTAACCCTATCCGTCTCTCTAACTCTAGCCCTGAACATAACCCTGACCCTAGGACCAATCCTAACCCTAACTGTCTCTCTAACCCTAGCCCTCAACATAACCCTAACCCTAGGTCCAACCCTAACCCTAACCGTCTCTCTAACCCTAGCCCTCAGAATAACCCTAACCCTAGGTCCAATCCTAACCCTAACCGTCTCTCTAACCCTAGCCCTCAACATAACCCTAACCCTAGGTCCAATCGTAACCTAAAAGTCTCTCTAACCCTAGCCCTCAACATAACTCTAACCCTAGGTCCAATCCTAACCCTAACCGTCTCTCTAACCCTAGCCCTCAACCTAACCGTAACCCTATGTCCAATCCTAACCCTAACCGTCTCTCTAACCCTAGCCCTCAACATAACCTCAACCCTAGGTTCAATCCTAAACCTAACCGTCTCTCTAAACCTAGCCCTCAACATAACCCTAACCCTAGGTCCAATCCTAACCCTAACCGTCTCTATAACCCTAGCCCTCAACATAACCCTAACCCTAGGTCCAATCATAACACTAACCGTCTCTCTAACCCTAGCCCTCAACATAACCCTAACCCTAGGTCCAATCCTCACCCTAACCGTCTCTCTATCCCTAGCCCTCAACATAACCCTAACCCTAGGTCCAACCCTAACACAAACCGTCTCTCTAACCCTACCCCTCAACATAACCCTAACCCTAGGTCCAATCCGAACCCAATCCGTCGCTCTAACCCTAGCCCTCAACATAACACTAACCCTAGGTCCAATCCTCACCTAACCGTCTCTCTAACCCTAGCCCTCAACATAGCCCTAACCCCAGGTCCAATCCTAACCCTAACCGTCGCTCTAACCCTAGCCCTCAACATAACACTAACCCTAGGTCCAATCCTCACCCTAACCGTCTCTCTAACCCTAGCCCTCAACATAGCCCTAACCCTAGTTCCAATCCTAACCCTAACCGTCTCTCTAACCCTAGCCCTCAACATAACCCCAACCCTAGGTCCAATCCTAACCCTAACCGTCTCTCTAACCCTAGCCCTCAACATAACCCTAACCCTAGGTCCAATCGTAACCCTAACCGTCTCTCTAACCCTAGCCCTCAACCTAACCCTAACGCTAGGTCCAATCCTAACCCTAACCGTCTCTCTAACCCTAGCCCTCAACCTAAACCTAACCCTAGGTCCAATCCTAACCCTAACCGTCTCTCTAAACCTACCCCTCAACATAACCCTAACCCTAGGTACAATCCTAACCGTAACTATCTCTCTAACCCTAGCCCTCACCCTAACCCTAACCCTCTCTCTATCCCGAGCCGTCAACATAACCCTAAACCTAGGTCCAAACCTCACCCTAACCGTCTCTCTAACCCTAGCCCTCAACCTAACCCTAACCCTAGGTCCAATCCTCACCCTAACCGTCTCTCTAACCCTAGCCCTCAACCTAACCCTAACCCTAGGTCCAATCCTCACCCTAACCGCCTCTCTAACCCTAGCCCTCAACCTAACCGTAACCCTATGTCCAATCCTTACCCTAACCGTCTCTCTAACCCTAGCCCTCAACATAACCTCAACCCTAGGTTCAATCCTAAACCTAACCGTCTCTCTAACCCTAGCCCTCAACATAACCCTATCCCTAGGTCCAATCCTAACCCTAACCGTCTCTATAAACCTAGCCCTCAACATAACCCTAACCCTAGGTCCAATCCTAACCCTAACCGTCTCTCTAACCCTAGCCCTCAACATAACCCTAACCCTAGGCCCAATCCTCACCCTAACCGTCTCTCTAACCCTAGCCCTCAACATAACCCTAACCCTAGGTCCAATCCTAACACTAACCTTCTCTCTAACCCTACCCCTCAACATAACACTAACCCTAGGTCCAATCCTAACCCTATCCGTCTCTCTAACTCTAGCCCTCAACATAACCCTAACCCTAGGTCCAATCCTAACCCTAACCGTCTCTCTAACCCTAGCCCTAAACATAACACTAACCCTAGGTCCAATCCTCACCCTAACCGTTTCTCTAACCCTAGCCCTCAACATAACCCTAACCCTAGGTCCAATCCTAACCCTAACCGTCTCTCTAACCCTAGCCCTCAACCTAACCCTAACCCTAGGTCCAATCCTAACCCTAACCGTCTCTCTAACCCTAGCCCTCAACATAACCCTAACCCTAGGTCCAATCCTAACCCATACCGTCTCTCTAACCCTAGCCCTCAACATAACCCTAACCCTAGGTCCAATCCTTGCCCTAACCGTCTCTCTAACCCTAGTCCTCAACAAAGCCCTAACCCTAGGTCCAATCCTAACCCTAACCGTCTCTCTGACCCTAGCTCTCAACATAACCCTAACCCTAGGTCCAATCCTCACCTTAACCGTCTCTCTAACCCTAGCCCTCAACATAACCCTAACCCTAGGTCCAATCCTAACCCTAACCGTCGCTCTAACCCTAGCCCTCCACATAACCCTAACCCTAGGTCCAATCCTCACCCTAACCATCTCTCTGACCCTAGCCCTCAACATAACCCTAACCCTAGGTCCAATCCTCACCCTAACCGTCTCTCTAACCCTAGCCCTCAACATAACCCTAACCTTATATCCAATCCTAACCCTAACCGTCTCTCTAAACCTAGCCCTCAACCTAACCCTAACCCTAGGTCCCATCCTAACCCTAACCGTCTGTCTGACCCTAGCCCTCAACCTAACACTAACCCTAGGTCCCATCCTAACCCTAACCGTCTGTCTGACCCTAGCCCTCAACCTAACCCTAACCCTAGGTCCAATCCTAACCCTAACCGTCTCTCTAACTGTAGCACTCAACATAACACTAACCCTAGGTCCAATCCTAACCCTATCCGTCTCTCAAACCCTAGCCCTCAACCTAACCCTAACCCTAGGTCCAATCCTAACCCTAACCGTCTCTCTAACCCTAGCCCTCAACATAACCCTAACCCTAGGTCCAATCGTAACCTTAAACGTCTCTCTAACCCTAGCGCTCAACATAACCCTAACCCTAGGTCCAATCCTAACCCTAACCGTCTCTCTAACTCTAGCGCTCAACATAACCCTAACCCTAGGTCCAATCCTAACACTAACCGTCTCTCTAACCCTAGCCCTCAACATAGCCCTATCCCTAGGTCCAATCCTAACCCTAACCGTCTCACTAAACCTAGCCCTCAACATAACCCTAACCCTAGGTCCAATCCTAACACTAACCGTCTCTCTAACCCTAGCCCTCAACCTAACACTAACCCAAGTCCAATCCTCACCCTAACCGTCTCTCTAACCCTAGCCCTCAACATAACCCTAACCCTAAGTCCAATCCTCACCCTAACCGTCTCTCTAAACCTAGCCCTCAACATAACCCTAACCCTAGGTCCAATCCTAACCCAAACCGTTCCTCTAACCCTAGCCCTCAACAGAACCCTAACCCTAGGTCCAATCCTAACCCTAACCGTCGCTCTAACCCTAGCCCTCAACATAACCCTAACCCTAGGTCCAATCCTAACCCTAACCGTCTCTCTAACCCTAGCCCTCAACGTAACCCTAACCCTAGGTCCAATCCTAACCCTAACCGTCGCTCTAACCCTAGCCCTCCACATAACCCTAACCCTAGGTCCAATCCTCACCCTAACCGTCTCTCTGACCCTAGCCCTCAACATAACCCTAACCCTAGGTCCAATCCTCACCCTAACCGTCTCTCTAACCCTAGCCCTCAACCTAACCGTAACTCTAGGTCCAATCCTAACCCTATCCGTCTCTCTAACTTTAGCCCTCAACTTAACCCTAACCCTAGGACCAATCCTAACCCTAACCGTCGCTCTAACCCTAGCCCTCAACATAACACTAACCCTAGGTCCAATCCTAACCCTATCCGTCTCTCTAGCTCTAGCCCTGAACATAACCCTAACCCTAGGACCAATCCTAACCCTAACTGTCTCTCTAACCCTAGCCCTCAACATAAGCCTAACCCTAGGTCCAATCCTAACCCTAACCGTCTTTCTAACCCTAGCCCTCAACATAACCCTAACCCTAGGTCCAATCCTAACCCTAACCGTCTCTCTAACCCTAGCCCTAAACATAACCCTAACCCTAGGTCCAATCCTCACCCTAACCGTTTCTCTAACCCTAGCCCTCAACATAACCCTAACCCTAGGTCCAATCCTAACCCTAACCGTCTCTCTAACCCTATCCCTCAACCTAACCCTAACCCTAGGTCCAATCCTAACCCTAACCGTCTCTCTAACCCTAGCCCTCAACATAACCCTAACCCTAGGTCCAATCCTAACCCATACCGTCTCTCTAACCCTAGCCCTCAACATAACGCTAACGCTAGGTCCAATCCTTGCCCTAACCGTCCCTCTAACCCTAGTCCTCAACAAAGCCATAACCCTAGGTCCAATCCTAACCCTAACCGTCTCTCTGACCCTAGCTCTCAACATAACCCTAACCCTAGGTCCAATCCTCACCTTAACCGTCTCTCTAACCCTAGCCCTCAACCTAACCCTGACCCTAGGTCCAATCCTAACCCTAACCGTCTCTCTGACCCTAGCCCTCAGCATAACCCTAACCCTAGGTCCAACCCTAACCCTAACCGTCTCTCTGACCCTAGCCCTCAACATAACCCTAAACCTAGGTCCAATCCTCACCCTAACCGTCTCTCTAACCCTAGCCCTCAACATAACCCTAACCCTAGGTCCAATCCTAACAGTAACCGTCTCTCTAAACCTAGCCTTCATCATAACCCTAACCCTAGGTCCAATCCTAACCCTATCCGTCTCTCTAACTTTAGCCCTCAACTTAACCCTAACCCTAGGACCAATCCTAACCCTAACCGTCGCTCTAACCGTAGCCCTCAACATAACCCTAACCCTAGGTCCAATCCTAACCCTAACCGTCTCTCTAACCCTAGCCCTCTACCTAACCCTAACCCTAGGTCCAATCCTAACCCTAACCGTCTCTCTAACCCTAGCCCTCAACATAACCCTAACCCTAGGTCCAATCGTAACCTTAAACGTCTCTCTAACCCTAGCGCTCAACATAACCCTAACCCTAGGTCCAATCCTAACCCTAACCGTCTCTCTAACAATAGCGCTCAACATAACCCTAACCCTAGGTCCAATCCTAACACTAACCGTCTCTCTAACCCTAGCCCTCAACATAACCCTAACCCTAGGTCCAATCCTAACACTAACCGTCTCTCTAACCCTAGCCCTCAACATAGCCCTAACCCTAGGTCCAATCCTAACCCTAACCGTCTCACTAAACCTAGCCCTCAACATAACCCTAACCCTAGGTCCAATCCTAACCCTAACCGGATCTAACCCTAGCCCTCAACATAACCCTAACCCTAGGTCCAATCCTAACCCTAACCGGATCTCTAACCCTAGCCCTCAACATAACCCTAACCCTAGCTCCAATCCTAACCCTAACCGGATCTCTAACCCTAGCCCTCAACATAACCCTAACCCTAGGTCCAATCGTAACCCTAACGGTCTCTCTAACCCTAGCCCTAAACATAACCCTAACCCTAGGTCCAATCCTAACCCTAACCGGATCTCTAACCCTAGCCCTCAACATAACCCTAACCCTAGGTCCAATCCTAACCCTAACCGGATCTCTAACCCTAGCCCTCAACATAACCCTAACCCTAGCTCCAATCCTAACTCTAAACGGATCTCTAACCCTAGCCCTCAACATAACCCTAACCCTAGGTCCAATCGTAACCCTAACGGTCTCTCTAACCCTAGCCCGCAACATAACCCTAACCCTAGGTCCAATCGTAAACCTAACCGGATCTCTAACCCTAGCCCTCAACATAACCCTAACCCTAGGTCCAATCCTAACCCTAACCGGATCTCTAACCCTAGCCCTCAACATAACCCTAACCCTAGCTCCAATCCTAACTCTAACCGGATCTCTAACCCTAGCCCTCAACATAACCCTAACCCTAGGACCAATCCTAACCCTTACCGGATCTCTAACCCTAGCCCTCAACATAACCCTAACCCTAGGTCCAATCGTAACCCTAACCGGATCTCTAACCCTAGCCCTCAACTTAACCCTAACCGTAGGTCCAATCCTAACCCTAACCGGATCTCTAACCCTAGCCCTCAACATAACCCTAACCCTAGCTCCAATCCTAACTCTAACCGGATCTCTAACCCTAGCCCTCAACATAACCCTAACCCTAGGTCCAATCCTAACCCTAACCGGATCTCTAACCCTAGCCCTCAACATAACCCTAACCCTAGGTCCAATCGTAACCCTAACCGGATCTCTAACCCTAGCCCTCAACATAACCCTAACCCTAGGTCCAATCCTAACCCTAACCGGATCTCTAACCCTAGCCCTCAACAAAACCCTAACCCTAGGTCCAATCCTAACCCTAACCGGATCTCTAACCCTAGCCCTCAACATAACCCTAACCCTAGGTCCAATCGTAACCCTAACGGTCTCTCTAACCCTAGCCCTCAACATAACCCTAACCCTAAGTCCAATCCTAACCCTAACCGGATCTCTAACCCTAGCCCTCAACATAACCCTAACCCTATGTCCAATCCTAACCCTAACCGGATCTCTAACCCTAGCCCTCAACATAACCCTAACCCTAAGTCCAATCGTAACCCTAACGGTCTCTCTAACCCTAGCCCTAAACATAACCCTAACCCTAGGTCCAATCCTAACCCTAACCGGATCTCTAACCCTAGCCCTCAACATAACCCTAACCCTAGGTCCAATCCTAACCCTAACCGGATCTCTAACCCTAGCCCTCAACATAACCCTAACCCTAGGTCCAATCCTAACCCTAACCGGATCTCTAAACCTAGCCCTCAACATAACCCAAACCCTAGGTCCAATCCTAACCTTAACCGTCTCTCTAACCCTAGCCCTCAACATACCCCTAACCGTAGGTCTAATCCTAACCCTAATCGTCTCTCTGACCCTAGCCCTCAACATAACCCTAACCCTAGGTCCAATCCTAACCCTAACCGTCTCTCTAACCCTAGCCCTCAACATAACCCTTACCCTAGGTCCAATCCTAACCCTAACCGTCTCACTAACCCTAGCCCTCAACATAACCTTAACCCTAGGTCCAATCCTAACCCTAACCGTCTCTCTAACCCTAGCCCTCAACCTAACCCTAACCCTAGGTCCAATCCTAACCCTAACCGTCTCTCTAAACCTAGCCCTCAACCTAACCCTAACCCTCGGTCCAATCCTAACCCTAATCATCTCTCTAACCCTAGCCCTCAACCTAACCCTAACCCTAGGTCCAATCCTAACCCTAACCATCTGTCTAACAGTAGCCCTCAACCAAACCCTAAACCTAGATCCAATCCTAACCCTAACCGACTCTATAACCCTAGCCCTCAACATAACCGTAACCCCAGGTCCAATCCTAACCCTGACCGTCTCTCTAACCCTAGCCCTCAACATAACCCTAACCCTAAGTCCAATACTAACCCTAACCGTCTCTCTAACCCTAGCCCTCAACATAACCGTAACCCTAGTTCCAATCCTAACCCTAACCGTCTCTCTAACCCTAGCCCTCAACCTAACCCTAACCTTAGGTCCAATCCTAACTCTAACCGGATCTCTAACCCTAGCCCTCAACATAACCCTAACCCTAGGTCCAATCGTAACCCTAACGGTCTCTCTAACCCTAGCCCGCAACATAACCCTAACCCTAGGTCCAATTGTAACCCTAACCGGATCTCTAACCCTAGCCCTCAACATAACCCTAACCCTAGGTCCAATCCTAACCCTAACCGGATCTCTAACCCTAGCCCTCAACATAACCCTAACCCTAGCTCCAATCCTAACTCTAACCGGATCTCTAACGCTAGCCCTCAACATAACCCTAACCCTAGGGCCAATCCTAACCCTAACCGGATCTCTAACCCTAGCCCTCAACATAACCCTAACCCTAGGTCCAATCCTAACCCTAACCGGATCTCTAACCCTAGCCCTCAACATAACCCTAACCCTAGCTCCAATCCTAATTCTAACCGGATCTCTAACCCTAGCCCTCAACATAACCCTAACCCTAGGTCCAATCCCAACCCTAACCGGATCTCTAACCCTAGCCCTCAACATAACCCTAACCCTAGGTCCAATCGTAACCCTAACCGGATCTCTAACCCTAGCCCTCAACTTAACCCTAACCCTAGGTCCAATCCTAACCCTAACCGGATCTCTAACCCTAGCCCTCAACATAACCCTAACCCTAGCTCCAATCCTAACTCTAACCGGATCTCTAACCCTAGCCCTCAACATAACCCTAACCCTAGGTCCAATCATAACCCTAACCGGATCTCTAACCCTAGTCCTCAACATAACCCTAACCCTAGGTCCAATCGTAACCCTAACCGGATCTCTAACCCTAGCCCTCAACATAACCCTAACCCTAGGTCCAATCGTAACCCTAACGGTCTCTCTAACCCTAGCCCTCAACATAACCCTAACCCTAGGTCCAATCCTAACCCTAACCGGATCTCTAACCCTAGCCCTCAACATAACCCTAACCCTAGGTCCAATCCTAACCCGAACCGGATCTCTAACCCTAGCCCTCAACATAACCCTAACCCTAGGTCCAATCCTACCCCTAACCGGATCTCTAACCCTAGCCCTCAACATAACCCTAACCCTAGGTCCAATCCTAACCCTAACCGGATCTCTAACCCTAGCCCTCAACATAACCCTAACCCTAGGTCCAATCCTAACCCTAACCGGATCTCTAACCCTAGCCCTCAACATAACCCTAACCCTAGGTCCAATCGTAACCCTAACGGTCTCTCTAACCCTAGCCCTCAACATAACCCTAACCCTAGGTCCAATCCTAACCCTAACCGGATCTCTAACCCTAGCCCTCAACATAACCCTAACCCTAGGTCCAATCCTAACCCTAACCGGATCTCTAACCCTAGCCCTCAACATAACCCTAACCCTAGGTCCAATCGTAACCCTAACCGGATCTCTAACCCTGGCCCTCAACATAACCCTAACCCTAGGTCCAATCCTAACCCTAACCGGATCTCTAACCCTAGCCCTCAACATAACCCTAACCCTAGGTCCAATCGTAACCCTAACGGTCTCTCTAACCCTAGCCCTCAACATAACCCTAACCCTAGGTCCAATCCTAACCCTAACCGGATCTCTAACCCTAGCCCTCAACATAACCCTAACCCTAGGTCCAATCGTAACCCTAACGGTCTCTCTAACCCTAGCCCGCAACATAACCCTAACCCTAGGTCCAATCGTAACCCTAACCGGATCTCTCACCCTAGCCCTCAACATAACCCTAACCCTAGGTCCAATCCTAACCCTAACCGGATCTCTAACCCTAGCCCTCAACATAACCCTAACCCTAGCTCCAATCCTAACTCTAACCGGATCTCTAACCCTAGCCCTCAACATAACCCTAACCCTAGGTCCAATCCTAACCCTAACCGGATCTCTAACCCTAGCCCTGAACATAACCCTAACCCTAGGTCCAATCCTAACCCTAACCGGATCTCTAACCCTAGCCCTCAACATAACCCTAACCCTAGCTCCAATCCTAACTCTAACCGGATCTCTAACCCTAGCCCTCAACATAACCCTAACCCTAGGTCCAATCCTAACCCTAACCGGATCTCTAACCCTAGCCCTCAACATAACCCTAACCCTGGGTCCAATCGTAACCCTAACCGGATCTCTAACCCTAGCCCTCAACTTAACCCTAACCCTAGGTCCAATCCTAACCCTAACCGGATCTCTAACCCTAGCCCTCAACATAACCCTAACCCTAGCTCCAATCCTAACCCTAACCGGATCTCTAACCCTAGCCCTCAACATAACCCTAACCCTAGGTCCAATCGTAACCCTAACCGGATCTCTAACCCTAGCCCTCAACATAACCCTAACCCTAGGTCCAATCCTAACCCTAACCGGATCTCTAACCCTAGCCCTCAACATAACCCTAACCCTAGGTCCAATCCTAACCCTAACCGGATCTCTAACCCTAGCCCTCAACATAACCCTAACCCTAGGTCCAATCCTAACCCTAACCGGATCTCTAACCCTAGCCCTCAACATAACCCTAACCCTAGGTCCAATCCTAACCCTAACCGGATCTCTAACCCTAGCCCTCAACATAACCCTAACCCTAGGTCCAATCCTAACCCTAACCGGATCTCTAACCCTAGCCCTCAACATAACCCTAACCCTAGGTCCAATCCTAACCCTAACCGGATCTCTAACCCTAGCCCTCAACATAACCCTAACCCTAGGTCCAATCGTAACCCGAACGGTCTCTCTAACCCTAGCCCTCAACATAACCCTAACCTTAGCTCCAATCCTAACCCTAACCGGATCTCTAACCCTAGCCCTCAACATAACCCTAACCCTAGGTCCAATCGTAACCCTAACCGGATCTCTAACCCTAGCCCTCAACATAACCCTAACCCTAGGTCCAATCCTAACCCTAACCGGATCTCTAACCCTAGCCCTCAACATAACCCTAACCCTAGGTCCAATCCTAACCCTAACCGGATCTCTAACCCTAGCCCTCAACATAACCCTAACCCTAGGTCCAATCCTAACCCTAACCGGATCTCTAACCCTAGCCCTCAACATAACCCTAACCCTAGGTCCAATCGTAACCCGAACGGTCTCTCTAACCCTAGCCCTCAACATAACCCTAACCCTAGCTCCAATCCTAACCCTAACCGGATCTCTAACCCTAGCCCTCAACATAACCCTAACCCTAGGTCCAATCGTAACCCTAACCGGATCTCTAACCCTAGCCCTCAACATAACCCTAACCCTAGGTCCAATCCTAACCCTAACCGGATCTCTAACCCTAGCCCTCAACATAACCCTAACCCTAGGTCCAATCCTAACCCTAAACGGATCTCTAACCCTAGCCCTCAACATAACCCTAACCCTAGGTCCAATCGTAACCCTAACCGGATCTCTAACCCTAGCCCTCAACATAACCCTAACCCTAGGTCCAATCCTAACCCTAACCGGATCTCTAACCCTAGCCCTCAACATAACCCTAACCCTAGGTCCAATCGTAACCCTAACGGTCTCTCTAACCCTAGCCCTCAACATAACCCTAACCCTAGGTCCAATCCTAACCCTAACCGGATCTCTAACACTAGCCCTCAACATAACCCTAACCCTAGGTCCAATCCTAATCCTAACCGGATCTCTAACCCTAGCCCTCAACATAACCCTAACCCTAGGTCCAATCGTAACCCTAACGGTCTCTCTAACCCTAGCCCTCAACATAACCCTAACCCTAGGTCCAATCCTAACCCTAACCGGATCTCTAACCCTAGCCCTCAACATAACCCTAACCCTAGGTCCAATCGTAACCCTAACCGGATCTCTAACCCTAGCCCTCAACATAACCCTAACCCTAGGTCCAATCCTAACCCTAACCGGATCTCTAAACCTAGCCCTCAACATAACCCTAACCCTAGGTCCAATCCTAACCCTAACCGGATCTCTAACCCTAGCCCTCAACATAACCCTAACCCTAGCTCCAATCCTAACCCTAACCGGATCTCTAACCCTAGCCCTGAACATAACCCTAACCCTAGGTCCAATCGTAACCCTAACCGGATCTCTAACCCTAGCCTTCAACATAACCCTAACCCTAGGTCCAATCCTAACTCTAACCTGATCTCTAACCCTAGCCCTCAACATAACCCTAACCCTAGCTCCAATCCTAACCCTAACCGGATCTCTAACCCTAGCCCTCAACATAACCCTAACCCTAGGTCCAATCGTAACCCTAACCGGATCTAACCCTAGCCTTCAACATAACCCTAACCCTAGGTCCAATCCTAACCCTAACCGGATCTCTAACCCTAGCCCTCAACATAACCCTAACCCTAGCTCCAATCCTAACCCTAACCGGATCTCTAACCCTAGCCCTCAACATAACCCTAACCCTAGGTCCAATCGTAACCCTAACGGTCTCTCTAACCCTAGCCCTAAACATAACCCTAACCCTAGGTCCAATCCTAACCCTAACCGGATCTCTAACCCTAGCCCTCAACATAACCCTAACCCTAGGTCCAATCCTAACCCTAACCGGATCTCTAACCCTAGCCCTCAACATAACCCTAACCCTAGCTCCAATCCTAACTCTAAACGGATCTCTAACCCTAGCCCTCAACATAACCCTAACCCTAGGTCCAATCGTAACCCTAACGGTCTCTCTAACCCTAGCCCGCAACATAACCCTAACCCTAGGTCCAATCGTAAACCTAACCGGATCTCTAACCCTAGCCCTCAACATAACCCTAACCCTAGGTACAATCCTAACCCTAACCGGATCTCTAACCCTAGCCCTCAACATAACCCTAACCCTAGGTCCAATCGTAACCCTAACGGTCTCTCTAACCCTAGCCCTCAACATAACCCTAACCCTAGGTCCAATCCTAACCCTAACCGGATCTCTAACACTAGCCCTCAACATAACCCTAACCCTAGGTCCAATCCTAATCCTAACCGGATCTCTAACCCTAGCCCTCAACATAACCCTAACCCTAGGTCCAATCCTAACCCTAACCGGATCTCTAACCCTAGCCCTCAACATAACCCTAACCCTAGGTCCAATCGTAACCCTAACGGTCTCTCTAACCCTAGCCCTCAACATAACCCTAACCCTAGGTCCAATCCTAACCCTAACCGGATCTCTAACACTAGCCCTCAACATAACCCTAACCCTAGGTCCAATCCTAATCCTAACCGGATCTCTAACCCTAGCCCTCAACATAACCCTAACCCTAGGTCCAATCGTAACCCTAACGGTCTCTCTAACCCTAGCCCTCAACATAACCCTAACCCTAGGTCCAATCCTAACCCTAACCGGATCTCTAACCCTAGCCCTCAACATAACCCTAACCCTAGGTCCAATCGTAACCCTAACCGGATCTCTAACCCTAGCCCTCAACATAACCCTAACCCTAGGTCCAATCCTAACCCTAACCGGATCTCTAAACCTAGCCCTCAACATAACCCTAACCCTAGGTCCAATCCTAACCCTAACCGGATCTCTAACCCTAGCCCTCAACATAACCCTAACCCTAGCTCCAATCCTATCCCTAACCGGATCTCTAACCCTAGCCCTGAACATAACCCTAACCCTAGGTCCAATCGTAACCCTAACCGGATCTCTAACCCTAGCCCTCAACATAACCCTAACCCTAGGTCCAATCCTAACCCTAACCTGATCTCTAACCCTAGCCCTCAACATAACCCTAACCCTAGCTCCAATCCTAACCCTAACCGGATCTCTAACCCTAGCCCTCAACATAACCCTAACCCTAGGTCCAATCGTAACCCTAACCGGATCTAACCCTAGCCCTCAACATAACCCTAACCCTAGGTCCAATCCTAACCCTAACCGGATCTCTAACCCTAGCCCTCAACATAACCCTAACCCTAGCTCCAATCCTAACCCTAACCGGATCTCTAACCCTAGCCCTCAACATAACCCTAACCCTAGGTCCAATCGTAACCCTAACGGTCTCTCTAACCCTAGCCCTAAACATAACCCTAACCCTAGGTCCAATCCTAACCCTAACCGGATCTCTAACCCTAGCCCTCAACATAACCCTAACCCTAGGTCCAATCCTAACCCTAACCGGATCTCTAACCCTAGCCCTCAACATAACCCTAACCCTAGCTCCAATCCTAACTCTAAACGGATCTCTAACCCTAGCCCTCAACATAACCCTAACCCTAGGTCCAATCGTAACCCTAACGGTCTCTCTAACCCTAGCCCGCAACATAACCCTAACCCTAGGTCCAATCGTAAACCTAACCGGATCTCTAACCCTAGCCCTCAACATAACCCTAACCCTAGGTACAATCCTAACCCTAACCGGATCTCTAACCCTAGCCCTCAACATAACCCTAACCCTAGCTCCAATCCTAACTCTAACCGGATCTCTAACCCTAGCCCTCAACATAACCCTAACCCTAAGACCAATCCTAACCCTAAGAGGATCTCTAACCCTAGCCCTCAACATAACCCTAACCCTAGGTCCAATCGTAACCCTAACCGGATCTCTAACCCTAGCCCTCAACTTAACCCTAACCCTAGGTCCAATCCTAACCCTAACCGGATCTCTAACCCTAGCCCTCAACATAACCCTAACCCTAGCTCCAATCCTAACTCTAACCGGATCTCTAACCCTAGCCCTCAACATAACCCTAACCCTAGGTCCAATCCTAACCCTAACCGGATCTCTAACCCTAGCCCTCAACATAACCCTAACCCTAGGTCCAATCGTAACCCTAACCGGATCTCTAACCCTAGCCCTCAACATAACCCTAACCCTAGGTCTAATCCTAACCCTAACCGGATCTCTAACCCTAGCCCTCAACAAAACCCTAACCCTAGGTCCAATCCTAACCCTAACCGGATCTCTAACCCTAGCCCTCAACATAACCCTAACCCTAGGTCCAATCGTAACCCTAACGGTCTCTCTAACCCTAGCCCTCAACATAACCCTAACCCTAAGTCCAATCCTAACCCTAACCGGATCTCTAACCCTAGCCCTCAACATAACCTTAACCCTAGGTCCAATCCTAACCCTAACCGGATCTCTAACCCTAGCCCTCAACATAACCCTAACCCTAGGTCCAATCGTAACCCTAACGGTCTCTCTAAACCTAGCCCTCAACATAACCCTAACCCTATGTCCAATCCTAACCCTAACCGGATCTCTAACCCTAGCCCTCAACATAACCCTAACCCTAGGTCCAATCGTAACCCTAACGGTCTCTCTAACCCTAGCCCTAAACATAACCCTAACCCTAGGTCCAATCCTAACCCTAACCGGATCTCTAACCCTAGCCCTCAACATAACCCTAACCCTAGGTCCAATCCTAACCCTAACCGGATCTCTAACCCTAGCCCTCAACATAACCCTAACCCTAGGTCCAATCCTAACCCTAACCGGATCTCTAACCCTAGCCCTGAACATAACCCTAACCCTAGGTCCAATCGTAACCCTAACCGGATCTCTAACCCTAGCCCTCAACATAACCCTAACCCTAGGTCCAATCCTAACCCTAACCGGATCTCTAAACCTAGCCCTCAACATAACCCTAACCCTAGGTCCAATCCTAACCCTAACTGGATCTCTAACCCTAGCCCTCAACATAACCCTAACCCTAGGTCCAATCGTAACCCTAACGGTCTCTCTAACCCTAGCCCTCAACATAACCCTAACCCTAGGTCCAATCCTAACCCTAACCGGATCTCTAACCCTAGCCCTCAACATAACCCTAACCCTATGTCCAATCCTAACCCTAACCGGATCTCTAACCCTAGCCCTCAACATAACCCTAACCCTAGGTCCAATCGTAACCCTAACGGTCTCTCTAACCCTAGCCCTAAACATAACCCTAACCCTAGGTCCAATCCTAACCCTAACCGGATCTCTAACCCTAGCCCTCAACATAACCCTAACCCTAGGTCCAATCCTAACCCTAACCGGATCTCTAACTCTAGCCCTCAACATAACCCTAACCCTAGCTCCAATCCTAACCCTAACCGGATCTCTAACCCTAGCCCTCAACATAACCCTAACCCTAGGTCCAATCGTAACCCTAACCTGATCTCTAACCCTAGCCCTCAACATAACCCTAACTCTAGGTCCAATCCTAACCCTAACCGGATCTCTAACCCTAGCCCTCAACATAACCCTAACCCTAGCTCCAATCCTAACCCTAACCGGATCTCTAACCCTAGCCCTCAACATAAACCTAACCCTAGGTTCAATCGTAACCGTAACGGTCTCTCTAACCCTAGCCCTAAACATAACCCTAACCCTAGGTCCAATCCTAACCCTAACCGGATCTCTAACCCTAGCCCTCAACATAACCCTAACCCTAGGTCCAATCCTAACCCTAACCGGATCTCTAACCGTAGCCCTCAAAATAACCCTAACCCTAGCTAAAATCCTAACCCTAACCGGATCTCTAACCCTAGCCCTCAACATCACCCTAACCCTAGGTCCAATCCTAACCCTAACCGGATCTCTAACCCTAGCCCTCAACATAACCCTAACCCTAGCTCCAATCCTAACCCTAACCGGATCTCTAACCCTAGCCCTCAACATAACCCTAACCCTAGGTCCAATCGTAACCCTAACCGGATCTCTAACGCTAGCCCTCAACATAACCCTAACCCTAGGTCCAATCCTAACCCTAACCGGATCTCTAACCCTAGCCCTCAACATAACCCTAACCCTAGATCCAATCCTAACCCTAACCGGATCTCTAACCCTAGCCCTCAACATAACCCTAACCCTAGCTCCAATCCTAACCCTAACGGTCTCTCTAACCCTAGCCCTAAACATAACCCTAACCCTAGGTCCAATCCTAGCCCTACCGGATCTCTAACCCTAGCCCTCAACATAACCCTAACCCTAGGTCCAATCCTAACCCTAACCGGATCTCTAACCCTAGCCCTCAACATAACCCTAACCCTAGCTCCAATCCTAACCCTAACCGGATCTCTAACCCTAGCCCTCAACATAACCCTAACCCTATGTCCAATCCTAACCCTAACCGGATCTCTAACCCTAGCCCTCAACATAACCCTAACCCTAGGTCCAATCGTAACCCTAACGGTCTCTCTAACCCTAGCCCTAAACATAACCCTAACCCTAGGTCCATTCCTAACCCTAACCGGATCTCTAACCCTAGCCCTCAACATAACCCTAACCCTAGGTCCAATCCTAACCCTAACCGGATCTCTAACTCTAGCCCTCAACATAACCCTAACCCTAGCTCCAATCCTAACCCTAACCGGATCTCTAACCCTAGCCCTCAACATAACCCTAACCCTAGGTCCAATCGTAACCCTAACCGGATCTCTAACCTTAGCCCTCAACATAACCCTAACTCTAGGTCCAATCCTAACCCTAACCGGATCTCTAACCCTAGCCCTCAACATAACCCTAACCCTAGCTCCAATCCTAACCCTAACCGGATCTCTAACCCTAGCCCTCAACATAACCCTAACCCTAGGTCCAATCGTAACCCTAACCGGATCTCTAACCCTAGCCCTCAACATAACCCTAACCCTAGGTCCAATCCTAACCCTAACCGGATCTCTAACCCTAGCCCTCAACATAACCCTAACCCTAGATCCAATCCTAACCCTAACCGGATCTCTAACCCTAGCCCTCAACATAACCCTAACCCTAGCTCCAATCCTAACCCTAACGGTCTCTCTAACCCTAGCCCTAAACATAACCCTAACCCTAGGTCCAATCCTAGCCCTAACCGGATCTCTAACCCTAGCCCTCAACATAACCCTAACCCTAGGTCCAATCCTAACCCTAACCGGATCTCTAACCCTAGCCCTCAACATAACCCTAACCCTAGCTCCAATCCTAACCCTAACCGGATCTCTAACCCTAGCCCTCAACATAACCCTAACCCTAGCTCCAATCCTAACCCTAACCGCATCTCTAACCCTAGCCCTCAATATAACCCTAACCCTAGGTCCAATCGTAAACCTAACCGGATCTCTAACCCTAGCCCTCAACATAACCCTAACCCTAGGTCCAATCCTAACCCTAACCGGATCTCTAACCCTAGCCCTCAACATAACCCTAACCCTAGCTCCAATCCTAACCCTAACCGGATCTCTAACCCTAGCCCTCAACATAACCCTAACGCTAGGTCCAATCCTAACCCTAACCGGATCTCTAACCCTAGCCCTCAACATAACCCTAACCCTAGGTCCAATCGTAACCCTAACGGTCTCTCTAACCCTAGCCCTCAACATAACCCTAACCCTAGGTCCAATCCTAACCCTAACTGGATCTCTAACCCTAGCCCTCAACATAACCCTAACCCTAGGTCCAATCCTAACCCTAACCGGATCTCTAAACCTAGCCCTCAACATAACCCTAACCCTAGGTCCAATCGTACCCCTAACGGTCTCTCTAACCCTAGCCCTAAACATAACCCTAACCCTAGGTCCAATCCTAACCCTAACCGGATCTCTAACCCTAGCCCTCAAGATAACCCTAAGCCTAGGTCCAATCCTAACCCTAACCGGATCTCTAACCCTAGCCCTCAACATAACCCTTACCCTAGCTCCAATCCTAACCCTAACCGGATCTCTAACCCTAGCCCTCAACAAAACCCTAACCCTAGGTCCAATCCTAACCCTAACCGGATCTCTAACCCTAGCCCTCAACATAACCCTAACCCTAGGTCCAATCGTAACCCTAACGGTCTCTCTAACCCTAGCCCTCAACATAACCCTAACCCTAAGTCCAATCCTAACCCTAACCGGATCTCTAACCCTAGCCCTCAACATAACCTTAACCCTAGGTCCAATCCTAACCCTAACCGGATCTCTAACCCTAGCCCTCAACATAACCCTAACCCTAGGTCCAATCGTAACCCTAACGGTCTCTCTAAACCTAGCCCTCAACATAACCCTAACCCTATGTCCAATCCTAACCCTAACCGGATCTCTAACCCTAGCCCTCAACATAACCCTAACCCTAGGTCCAATCGTAACCCTAACGGTCTCTCTAACCCTAGCCCTAAACATAACCCTAACCCTAGGTCCAATCCTAACCCTAACCGGATCTCTAACCCTAGCCCTCAACATAACCCTAACCCTAGGTCCAATCCTAACCCTAACCGGATCTCTAACCCTAGCCCTCAACATAACCCTAACCCTAGGTCCAATCCTAACCCTAACCGGATCTCTAACCCTAGCCCTGAACATAACCCTAACCCTAGGTCCAATCGTAACCCTAACCGGATCTCTAACCCTAGCCCTCAACATAACCCTAACCCTAGGTCCAATCCTAACCCTAACCGGATCTCTAACCCTAGCCCTCAACATAACCCTAACCCTAGGTCCAATCCTAACCCTAACTGGATCTCTAACCCTAGCCCTCAACATAACCCTAACCCTAGGTCCAATCGTAACCCTAACGGTCTCTCTAACCCTAGCCCTCAACATAACCCTAACCCTAGGTCCAATCCTAACCCTAACCGGATCTCTAACCCTAGCCCTCAACATAACCCTAACCCTATGTCCAATCCTAACCCTAACCGGATCTCTAACCCTAGCCCTCAACATAACCCTAACCCTAGGTCCAATCGTAACCCTAACGGTCTCTCTAACCCTAGCCCTAAACATAACCCTAACCCTAGGTCCAATCCTAACCCTAACCGGATCTCTAACCCTAGCCCTCAACATAACCCTAACCCTAGGTCCAATCCTAACCCTAACCGGATCTCTAACTCTAGCCCTCAACATAACCCTAACCCTAGCTCCAATCCTAACCCTAACCGGATCTCTAACCCTAGCCCTCAACATAACCCTAACCCTAGGTCCAATCGTAACCCTAACCTGATCTCTAACCCTAGCCCTCAACATAACCCTAACTCTAGGTCCAATCCTAACCCTAACCGGATCTCTAACCCTAGCCCTCAACATAACCCTAACCCTAGCTCCAATCCTAACCCTAACCGGATCTCTAACCCTAGCCCTCAACATAAACCTAACCCTAGGTTCAATCGTAACCGTAACGGTCTCTCTAACCCTAGCCCTAAACATAACCCTAACCCTAGGTCCAATCCTAACCCTAACCGGATCTCTAACCCTAGCCCTCAACATAACCCTAACCCTAGGTCCAATCCTAACCCTAACCGGATCTCTAACCGTAGCCCTCAAAATAACCCTAACCCTAGCTAAAATCCTAACCCTAACCGGATCTCTAACCCTAGCCCTCAACATCACCCTAACCCTAGGTCCAATCCTAACCCTAACCGGATCTCTAACCCTAGCCCTCAACATAACCCTAACCCTAGCTCCAATCCTAACCCTAACCGGATCTCTAACCCTAGCCCTCAACATAACCCTAACCCTAGGTCCAATCGTAACCCTAACCGGATCTCTAACGCTAGCCCTCAACATAACCCTAACCCTAGGTCCAATCCTAACCCTAACCGGATCTCTAACCCTAGCCCTCAACATAACCCTAACCCTAGATCCAATCCTAACCCTAACCGGATCTCTAACCCTAGCCCTCAACATAACCCTAACCCTAGCTCCAATCCTAACCCTAACGGTCTCTCTAACCCTAGCCCTAAACATAACCCTAACCCTAGGTCCAATCCTAGCCCTACCGGATCTCTAACCCTAGCCCTCAACATAACCCTAACCCTAGGTCCAATCCTAACCCTAACCGGATCTCTAACCCTAGCCCTCAACATAACCCTAACCCTAGCTCCAATCCTAACCCTAACCGGATCTCTAACCCTAGCCCTCAACATAACCCTAACCCTATGTCCAATCCTAACCCTAACCGGATCTCTAACCCTAGCCCTCAACATAACCCTAACCCTAGGTCCAATCGTAACCCTAACGGTCTCTCTAACCCTAGCCCTAAACATAACCCTAACCCTAGGTCCATTCCTAACCCTAACCGGATCTCTAACCCTAGCCCTCAACATAACCCTAACCCTAGGTCCAATCCTAACCCTAACCGGATCTCTAACTCTAGCCCTCAACATAACCCTAACCCTAGCTCCAATCCTAACCCTAACCGGATCTCTAACCCTAGCCCTCAACATAACCCTAACCCTAGGTCCAATCGTAACCCTAACCGGATCTCTAACCTTAGCCCTCAACATAACCCTAACTCTAGGTCCAATCCTAACCCTAACCGGATCTCTAACCCTAGCCCTCAACATAACCCTAACCCTAGCTCCAATCCTAACCCTAACCGGATCTCTAACCCTAGCCCTCAACATAACCCTAACCCTAGGTCCAATCGTAACCCTAACCGGATCTCTAACCCTAGCCCTCAACATAACCCTAACCCTAGGTCCAATCCTAACCCTAACCGGATCTCTAACCCTAGCCCTCAACATAACCCTAACCCTAGATCCAATCCTAACCCTAACCGGATCTCTAACCCTAGCCCTCAACATAACCCTAACCCTAGCTCCAATCCTAACCCTAACGGTCTCTCTAACCCTAGCCCTAAACATAACCCTAACCCTAGGTCCAATCCTACCCTAACCGGATCTCTAACCCTAGCCCTCAACATAACCCTAACCCTAGGTCCAATCCTAACCCTAACCGGATCTCTAACCCTAGCCCTCAACATAACCCTAACCCTAGCTCCAATCCTAACCCTAACCGGATCTCTAACCCTAGCCCTCAACATAACCCTAACCCTAGCTCCAATCCTAACCCTAACCGCATCTCTAAACCTAGCCCTCAATATAACCCTAACCCTAGGTCCAATCGTAAACCTAACCGGATCTCTAACCCTAGCCCTCAACATAACCCTAACCCTAGGTCCAATCCTAACCCTAACCGGATCTCTAACCCTAGCCCTCAACATAACCCTAACCCTAGCTCCAATCCTAACCCTAACCGGATCTCTAACCCTAGCCCTCAACATAACCCTAACGCTAGGTCCAATCCTAACCCTAACCGGATCTCTAACCCTAGCCCTCAACATAACCCTAACCCTAGGTCCAATCGTAACCCTAACGGTCTCTCTAACCCTAGCCCTCAACATAACCCTAACCCTAGGTCCAATCCTAACCCTAACTGGATCTCTAACCCTAGCCCTCAACATAACCCTAACCCTAGGTCCAATCCTAACCCTAACCGGATCTCTAAACCTAGCCCTCAACATAACCCTAACCCTAGGTCCAATCGTACCCCTAACGGTCTCTCTAACCCTAGCCCTAAACATAACCCTAACCCTAGGTCCAATCCTAACCCTAACCGGATCTCTAACCCTAGCCCTCAAGATAACCCTAAGCCTAGGTCCAATCCTAACCCTAACCGGATCTCTAACCCTAGCCCTCAACATAACCCTTACCCTAGCTCCAATCCTAACCCTAACCGGATCTCTAACCCTAGCCCTCAACATAACCCTAACCCTAGGTCCAATCCTAACCCTTACCGGATCTCTAACCCTAGCCCTCAACATAACCCTAACCCTAGGTCCAATCGTAACCCTAACGGTCTCTCTAACCCTAGCCCTCAACATAACCCTAACCCTAGGTCCAATCCTAACCCTAACCGGATCTCTAACCCTAGCCCTCAACATAACCCTAACCCTAGGTCCAATCCTAAACCTAACCGGATCTCTAACCCTAGCCCTCAACATAACCCTAACCCTAGATCCAATCCTAACCCTAACCGGATCTCTAACCCTAGCCCTCAACATAACCCTAACCCTAGCTCCAATCCTAACCCTAACGGTCTCTCTAACCCTAGCCCTAAACATAACCCTAACCCTAGGTCCAATCCTAACCCTAACCGGATCTCTAACCCTAGCCCTCAACATAACCCTAACCCTAGGTCCAATCCTAACCCTAACGGGATCTCTAACCCTAGCCCTCAACATAACCCTAACCCTAGCTCCAATCCTAACCCTAACCGGATCTCTAACCCTAGCCCTCAACATAACCCTAACCCTAGCTCCAATCCTAACCCTAACCTCATCTCTAACCCTAGCCCTCAACATAAATCTAACCCTAGGTCCAATCGTAAACCTAACCGGATCTCTAACCCTAGCCCTCAACATAACCCTAACCCTAGGTCCAATCCTAACCCTAACCGGATCTCTAACCCTAGCCCTCAACATAACCCTAACCCTAGCTCCAATCCTAACCCTAACCGGATCTCTAACCCTAGCCCTCAACATAACCCTAACGCTAGGTCCAATCCTAACCCTAACCGGATCTCTAACCCTAGCCCTCAACATAACCCTAACCCTAGGTCCAATCGTAACCCTAACGGTCTCTCTAACCCTAGCCCTCAACATAACCCTAACCCTAGGTCCAATCCTAACCCTAACTGGATCTCTAACCCTAGCCCTCAACATAACCCTAACCCTAGGTCCAATCCTAACCCTAACCGGATCTCTAACCCTAGCCCTCAACATAACCCTAACTCTAGGTCCAATCCTAACCCTAACCGGATCTCTAACCCTAGCCCTCAACATAACCCTAACCCTAGCTCCAATCCTAACCCTAACCGGATCTCTAACCCTAGCCCTCAACATAAACCTAACCCTAGGTCCAATCGTAACCGTAACGGTCTCTCTAACCCTAGCCCTAAACATAACCCTAACCCTAGGTCCAATCCTAACCCTAACCGGATCTCTAACCCTACCCCTCAACATAACCCTAACCCTAGGTCCAATCGTAACCCTAACCGGATCTCTAACCCTAGCCCTCAACATAACCCTAACCCTAGGTCCAATCCTAACCCTAACCGGATCTCTAACCCTAGCCCTCAACATAACCCTAACCTTAGATCCAATCCTAACCCTAACCGGATCTCTAACCCTAGCCCTCAACATAACCCTAACCCTAGCTCCAATCCTAACCCTAACGGTCTCTCTAACCCTAGCCCTAAACATAACCCTAACCCTAGGTCCAATCCTAACCCTAACCGGATCTCTAACCCTAGCCCTCAACATAACCCTAACCCTAGGTCCAATCCTAACCCTAACGGGATCTCTAACCCTAGCCCTCAACATAACCCTAACCCTAGCTCCAATCCTAACCCTAACCGGATCTCTAACCCTAGCCCTCAACATAACCCTAACCCTAGCTCCAATCCTAACCCTAACCGCATCTCTAACCCTAGCCCTCAACATAAATCTAACCCTAGGTCCAATCGTAAACCTAACCGGATCTCTAACCCTAGCCCTCAACATAACCCTAACCCTAGTTCCAATCCTAACCCTAACCGGATCTCTAACCCTAGCCCTCAACATAACCCTAACCCTAGCTCCAATCCTAACCCTAACCGGATCTCTAACCCTAGCCCTCAACATAACCCTAACGCTAGGTCCAATCCTAACCCTAACCGGATCTCTAACCCTAGCCCTCAACATAACCCTAACCCTAGGTCCAATCGTAACCCTAACGGTCTCTCTAACCCTAGCCCTCAACATAACCCTAACCCTAGGTCCAATCCTAACCCTAACTGGATCTCTAACCCTAGCCCTCAACATAACCCTAACCCTAGGTCCAATCCTAACCCTAACCGGATCTCTAACCCTAGCCCTCAACATAACCCTAACTCTAGGTCCAATCCTAACCCTAACCGGATCTCTAACCCTAGCCCTCAACATAACCCTAACCCTAGCTCCAATCCTAACCCTAACCGGATCTCTAACCCTAGCCCTCAACATAAACCTAACCCTAGGTCCAATCGTAACCGTAACGGTCTCTCTAACCCTAGCCCTAAACATAACCCTAACCCTAGGTCCAATCCTAAGCCTAACCGGATCTCTAACCCTACCCCTCAACATAACCCTAACCCTAGGTCCAATCGTAACCCTAACCGGATCTCTAACCCTAGCCCTCAACATAACCCTAACCCTAGGTCCAATCCTAACCCTAACCGGATCTCTAACCCTAGCCCTCAACATAACCCTAACCTTAGATCCAATCCTAACCCTAACCGGATCTCTAACCCTAGCCCTCAACATAACCCTAACCCTAGCTCCAATCCTAACCCTAACGGTCTCTCTAACCCTAGCCCTAAACATAACCCTAACCCTAGGTCCAATCCTAACCCTAACCGGATCTCTAACCCTAGCCCTCAACATAACCCTAACCCTAGGTCCAATCCTAACCCTAACGGGATCTCTAACCCTAGCCCTCAACATAACCCTAACCCTAGCTCCAATCCTAACCCTAACCGGATCTCTAACCCTAGCCCTCAACATAACCCTAACCCTAGCTCCAATCCTAACCCTAACCGCATCTCTAACCCTAGCCCTCAACATAACCCTAACCCTAGGTCCAATCGTAAACCTAACCGGATCTCTAACCCTAGCCCTCAACATAACCCTAACCCTAGGTCCAATCCTAACCCTAACCGGATCTCTAACCCTAGCCCTCAACATAACCCTAACCCTAGCTCCAATCCTAACCCTAACCGGATCTCTAACCCTAGCCCTCAACATAACCCTAACGCTAGGTCCAATCCTAACCCTAACCGGATCTCTAACCCTAGCCCTCAACATAACCCTAACCCTAGGTCCAATCGTAACCCTAACGGTCTCTCTAACCCTAGCCCTCAACATAACCCTAACCCTAGGTCCAATCCTAACCCTAACTGGATCTCTAACCCTAGCCCTCAACATAACCCTAACCCTAGGTCCAATCCTAACCCTAACCGGATCTCTAACCCTAGCCCTCAACATAACCCTAACCCTAGGTCCAATCGTACCCCTAACGGTCTCTCTAACCCTAGCCCTAAACGTAACCCTAACCCTAGGTCCAATCCTAACCCTAACCGGATCTCTAACCCTAGCCCTCAAGATAACCCTAAGCCTAGGTCCAATCCTAACCCTAACCGGATATCTAACCCTAGCCCTCAACATAACCCTAACCCTAGCTCCAATCCTAACCCTAACCGGATCTCTAACCCTAGCCCTCAACATAACCCTAACCCTAGGTCCAATCGTAACCCTAACCGGATCTCTAACCCTAGCCCTCAACATAACCCTAACCCTAGGTCCAATCCTAACCCTAACCGGATCTCTAACCCTAGCCCTCAACATAACCCTAACCCTAGGTCCAATCCTAACCCTAACCGGATCTCTAACCCTAGCCCTCAACATAACCCTAACCCTAGGTCCAATTCTAACCCTAACGGGATCTCTAACCCTAGCCCTCAACATAACCCTAACCCTAGCTCCAATCCTAACCCTAACCGGATCTCTAAACCTAGCCCTCAACATAACCCTAACCCTAGGTCCAATCGTAACCCTAACCGGATCTCTAACCCTAGCCCTCAACTTAACCCTAACCCTAGGTCCAATCCTAACCCTAACTGGATCTCTATCCCTAGCCCTCAACATAACCCTAACCCTAGCTCCAATCCTAACCCTAACCGGATCTCTAACCCTAGCCCTCAACATAACCCTAACCCTAGGTCCAATCCTAACCCTTACCGGATCTCTAACCCTAGCCCTAAACATAACCCTAACCCTAGGTCCAATCGTAACCCTAACGGTCTCTCTAACCCTAGCCCTCAACATAACCCTAACCCTAGGTCCAATCCTAACCCTAACCGGATCTCTGACCCTAGCCCTCACCATAACCCTAACCCTAGGTCCAATCCTAAACCTAACCGGATCTCTAATCCTAGCCCTCAACATAACCCTAACCCTAGATCCAATCCTAACCCTAACCGGATCTCTAACCCTAGCCCTCAACATAACCCTAACCCTAGCTCCAATCCTAAACCTAACGGTCTCTCTAACCCTAGCCCTAAACATAACCCTAACCCTAGGTCCAATCCTAACCCTAACCGGATCTCTAACCCTAGCCCTCAACATAACCCTAACCCTAGGTCCAATCCTAACCCTAACGGGATCTCTAACCCTAGCCCTCAACATAACCCTAACCCTAGCTCCAATCCTAACCCTAACGGTCTCTCTAACCCTAGCCTTCAACATAACCCTAACCCTAGGTCCAATCCTAACCCTAACTGGATCTCTAACCCTACCCCTCAACATAACCTTAACCCTAGGTCCAATCCTAACCCTAACCGGATCTCTAACCCTAGCCCTCAACATAACCCTAACCCTAGGTCCAATCGTACCCCTAACAGTCTCTCTAACCCTAGCCCTAAACATAACCCTAACCCTAGTCCAATCCTAACCCTAACCGGATCTCTAACCCTAGCCCTCAAGATAACCCTAAGCCTAGGTCCAATCCTAACCCTAACCGGATCTCTAACCCTAGCCCTCAACATAACCCTAACCCTAGCTCCAATCCTAACCCTAACGGGATCTCTAACCCTAGCCCTCAACATAACCCTAACCCTAGGTCCAATCGTAACCCTAACCGGATCTCTAACCCTAGCCCTCAACATAACCCTAACCCTAGGTCCAAACCTAACTCTAACCGGATCTCTAACCCTAGCCCTCAACATAACCCTAACCCTAGGTCCAATCCTAACCCTAACCGGATCTCTAACCCTAGCCCTCAACATAACCCTAACCCTAGGTCCAATTCTAACCCTAACGGGATCTCTAACCCTAGCCCTCAACATAACCCTAACCCTAGCTCCAATCCTAACCCTAACCGGATATCTAACCCTAGCCCTCAACATAACCCTAACCCTAGGTCCAATCGTAACCCTAACCGGATCTCTAACCCTAGCCCTCAACTTAACCCTAACCCTAGGTCCAATCCTAACCCTAACCGGATCTCTAATCCTAGCCCTCAACATAACCCTAACCCTAGCTCCAATCCTAACCCTAACCGGATCTCTAACCCTAGCCCTAAACATAACCCTAACCCTAGGTCCAATCGTAACCCTAACCGGATCTCTAAACCTAGCCCTAAACATAACCCTAACCCTAGGTCCAATCGTAACCCTAACCGGATTTCTAACCCTAGCCCTCAACATAACCCTAACCCTAGGTCCAATCCTAACCCTAACCGGATCTCTAACCCTAGCCCTC
Source organism: Miniopterus schreibersii (assembly GCF_964146895.1). Taxonomy (NCBI): domain Eukaryota; kingdom Metazoa; phylum Chordata; class Mammalia; order Chiroptera; family Miniopteridae; genus Miniopterus; species Miniopterus schreibersii. The sequence continues at coordinate 74,507,430 of NC_138111.1, read as the reverse complement.
AACATAACCCTAACCCTAGCTCCAATCCTAACCCTAACCGGATCTCTAACCCTAGCCCTCAACATAACCCTAACCCTAGGTCCAATCGTAACCCTAACGGTCTCTCTAACCCTAGCCCTAAACATAACCCTAACCCTAGGTCCAATCCTAACCCTAACCGGATCTCTAACCCTAGCCCTCAACATAACCCTAACCCAAGGTCCAATCCTAACCCTAACCGGATCTCTAACCCTAGCCCTCAACATAACCCTAACCCTAGCTCCAATCCTAACTCTAACCGGATCTCTAACCCTAGCCCTCAACATAACCCTAACCCTAGGTCCAATCGTAACCCTAACGGTCTCTCTAACCCTAGCCCTCAACATAACCCTAAACCTAGGTCCAATTGTAACCCTAACGGTCTCTCTAACCCTAGCCCTCAACATAACCCTAACCCTAGCTCCAATCCTAACCCTAACCGGATCTCGAACCCTAGCCCTCAACATAACCCTAACCCTAGGTCCAATCGTAACCCTAACCGGATCTCTAACCCTAGCCCTCAACATAACCCTAACCCTAGGTCCAATCCTAACCCTAAACGGATCTCTAACCCTAGCCCTCAACATAACCCTAACCCTAGGTCCAATCCTAACCCTAACCGGATCTCTAACCCTAGCCCTCAACATAACCCTAACCCTAGGTCCAATCCTAACCCTAACCGGATCTCTAACCCTAGCCCTCAACATAACCCTAACCCTAGGTCCAATCGTAACCCTAACGGTCTCTCTAACCCTAGCCCTCAACATAACCCTAACCCTAGCTCCAATCCTAACCCTAACCGGATCTCTAACCCTAGCCCTCAACATAACCCTAACCTTAGGTCCAATCCTAACCCTAACCGGATCTCTAACCCTAGCCCTCAACATAACCCTAACCCTAGGTCCAATCCTAACCCTAACCGGATCTCTAACCCTAGCCCTCAACATAACCCTAACCCTAGGTCCAATCCTAACCCTAACCGGATCTCTAACCCTAGCCCTCAACATAACCCTAACCCTAGGTCCAATCCTAACCCTAACCGGAACTCTAACCCTAGCCCTCAACATAACCCTAACCCTAGCTCCAATCCTAACTCTAACCGGATCTCTAACCCTAGCCCTCAACATAACCCTAACCCTAGCTCCAATCCTAACCCTAACCGGATCTCTAACCCTAGCCCTCAACATAACCCTAACGCTAGGTCCAATCCTAACCCTAACCGGATCTCTAACCCTAGCCCTCAACATAACCCTAACCCTACGTCCAATCGTAACCCTAACGGTCTCTCTAACCCTAGTCCTCAACATAACCCTAACCCTAGGTCCAATCCTAACCCTAACTGGATCTCTAACCCTAGCCCTCAACATAACCCTAACCCTAGGTCCAATCCTAACCCTAACCGGATCTCTAACCCTAGCCCTCAACATAACCCTAACCCTAGGTCCAATCGTACCCCTAACGGTCTCTCTAACCCTAGCCCTAAACATAACCCTAACCCTAGGTCCAATCCTAACCCTAACCGGATCTCTAACCCTAGCCCTCAAGATAACCCTAAGCCTAGGTCCAATCCTTACCCTAACCGGATCTCTAACCCTAGCCCTCAACATAACCCTAACCCTAGCTCCAATCCTAACCCTAACCGGATCTCTAACCCTAGCCCTCAACATAACCCTAACCCTAGGTCCAATCGTAACCCTAACCGGATCTCTAACCCTAGCCTTCAACTTAACCCTACCCTAGGTCCAATCCTAACCCTAACCGGATCTCTAATCCTAGCCCTCAACATAACCCTAACCCTAGCTCCAATCCTAACCCTAACCGGATCTCTAACCCTAGCCCTCAACATAACCCTAACCCTAGGTCCAATCCTAACCCTAACCGGATCTCTAACCCTAGCCCTCAACATAACCCTAACCCTAGGTCCAATCCTAACCCTAACCGGATCTCTAACCCTAGCCCTCAACATAACCCTAACTCTAGGTCCAATCCTAACCCTAACCGGATCTCTAACCCTAGCCCTCAACATAACCCTAACCCTAGCTCCAATCCTACCCCTAACCGGATCTCTAACCCTAGCCCTCAACATAAACCTAACCCTAGGTCCAATCGTAACCGTAACGGTCTCTCTAACCCTAGCCCTAAACATAACCCTAACCCTAGGTCCAATCCTAACCCTAACCGGATCTCTAACCCTAGCCCTCAACATAACCCTAACCCTAAGTCCAATCCTAACCCTAACCGGATCTCTAACCCTAGCCCTCAACATAACCCTAACCCTAGCTAAAATCCTAACCCTAACCGGATCTCTAACCCTAGCCCTCAACATCACCCTAACCCTAGGTCCAATCCTAACGCTAACCGGATCTCTAACCCTAGCCCTCAACATAACCCTAACCCTAGCTCCAATCCTAACCCTAACCGGATCTCTAACTCTAGCCCTCAACATAACCCTAACCCTAGGTCCAATCGTAACCCTAACGGTCTCTCTAACCCTAGCCCTAAACATAACCCTAACCCTAGGTCCAATCCTAACCCTAACCGGATCTCTAACCCTAGCCCTCAACATAACCCTAACCCTAGGTCCAATCCTAACCCTAACCGGATCTCTAACCCTAGCCCTCAACATAACCCTAACCCTAGCTCCAATCCTAACTCTAACCGGATCTCCAACCCTAGCCCTCAACATAACCCTAACCCTAGGTCCAATCGTAACCCTAACGGTCTCTCTAACCCTAGCCCTCAACATAACCCTAACCCTAGGTCCAATCCTAACCCTAACCGGATCTCTAACCCTAGCCCTCAACATAACCCTAACCCTAGGTCCAATCCTAACCCTAACCGGATCTCTAACCCTAGCCCTCAACATAACCCTAACCCTAGCTCCAATCCTAACCCTAACCGGATCTCTAACCCTAGCCCTCAACATAACCCTAACCCTAGGTCCAATCGTAACCCTAACCGGATCTCTAACCCTAGCCCTCAACATAACCCTAACCCTAGCTCCAATCCTAACCCTAACGGTCTCTCTAACCCTAGCCCTCAACATAACCCTAACCCTAGGACCAATCCTAACCCTAACCGGATCTCTAACCCTAGCCCTCAACATAACCCTAACCCTAGGTCCACTCCTAACCCTAACCGGATGTCTAACCCAAGCCCTCAACATAACCCTAACCCTAGCTCCAATCCTAACCCTAACCGGATCTCCAACCCTAGCCCTCAACATAACCCTAACCCTAGGTCCAATCGTAACCCTAACCGGATCTCTAACCCTAGCCCTCAACATAACCCTAACCCTAGGTCCAATCCTAACCCTAACCGGATCTCTAACCCTAGCCCTCAACATAACCCTAACCCTAGGTCCAATCCTAACCCTAACCGGATCTCTAACCCTAGCCCTCAACATAACCCTAACCCTAGGTCCAATCCTAACCCTATCCGGATCTCTAACCCTAGCCCTCAACATAACCCTAACCCTAGGTCCAATCGTAACCCTAACCGGATCTCTAACCCTAGCCCTCAACTTAACCCTAACCCTAGGTCCAATCCTAACCCTAACCGGATCTCTATCCCTAGCCCTCAACATAACCCTAACCCTAGCTCCAATCCTAACCCTAACCGGATCTCTAACCCTAGCCCTCAACATAACCCTAACCCTAGGTCCAATCCTAACCCTTACCGGATCTCTAACCCTAGCCCTCAACATAACCCTAACCCTAGGTCCAATCGTAACCCTAACGGTCTCTCTAACCCTAGCCCTCAACATAACCCTAACCCTAGGTCCAATCCTAACCCTAACCGGATCTCTAACCCTAGCCCTCAACATAACCCTAACCCTAGGTCCAATCCTAACCCTAACCGGATCTCTAACCCTAGCCCTCAACATAACCCTAACCCTAGATCAAATCCTTACCCTAACCGGATCTCTAACCCTAGCCCTCAACATAACCCTAACCCTAGCTCCAATCCTAACCCTAACGGTCTCTCTAACCCTAGCCCTAAACATAACCCTAACCCTAGGTCCAATCCTAACCCTAACCGGATCTCTAACCCTAGCCCTCAACATAACCCTAACCCTAGGTCCAATCGTACCCCTAACGGTCTCTCTAACCCTAGCCCTAAACATAACCCTAACCCTAGGTCCAATCCTAACCCTAACCGGATCTCTAACCCTAGCCCTCAAGATAACCCTAAGCCTAGGTCCAATCCTTACCCTAACCGGATCTCTAACCCTAGCCCTCAACATAACCCTAACCCTAGCTCCAATCCTAACCCTAACCGGATCTCTAACCCTAGCCCTCAACATAACCCTAACCCTAGGTCCAATCGTAACCCTAACCGGATCTCTAACCCTAGCCTTCAACTTAACCCTACCCTAGGTCCAATCCTAACCCTAACCGGATCTCTAATCCTAGCCCTCAACATAACCCTAACCCTAGCTCCAATCCTAACCCTAACCGGATCTCTAACCCTAGCCCTCAACATAACCCTAACCCTAGGTCCAATCCTAACCCTAACCGGATCTCTAACCCTAGCCCTCAACATAACCCTAACCCTAGGTCCAATCCTAACCCTAACCGGATCTCTAACCCTAGCCCTCAACATAACCCTAACTCTAGGTCCAATCCTAACCCTAACCGGATCTCTAACCCTAGCCCTCAACATAACCCTAACCCTAGCTCCAATCCTACCCCTAACCGGATCTCTAACCCTAGCCCTCAACATAAACCTAACCCTAGGTCCAATCGTAACCGTAACGGTCTCTCTAACCCTAGCCCTAAACATAACCCTAACCCTAGGTCCAATCCTAACCCTAACCGGATCTCTAACCCTAGCCCTCAACATAACCCTAACCCTAAGTCCAATCCTAACCCTAACCGGATCTCTAACCCTAGCCCTCAACATAACCCTAACCCTAGCTAAAATCCTAACCCTAACCGGATCTCTAACCCTAGCCCTCAACATCACCCTAACCCTAGGTCCAATCCTAACGCTAACCGGATCTCTAACCCTAGCCCTCAACATAACCCTAACCCTAGCTCCAATCCTAACCCTAACCGGATCTCTAACTCTAGCCCTCAACATAACCCTAACCCTAGGTCCAATCGTAACCCTAACGGTCTCTCTAACCCTAGCCCTAAACATAACCCTAACCCTAGGTCCAATCCTAACCCTAACCGGATCTCTAACCCTAGCCCTCAACATAACCCTAACCCTAGGTCCAATCCTAACCCTAACCGGATCTCTAACCCTAGCCCTCAACATAACCCTAACCCTAGCTCCAATCCTAACTCTAACCGGATCTCCAACCCTAGCCCTCAACATAACCCTAACCCTAGGTCCAATCGTAACCCTAACGGTCTCTCTAACCCTAGCCCTCAACATAACCCTAACCCTAGGTCCAATCCTAACCCTAACCGGATCTCTAACCCTAGCCCTCAACATAACCCTAACCCTAGGTCCAATCCTAACCCTAACCGGATCTCTAACCCTAGCCCTCAACATAACCCTAACCCTAGCTCCAATCCTAACCCTAACCGGATCTCTAACCCTAGCCCTCAACATAACCCTAACCCTAGGTCCAATCGTAACCCTAACCGGATCTCTAACCCTAGCCCTCAACATAACCCTAACCCTAGCTCCAATCCTAACCCTAACGGTCTCTCTAACCCTAGCCCTCAACATAACCCTAACCCTAGGACCAATCCTAACCCTAACCGGATCTCTAACCCTAGCCCTCAACATAACCCTAACCCTAGGTCCACTCCTAACCCTAACCGGATGTCTAACCCAAGCCCTCAACATAACCCTAACCCTAGCTCCAATCCTAACCCTAACCGGATCTCCAACCCTAGCCCTCAACATAACCCTAACCCTAGGTCCAATCGTAACCCTAACCGGATCTCTAACCCTAGCCCTCAACATAACCCTAACCCTAGGTCCAATCCTAACCCTAACCGGATCTCTAACCCTAGCCCTCAACATAACCCTAACCCTAGGTCCAATCCTAACCCTAACCGGATCTCTAACCCTAGCCCTCAACATAACCCTAACCCTAGGTCCAATCCTAACCCTATCCGGATCTCTAACCCTAGCCCTCAACATAACCCTAACCCTAGGTCCAATCGTAACCCTAACCGGATCTCTAACCCTAGCCCTCAACTTAACCCTAACCCTAGGTCCAATCCTAACCCTAACCGGATCTCTATCCCTAGCCCTCAACATAACCCTAACCCTAGCTCCAATCCTAACCCTAACCGGATCTCTAACCCTAGCCCTCAACATAACCCTAACCCTAGGTCCAATCCTAACCCTTACCGGATCTCTAACCCTAGCCCTCAACATAACCCTAACCCTAGGTCCAATCGTAACCCTAACGGTCTCTCTAACCCTAGCCCTCAACATAACCCTAACCCTAGGTCCAATCCTAACCCTAACCGGATCTCTAACCCTAGCCCTCAACATAACCCTAACCCTAGGTCCAATCCTAACCCTAACCGGATCTCTAACCCTAGCCCTCAACATAACCCTAACCCTAGATCAAATCCTTACCCTAACCGGATCTCTAACCCTAGCCCTCAACATAACCCTAACCCTAGCTCCAATCCTAACCCTAACGGTCTCTCTAACCCTAGCCCTAAACATAACCCTAACCCTAGGTCCAATCCTAACCCTAACCGGATCTCTAACCCTAGCCCTCAACATAACCCTAACCCTAGGTCCAATCCTAACCCTAACGGGATCTCTAACCCTAGCCCTCAACATAACCCTAACCCTAGCTCCAATCCTAACCCTAACCGGATCTCTAACCCTAGCCCTCAACATAACCCTAACCCTAGCTCCAATCCTAACCCTAACCGCATCTCTAACCCTAGCCCTCAACATAAATCTAACCCTAGGTCCAATCGTAAACCTAACCGGATCTCTAACCCTAGCCCTCAACATAACCCTAACCCTAGGTCCAATCCTAACCCTAACCGGATCTCTAACCCTAGCCCTCAACATAACCCTAACCCTAGCTCCAATCCTAACCCTAACCGGATCTCTAACCCTAGCCCTCAACATAACCCTAACGCTAGGTCCAATCCTAACCCTAACCGGATCTCTAACCCTAGCCCTCAACATAACCCTAACCCTAGGTCCAATCCTAACCCTAACCGGATCTCTAACCCTAGCCCTCAACATAACCCTAACCCTAGGTCCAATCCTAACCCTAACCGGATCTCTAACCCTAGCCCTCAACATAACCCTAACCCTAGCTCCAATCCTAACCCTAACCGGATCTCTAACCCTAGCCCTCAACATAACCCTAACCCTAGGTCCAATCGTAACCCTAACCGGATCTCTAACCCTAGCCCTCAACATAACCCTAACCCTAGCTCCAATCCTAACCCTAACGGTCTCTCTAACCCTAGCCCTCAACATAACCCTAACCCTAGGACCAATCCTAACCCTAACCGGATCTCTAACCCTAGCCCTCAACATAACCCTAACCCTAGGTCCACTCCTAACCCTAACCGGATGTCTAACCCAAGCCCTCAACATAACCCTAACCCTAGCTCCAATCCTAACCCTAACCGGATCTCCAACCCTAGCCCTCAACATAACCCTAACCCTAGGTCCAATCGTAACCCTAACCGGATCTCTAACCCTAGCCCTCAACATAACCCTAACCCTAGGTCCAATCCTAACCCTAACCGGATCTCTAACCCTAGCCCTCAACATAACCCTAATCCTAGGTCCAATCCTAACCCTAACCGGATCTCTAACCCTAGCCCTCAACATAACCCTAACCCTAGGTCCAATCCTAACCCTATCCGGATCTCTAACCCTAGCCCTCAACATAACCCTAACCCTAGGTCCAATCGTAACCCTAACCGGATCTCTAACCCTAGCCCTCAACTTAACCCTAACCCTAGGTCCAATCCTAACCCTAACCGGATCTCTATCCCTAGCCCTCAACATAACCCTAACCCTAGCTCCAATCCTAACCCTAACCGGATCTCTAACCCTAGCCCTCAACATAACCCTAACCCTAGGTCCAATCCTAACCCTTACCGGATCTCTAACCCTAGCCCTCAACATAACCCTAACCCTAGGTCCAATCGTAACCCTAACGGTCTCTCTAACCCTAGCCCTCAACATAACCCTAACCCTAGGTCCAATCCTAACCCTAACCGGATCTCTAACCCTAGCCCTCAACATAACCCTAACCCTAGGTCCAATCCTAACCCTAACCGGATCTCTAACCCTAGCCCTCAACATAACCCTAACCCTAGATCCAATCCTAACCCTAACCGGATCTCTAACCCTAGCCCTCAACATAACCCTAACCCTAGCTCCAATCCTAACCCTAACGGTCTCTCTAACCCTAGCCCTAAACATAACCCTAACCCTAGGTCCAATCCTAACCCTAACCGGATCTCTAACCCTAGCCCTCAACATAACCCTAACCCTAGGTCCAATCCTAACCCTAACGGGATCTCTAACCCTAGCCCTCAACATAACCCTAACCCTAGCTCCAATCCTAACCCTAACCGGATCTCTAACCCTAGCCCTCAACATAACCCTAACCCTAGCTCCAATCCTAACCCTAACCGCATCTCTAACCCTAGCCCTCAACATAAATCTAACCCTAGGTCCAATCGTAAACCTAACCGGATCTCTAACCCTAGCCCTCAACATAACCCTAACCCTAGGTCCAATCCTAACCCTAACCGGATCTCTAACCCTAGCCCTCAACATAACCCTAACCCTAGCTCCAATCCTAACCCTAACCGGATCTCTAACCCTAGCCCTCAACATAACCCTAACGCTAGGTCCAATCCTAACCCTAACCGGATCTCTAACCCTAGCCCTCAACATAACCCTAACCCTAGGTCCAATCGTAACCCTAACGGTCTCTCTAACCCTAGCCCTCAACATAACCCTAACCCTAGGTCCAATCCTAACCCTAACTGGATCTCTAACCCTAGCCCTCAACATAACCCTAACCCTAGGTCCAATCCTAACCCTAACCGGATCTCTAACCCTAGCCCTCAACATAACCCTAACTCTAGGTCCAATCCTAACCCTAACCGGATCTCTAACCCTAGCCCTCAACATAACCCTAACCCTAGCTCCAATCCTAACCCTAACCGGATCTCTAACCCTAGCCCTCAACATAAACCTAACCCTAGGTCCAATCGTAACCGTAACGGTCTCTCTAACCCTAGCCCTAAACATAACCCTAACCCTAGGTCCAATCCTAACCCTAACCGGATCTCTAACCCTACCCCTCAACATAACCCTAACCCTAGGTCCAATCGTAACCCTAACCGGATCTCTAACCCTAGCCCTCAACATAACCCTAACCCTAGGTCCAATCCTAACCCTAACCGGATCTCTAACCCTAGCCCTCAACATAACCCTAACCTTAGATCCAATCCTAACCCTAACCGGATCTCTAACCCTAGCCCTCAACATAACCCTAACCCTAGCTCCAATCCTAACCCTAACGGTCTCTCTAACCCTAGCCCTAAACATAACCCTAACCCTAGGTCCAATCCTAACCCTAACCGGATCTCTAACCCTAGCCCTCAACATAACCCTAACCCTAGGTCCAATCCTAACCCTAACGGGATCTCTAACCCTAGCCCTCAACATAACCCTAACCCTAGCTCCAATCCTAACCCTAACCGGATCTCTAACCCTAGCCCTCAACATAACCCTAACCCTAGCTCCAATCCTAACCCTAACCGCATCTCTAACCCTAGCCCTCAACATAACCCTAACCCTAGGTCCAATCGTAAACCTAACCGGATCTCTAACCCTAGCCCTCAACATAACCCTAACCCTAGGTCCAATCCTAACCCTAACCGGATCTCTAACCCTAGCCCTCAACATAACCCTAACCCTAGCTCCAATCCTAACCCTAACCGGATCTCTAACCCTAGCCCTCAACATAACCCTAACGCTAGGTCCAATCCTAACCCTAACCGGATCTCTAACCCTAGCCCTCAACATAACCCTAACCCTAGGTCCAATCCTAACGCTAACCGGATCTCTAACCCTAGCCCTCAACATAACCCTAACCCTAGCTCCAATCCTAACCCTAACCGGATCTCTAACTCTAGCCCTCAACATAACCCTAACCCTAGGTCCAATCGTAACCCTAACGGTCTCTCTAACCCTAGCCCTAAACATAACCCTAACCCTAGGTCCAATCCTAACCCTAACCGGATCTCTAACCCTAGCCCTCAACATAACCCTAACCCTAGGTCCAATCCTAACCCTAACCGGATCTCTAACCCTAGCCCTCAACATAACCCTAACCCTAGCTCCAATCCTAACTCTAACCGGATCTCCAACCCTAGCCCTCAACATAACCCTAACCCTAGGTCCAATCGTAACCCTAACGGTCTCTCTAACCCTAGCCCTCAACATAACCCTAACCCTAGGTCCAATCCTAACCCTAACCGGATCTCTAACCCTAGCCCTCAACATAACCCTAACCCTAGGTCCAATCCTAACCCTAACCGGATCTCTAACCCTAGCCCTCAACATAACCCTAACCCTAGCTCCAATCCTAACCCTAACCGGATCTCTAACCCTAGCCCTCAACATAACCCTAACCCTAGGTCCAATCCTAACCCTAACCGGATCTCTAACCCTAGCCCTCAACATAACCCTAACCCTAGGTCCAATCCTAACCCTAACCGGATCTCTAACCCTAGCCCTCAACATAACCCTAACCCTAGGTCCAATCCTAACCCTATCCGGATCTCTAACCCTAGCCCTCAACATAACCCTAACCCTAGGTCCAATCGTAACCCTAACCGGATCTCTAACCCTAGCCCTCAACTTAACCCTAACCCTAGGTCCAATCCTAACCCTAACCGGATCTCTATCCCTAGCCCTCAACATAACCCTAACCCTAGCTCCAATCCTAACCCTAACCGGATCTCTAACCCTAGCCCTCAACATAACCCTAACCCTAGGTCCAATCCTAACCCTTACCGGATCTCTAACCCTAGCCCTCAACATAACCCTAACCCTAGGTCCAATCGTAACCCTAACGGTCTCTCTAACCCTAGCCCTCAACATAACCCTAACCCTAGGTCCAATCCTAACCCTAACCGGATCTCTAACCCTAGCCCTCAACATAACCCTAACCCTAGGTCCAATCCTAACCCTAACCGGATCTCTAACCCTAGCCCTCAACATAACCCTAACCCTAGATCAAATCCTTACCCTAACCGGATCTCTAACCCTAGCCCTCAACATAACCCTAACCCTAGCTCCAATCCTAACCCTAACGGTCTCTCTAACCCTAGCCCTAAACATAACCCTAACCCTAGGTCCAATCCTAACCCTAACCGGATCTCTAACCCTAGCCCTCAACATAACCCTAACCCTAGGTCCAATCCTAACCCTAACGGGATCTCTAACCCTAGCCCTCAACATAACCCTAACCCTAGCTCCAATCCTAACCCTAACCGGATCTCTAACCCTAGCCCTCAACATAACCCTAACCCTAGCTCCAATCCTAACCCTAACCGCATCTCTAACCCTAGCCCTCAACATAAATCTAACCCTAGGTCCAATCGTAAACCTAACCGGATCTCTAACCCTAGCCCTCAACATAACCCTAACCCTAGGTCCAATCCTAACCCTAACCGGATCTCTAACCCTAGCCCTCAACATAACCCTAACCCTAGCTCCAATCCTAACCCTAACCGGATCTCTAACCCTAGCCCTCAACATAACCCTAACGCTAGGTCCAATCCTAACCCTAACCGGATCTCTAACCCTAGCCCTCAACATAACCCTAACCCTAGGTCCAATCCTAACCCTAACCGGATCTCTAACCCTAGCCCTCAACATAACCCTAACCCTAGGTCCAATCCTAACCCTAACCGGATCTCTAACCCTAGCCCTCAACATAACCCTAACCCTAGCTCCAATCCTAACCCTAACCGGATCTCTAACCCTAGCCCTCAACATAACCCTAACCCTAGGTCCAATCGTAACCCTAACCGGATCTCTAACCCTAGCCCTCAACATAACCCTAACCCTAGCTCCAATCCTAACCCTAACGGTCTCTCTAACCCTAGCCCTCAACATAACCCTAACCCTAGGACCAATCCTAACCCTAACCGGATCTCTAACCCTAGCCCTCAACATAACCCTAACCCTAGGTCCACTCCTAACCCTAACCGGATGTCTAACCCAAGCCCTCAACATAACCCTAACCCTAGCTCCAATCCTAACCCTAACCGGATCTCCAACCCTAGCCCTCAACATAACCCTAACCCTAGGTCCAATCGTAACCCTAACCGGATCTCTAACCCTAGCCCTCAACATAACCCTAACCCTAGGTCCAATCCTAACCCTAACCGGATCTCTAACCCTAGCCCTCAACATAACCCTAATCCTAGGTCCAATCCTAACCCTAACCGGATCTCTAACCCTAGCCCTCAACATAACCCTAACCCTAGGTCCAATCCTAACCCTATCCGGATCTCTAACCCTAGCCCTCAACATAACCCTAACCCTAGGTCCAATCGTAACCCTAACCGGATCTCTAACCCTAGCCCTCAACTTAACCCTAACCCTAGGTCCAATCCTAACCCTAACCGGATCTCTATCCCTAGCCCTCAACATAACCCTAACCCTAGCTCCAATCCTAACCCTAACCGGATCTCTAACCCTAGCCCTCAACATAACCCTAACCCTAGGTCCAATCCTAACCCTTACCGGATCTCTAACCCTAGCCCTCAACATAACCCTAACCCTAGGTCCAATCGTAACCCTAACGGTCTCTCTAACCCTAGCCCTCAACATAACCCTAACCCTAGGTCCAATCCTAACCCTAACCGGATCTCTAACCCTAGCCCTCAACATAACCCTAACCCTAGGTCCAATCCTAACCCTAACCGGATCTCTAACCCTAGCCCTCAACATAACCCTAACCCTAGATCCAATCCTAACCCTAACCGGATCTCTAACCCTAGCCCTCAACATAACCCTAACCCTAGCTCCAATCCTAACCCTAACGGTCTCTCTAACCCTAGCCCTAAACATAACCCTAACCCTAGGTCCAATCCTAACCCTAACCGGATCTCTAACCCTAGCCCTCAACATAACCCTAACCCTAGGTCCAATCCTAACCCTAACGGGATCTCTAACCCTAGCCCTCAACATAACCCTAACCCTAGCTCCAATCCTAACCCTAACCGGATCTCTAACCCTAGCCCTCAACATAACCCTAACCCTAGCTCCAATCCTAACCCTAACCGCATCTCTAACCCTAGCCCTCAACATAAATCTAACCCTAGGTCCAATCGTAAACCTAACCGGATCTCTAACCCTAGCCCTCAACATAACCCTAACCCTAGGTCCAATCCTAACCCTAACCGGATCTCTAACCCTAGCCCTCAACATAACCCTAACCCTAGCTCCAATCCTAACCCTAACCGGATCTCTAACCCTAGCCCTCAACATAACCCTAACGCTAGGTCCAATCCTAACCCTAACCGGATCTCTAACCCTAGCCCTCAACATAACCCTAACCCTAGGTCCAATCGTAACCCTAACGGTCTCTCTAACCCTAGCCCTCAACATAACCCTAACCCTAGGTCCAATCCTAACCCTAACTGGATCTCTAACCCTAGCCCTCAACATAACCCTAACCCTAGGTCCAATCCTAACCCTAACCGGATCTCTAACCCTAGCCCTCAACATAACCCTAACTCTAGGTCCAATCCTAACCCTAACCGGATCTCTAACCCTAGCCCTCAACATAACCCTAACCCTAGCTCCAATCCTAACCCTAACCGGATCTCTAACCCTAGCCCTCAACATAAACCTAACCCTAGGTCCAATCGTAACCGTAACGGTCTCTCTAACCCTAGCCCTAAACATAACCCTAACCCTAGGTCCAATCCTAACCCTAACCGGATCTCTAACCCTACCCCTCAACATAACCCTAACCCTAGGTCCAATCGTAACCCTAACCGGATCTCTAACCCTAGCCCTCAACATAACCCTAACCCTAGGTCCAATCCTAACCCTAACCGGATCTCTAACCCTAGCCCTCAACATAACCCTAACCTTAGATCCAATCCTAACCCTAACCGGATCTCTAACCCTAGCCCTCAACATAACCCTAACCCTAGCTCCAATCCTAACCCTAACGGTCTCTCTAACCCTAGCCCTAAACATAACCCTAACCCTAGGTCCAATCCTAACCCTAACCGGATCTCTAACCCTAGCCCTCAACATAACCCTAACCCTAGGTCCAATCCTAACCCTAACGGGATCTCTAACCCTAGCCCTCAACATAACCCTAACCCTAGCTCCAATCCTAACCCTAACCGGATCTCTAACCCTAGCCCTCAACATAACCCTAACCCTAGCTCCAATCCTAACCCTAACCGCATCTCTAACCCTAGCCCTCAACATAACCCTAACCCTAGGTCCAATCGTAAACCTAACCGGATCTCTAACCCTAGCCCTCAACATAACCCTAACCCTAGGTCCAATCCTAACCCTAACCGGATCTCTAACCCTAGCCCTCAACATAACCCTAACCCTAGCTCCAATCCTAACCCTAACCGGATCTCTAACCCTAGCCCTCAACATAACCCTAACGCTAGGTCCAATCCTAACCCTAACCGGATCTCTAACCCTAGCCCTCAACATAACCCTAACCCTAGGTCCAATCCTAACGCTAACCGGATCTCTAACCCTAGCCCTCAACATAACCCTAACCCTAGCTCCAATCCTAACCCTAACCGGATCTCTAACTCTAGCCCTCAACATAACCCTAACCCTAGGTCCAATCGTAACCCTAACGGTCTCTCTAACCCTAGCCCTAAACATAACCCTAACCCTAGGTCCAATCCTAACCCTAACCGGATCTCTAACCCTAGCCCTCAACATAACCCTAACCCTAGGTCCAATCCTAACCCTAACCGGATCTCTAACCCTAGCCCTCAACATAACCCTAACCCTAGCTCCAATCCTAACTCTAACCGGATCTCCAACCCTAGCCCTCAACATAACCCTAACCCTAGGTCCAATCGTAACCCTAACGGTCTCTCTAACCCTAGCCCTCAACATAACCCTAACCCTAGGTCCAATCCTAACCCTAACCGGATCTCTAACCCTAGCCCTCAACATAACCCTAACCCTAGGTCCAATCCTAACCCTAACCGGATCTCTAACCCTAGCCCTCAACATAACCCTAACCCTAGCTCCAATCCTAACCCTAACCGGATCTCTAACCCTAGCCCTCAACATAACCCTAACCCTAGGTCCAATCGTAACCCTAACCGGATCTCTAACCCTAGCCCTCAACATAACCCTAACCCTAGCTCCAATCCTAACCCTAACGGTCTCTCTAACCCTAGCCCTCAACATAACCCTAACCCTAGGACCAATCCTAACCCTAACCGGATCTCTAACCCTAGCCCTCAACATAACCCTAACCCTAGGTCCACTCCTAACCCTAACCGGATGTCTAACCCAAGCCCTCAACATAACCCTAACCCTAGCTCCAATCCTAACCCTAACCGGATCTCCAACCCTAGCCCTCAACATAACCCTAACCCTAGGTCCAATCGTAACCCTAACCGGATCTCTAACCCTAGCCCTCAACATAACCCTAACCCTAGGTCCAATCCTAACCCTAACCGGATCTCTAACCCTAGCCCTCAACATAACCCTAACCCTAGGTCCAATCCTAACCCTAACCGGATCTCTAACCCTAGCCCTCAACATAACCCTAACCCTAGGTCCAATCCTAACCCTATCCGGATCTCTAACCCTAGCCCTCAACATAACCCTAACCCTAGGTCCAATCGTAACCCTAACCGGATCTCTAACCCTAGCCCTCAACTTAACCCTAACCCTAGGTCCAATCCTAACCCTAACCGGATCTCTATCCCTAGCCCTCAACATAACCCTAACCCTAGCTCCAATCCTAACCCTAACCGGATCTCTAACCCTAGCCCTCAACATAACCCTAACCCTAGGTCCAATCCTAACCCTTACCGGATCTCTAACCCTAGCCCTCAACATAACCCTAACCCTAGGTCCAATCGTAACCCTAACGGTCTCTCTAACCCTAGCCCTCAACATAACCCTAACCCTAGGTCCAATCCTAACCCTAACCGGATCTCTAACCCTAGCCCTCAACATAACCCTAACCCTAGGTCCAATCCTAACCCTAACCGGATCTCTAACCCTAGCCCTCAACATAACCCTAACCCTAGATCAAATCCTTACCCTAACCGGATCTCTAACCCTAGCCCTCAACATAACCCTAACCCTAGCTCCAATCCTAACCCTAACGGTCTCTCTAACCCTAGCCCTAAACATAACCCTAACCCTAGGTCCAATCCTAACCCTAACCGGATCTCTAACCCTAGCCCTCAACATAACCCTAACCCTAGGTCCAATCCTAACCCTAACGGGATCTCTAACCCTAGCCCTCAACATAACCCTAACCCTAGCTCCAATCCTAACCCTAACCGGATCTCTAACCCTAGCCCTCAACATAACCCTAACCCTAGCTCCAATCCTAACCCTAACCGCATCTCTAACCCTAGCCCTCAACATAAATCTAACCCTAGGTCCAATCGTAAACCTAACCGGATCTCTAACCCTAGCCCTCAACATAACCCTAACCCTAGGTCCAATCCTAACCCTAACCGGATCTCTAACCCTAGCCCTCAACATAACCCTAACCCTAGCTCCAATCCTAACCCTAACCGGATCTCTAACCCTAGCCCTCAACATAACCCTAACGCTAGGTCCAATCCTAACCCTAACCGGATCTCTAACCCTAGCCCTCAACATAACCCTAACCCTAGGTCCAATCCTAACCCTAACCGGATCTCTAACCCTAGCCCTCAACATAACCCTAACCCTAGGTCCAATCCTAACCCTAACCGGATCTCTAACCCTAGCCCTCAACATAACCCTAACCCTAGCTCCAATCCTAACCCTAACCGGATCTCTAACCCTAGCCCTCAACATAACCCTAACCCTAGGTCCAATCGTAACCCTAACCGGATCTCTAACCCTAGCCCTCAACATAACCCTAACCCTAGCTCCAATCCTAACCCTAACGGTCTCTCTAACCCTAGCCCTCAACATAACCCTAACCCTAGGACCAATCCTAACCCTAACCGGATCTCTAACCCTAGCCCTCAACATAACCCTAACCCTAGGTCCACTCCTAACCCTAACCGGATGTCTAACCCAAGCCCTCAACATAACCCTAACCCTAGCTCCAATCCTAACCCTAACCGGATCTCCAACCCTAGCCCTCAACATAACCCTAACCCTAGGTCCAATCGTAACCCTAACCGGATCTCTAACCCTAGCCCTCAACATAACCCTAACCCTAGGTCCAATCCTAACCCTAACCGGATCTCTAACCCTAGCCCTCAACATAACCCTAATCCTAGGTCCAATCCTAACCCTAACCGGATCTCTAACCCTAGCCCTCAACATAACCCTAACCCTAGGTCCAATCCTAACCCTATCCGGATCTCTAACCCTAGCCCTCAACATAACCCTAACCCTAGGTCCAATCGTAACCCTAACCGGATCTCTAACCCTAGCCCTCAACTTAACCCTAACCCTAGGTCCAATCCTAACCCTAACCGGATCTCTATCCCTAGCCCTCAACATAACCCTAACCCTAGCTCCAATCCTAACCCTAACCGGATCTCTAACCCTAGCCCTCAACATAACCCTAACCCTAGGTCCAATCCTAACCCTTACCGGATCTCTAACCCTAGCCCTCAACATAACCCTAACCCTAGGTCCAATCGTAACCCTAACGGTCTCTCTAACCCTAGCCCTCAACATAACCCTAACCCTAGGTCCAATCCTAACCCTAACCGGATCTCTAACCCTAGCCCTCAACATAACCCTAACCCTAGGTCCAATCCTAACCCTAACCGGATCTCTAACCCTAGCCCTCAACATAACCCTAACCCTAGATCCAATCCTAACCCTAACCGGATCTCTAACCCTAGCCCTCAACATAACCCTAACCCTAGCTCCAATCCTAACCCTAACGGTCTCTCTAACCCTAGCCCTAAACATAACCCTAACCCTAGGTCCAATCCTAACCCTAACCGGATCTCTAACCCTAGCCCTCAACATAACCCTAACCCTAGGTCCAATCCTAACCCTAACGGGATCTCTAACCCTAGCCCTCAACATAACCCTAACCCTAGCTCCAATCCTAACCCTAACCGGATCTCTAACCCTAGCCCTCAACATAACCCTAACCCTAGCTCCAATCCTAACCCTAACCGCATCTCTAACCCTAGCCCTCAACATAAATCTAACCCTAGGTCCAATCGTAAACCTAACCGGATCTCTAACCCTAGCCCTCAACATAACCCTAACCCTAGGTCCAATCCTAACCCTAACCGGATCTCTAACCCTAGCCCTCAACATAACCCTAACCCTAGCTCCAATCCTAACCCTAACCGGATCTCTAACCCTAGCCCTCAACATAACCCTAACGCTAGGTCCAATCCTAACCCTAACCGGATCTCTAACCCTAGCCCTCAACATAACCCTAACCCTAGGTCCAATCGTAACCCTAACGGTCTCTCTAACCCTAGCCCTCAACATAACCCTAACCCTAGGTCCAATCCTAACCCTAACTGGATCTCTAACCCTAGCCCTCAACATAACCCTAACCCTAGGTCCAATCCTAACCCTAACCGGATCTCTAACCCTAGCCCTCAACATAACCCTAACTCTAGGTCCAATCCTAACCCTAACCGGATCTCTAACCCTAGCCCTCAACATAACCCTAACCCTAGCTCCAATCCTAACCCTAACCGGATCTCTAACCCTAGCCCTCAACATAAACCTAACCCTAGGTCCAATCGTAACCGTAACGGTCTCTCTAACCCTAGCCCTAAACATAACCCTAACCCTAGGTCCAATCCTAACCCTAACCGGATCTCTAACCCTACCCCTCAACATAACCCTAACCCTAGGTCCAATCGTAACCCTAACCGGATCTCTAACCCTAGCCCTCAACATAACCCTAACCCTAGGTCCAATCCTAACCCTAACCGGATCTCTAACCCTAGCCCTCAACATAACCCTAACCTTAGATCCAATCCTAACCCTAACCGGATCTCTAACCCTAGCCCTCAACATAACCCTAACCCTAGCTCCAATCCTAACCCTAACGGTCTCTCTAACCCTAGCCCTAAACATAACCCTAACCCTAGGTCCAATCCTAACCCTAACCGGATCTCTAACCCTAGCCCTCAACATAACCCTAACCCTAGGTCCAATCCTAACCCTAACGGGATCTCTAACCCTAGCCCTCAACATAACCCTAACCCTAGCTCCAATCCTAACCCTAACCGGATCTCTAACCCTAGCCCTCAACATAACCCTAACCCTAGCTCCAATCCTAACCCTAACCGCATCTCTAACCCTAGCCCTCAACATAACCCTAACCCTAGGTCCAATCGTAAACCTAACCGGATCTCTAACCCTAGCCCTCAACATAACCCTAACCCTAGGTCCAATCCTAACCCTAACCGGATCTCTAACCCTAGCCCTCAACATAACCCTAACCCTAGCTCCAATCCTAACCCTAACCGGATCTCTAACCCTAGCCCTCAACATAACCCTAACGCTAGGTCCAATCCTAACCCTAACCGGATCTCTAACCCTAGCCCTCAACATAACCCTAACCCTAGGTCCAATCGTAACCCTAACGGTCTCTCTAACCCTAGCCCTCAACATAACCCTAACCCTAGGTCCAATCCTAACCCTAACTGGATCTCTAACCCTAGCCCTCAACATAACCCTAACCCTAGGTCCAATCCTAACCCTAACCGGATCTCTAACCCTAGCCCTCAACATAACCCTAACCCTAGGTCCAATCGTACCCCTAACGGTCTCTCTAACCCTAGCCCTAAACGTAACCCTAACCCTAGGTCCAATCCTAACCCTAACCGGATCTCTAACCCTAGCCCTCAAGATAACCCTAAGTCTAGGTCCAATCCTAACCCTAACCGGATATCTAACCCTAGCCCTCAACATAACCCTAACCCTAGCTCCAATCCTAACCCTAACCGGATCTCTAACCCTAGCCCTCAACATAACCCTAACCCTAGGTCCAATCGTAACCCTAACCGGATCTCTAACCCTAGCCCTCAACATAACCCTAACCCTAGGTCCAATCCTAACCCTAACCGGATCTCTAACCCTAGCCCTCAACATAACCCTAACCCTAGGTCCAATCCTAACCCTAACCGGATCTCTAACCCTAGCCCTCAACATAACCCTAACCCTAGGTCCAATTCTAACCCTAACGGGATCTCTAACCCTAGCCCTCAACATAACCCTAACCCTAGCTCCAATCCTAACCCTAACCGGATCTCTAACCCTAGCCCTCAACATAACCCTAACCCTAGGTCCAATCGTAACCCTAACCGGATCTCTAACCCTAGCCCTCAACTTAACCCTAACCCTAGGTCCAATCCTAACCCTAACTGGATCTCTATCCCTAGCCCTCAACATAACCCTAACCCTAGCTCCAATCCTAACCCTAACCGGATCTCTAACCCTAGCCCTCAACATAACCCTAACCCTAGGTCCAATCCTAACCCTTACCGGATCTCTAACCCTAGCCCTAAACATAACCCTAACCCTAGGTCCAATCGTAACCCTAACGGTCTCTCTAACCCTAGCCCTCAACATAACCCTAACCCTAGGTCCAATCCTAACCCTAACCGGATCTCTGACCCTAGCCCTCACCATAACCCTAACCCTAGGTCCAATCCTAAACCTAACCGGATCTCTAATCCTAGCCCTCAACATAACCCTAACCCTAGATCCAATCCTAACCCTAACCGGATCTCTAACCCTAGCCCTCAACATAACCCTAACCCTAGCTCCAATCCTAAACCTAACGGTCTCTCTAACCCTAGCCCTAAACATAACCCTAACCCTAGGTCCAATCCTAACCCTAACCGGATCTCTAACCCTAGCCCTCAACATAACCCTAACCCTAGGTCCAATCCTAACCCTAACGGGATCTCTAACCCTAGCCCTCAACATAACCCTAACCCTAGCTCCAATCCTAACCCTAACGGTCTCTCTAACCCTAGCCTTCAACATAACCCTAACCCTAGGTCCAATCCTAACCCTAACTGGATCTCTAACCCTACCCCTCAACATAACCTTAACCCTAGGTCCAATCCTAACCCTAACCGGATCTCTAACCCTAGCCCTCAACATAACCCTAACCCTAGGTCCAATCGTACCCCTAACGGTCTCTCTAACCCTAGCCCTAAACATAACCCTAACCCTAGTCCAATCCTAACCCTAACCGGATCTCTAACCCTAGCCCTCAAGATAACCCTAAGCCTAGGTCCAATCCTAACCCTAACCGGATCTCTAACCCTAGCCCTCAACATAACCCTAACCCTAGCTCCAATCCTAACCCTAACCGGATCTCTAACCCTAGCCCTCAACATAACCCTAACCCTAGGTCCAATCGTAACCCTAACCGGATCTCTAACCCTAGCCCTCAACATAACCCTAACCCTAGGTCCAAACCTAACTCTAACCGGATCTCTAACCCTAGCCCTCAACATAACCCTAACCCTAGGTCCAATCCTAACCCTAACCGGATCTCTAACCCTAGCCCTCAACATAACCCTAACCCTAGGTCCAATTCTAACCCTAACGGGATCTCTAACCCTAGCCCTCAACATAACCCTAACCCTAGCTCCAATCCTAACCCTAACCGGATATCTAACCCTAGCCCTCAACATAACCCTAACCCTAGGTCCAATCGTAACCCTAACCGGATCTCTAACCCTAGCCCTCAACTTAACCCTAACCCTAGGTCCAATCCTAACCCTAACCGGATCTCTAATCCTAGCCCTCAACATAACCCTAACCCTAGCTCCAATCCTAACCCTAACCGGATCTCTAACCCTAGCCCTAAACATAACCCTAACCCTAGGTCCAATCGTAACCCTAACCGGATCTCTAAACCTAGCCCTAAACATAACCCTAACCCTAGGTCCAATCGTAACCCTAACCGGATTTCTAACCCTAGCCCTCAACATAACCCTAACCCTAGGTCCAATCCTAACCCTAACCGGATCTCTAACCCTAGCCCTCAACATAACCCTAACCCTAGCTCCAATCCTAACCCTAACCGGATCTCTAACCCTAGCCCTCAACATAACCCTAACCCTAGGTCCAATCGTAACCCTAACGGTCTCTCTAACCCTAGCCCTAAACATAACCCTAACCCTAGGTCCAATCCTAACCCTAACCGGATCTCTAACCCTAGCCCTCAACATAACCCTAACCCAAGGTCCAATCCTAACCCTAACCGGATCTCTAACCCTAGCCCTCAACATAACCCTAACGCTAGCTCCAATCCTAACTCTAACCGGATCTCTAACCCTAGCCCTCAACATAACCCTAACCCTAGGTCCAATCGTAACCCTAACGGTCTCTCTAACCCTAGCCCTCAACATAACCCTAAACCTAGGTCCAATTGTAACCCTAACGGTCTCTCTAACCCTAGCCCTCAACATAACCCTAACCCTAGCTCCAATCCTAACCCTAACCGGATCTCGAACCCTAGCCCTCAACATAACCCTAACCCTAGGTCCAATCGTAACCCTAACCGGATCTCTAACCCTAGCCCTCAACATAACCCTAACCCTAGGTCCAATCCTAACCCTAAACGGATCTCTAACCCTAGCCCTCAACATAACCCTAACCCTAGGTCCAATCCTAACCCTAACCGGATCTCTAACCCTAGCCCTCAACATAACCCTAACCCTAGGTCCAATCCTAACCCTAACCGGATCTCTAACCCTAGCCCTCAACATAACCCTAACCCTAGGTCCAATCGTAACCCTAACGGTCTCTCTAACCCTAGCCCTCAACATAACCCTAACCCTAGCTCCAATCCTAACCCTAACCGGATCTCTAACCCTAGCCCTCAACATAACCCTAACCTTAGGTCCAATCCTAACCCTAACCGGATCTCTAACCCTAGCCCTCAACATAACCCTAACCCTAGGTCCAATCCTAACCCTAACCGGATCTCTAACCCTAGCCCTCAACATAACCCTAACCCTAGGTCCAATCCTAACCCTAACCGGATCTCTAACCCTAGCCCTCAACATAACCCTAACCCTAGGTCCAATCCTAACCCTAACCGGAACTCTAACCCTAGCCCTCAACATAACCCTAACCCTAGCTCCAATCCTAACTCTAACCGGATCTCTAACCCTAGCCCTCAACATAACCCTAACCCTAGCTCCAATCCTAACCCTAACCGGATCTCTAACCCTAGCCCTCAACATAACCCTAACGCTAGGTCCAATCCTAACCCTAACCGGATCTCTAACCCTAGCCCTCAACATAACCCTAACCCTACGTCCAATCGTAACCCTAACGGTCTCTCTAACCCTAGTCCTCAACATAACCCTAACCCTAGGTCCAATCCTAACCCTAACTGGATCTCTAACCCTAGCCCTCAACATAACCCTAACCCTAGGTCCAATCCTAACCCTAACCGGATCTCTAACCCTAGCCCTCAACATAACCCTAACCCTAGGTCCAATCGTACCCCTAACGGTCTCTCTAACCCTAGCCCTAAACATAACCCTAACCCTAGGTCCAATCCTAACCCTAACCGGATCTCTAACCCTAGCCCTCAAGATAACCCTAAGCCTAGGTCCAATCCTTACCCTAACCGGATCTCTAACCCTAGCCCTCAACATAACCCTAACCCTAGCTCCAATCCTAACCCTAACCGGATCTCTAACCCTAGCCCTCAACATAACCCTAACCCTAGGTCCAATCGTAACCCTAACCGGATCTCTAACCCTAGCCTTCAACTTAACCCTACCCTAGGTCCAATCCTAACCCTAACCGGATCTCTAATCCTAGCCCTCAACATAACCCTAACCCTAGCTCCAATCCTAACCCTAACCGGATCTCTAACCCTAGCCCTCAACATAACCCTAACCCTAGGTCCAATCCTAACCCTAACCGGATCTCTAACCCTAGCCCTCAACATAACCCTAACCCTAGGTCCAATCCTAACCCTAACCGGATCTCTAACCCTAGCCCTCAACATAACCCTAACTCTAGGTCCAATCCTAACCCTAACCGGATCTCTAACCCTAGCCCTCAACATAACCCTAACCCTAGCTCCAATCCTACCCCTAACCGGATCTCTAACCCTAGCCCTCAACATAAACCTAACCCTAGGTCCAATCGTAACCGTAACGGTCTCTCTAACCCTAGCCCTAAACATAACCCTAACCCTAGGTCCAATCCTAACCCTAACCGGATCTCTAACCCTAGCCCTCAACATAACCCTAACCCTAAGTCCAATCCTAACCCTAACCGGATCTCTAACCCTAGCCCTCAACATAACCCTAACCCTAGCTAAAATCCTAACCCTAACCGGATCTCTAACCCTAGCCCTCAACATCACCCTAACCCTAGGTCCAATCCTAACGCTAACCGGATCTCTAACCCTAGCCCTCAACATAACCCTAACCCTAGCTCCAATCCTAACCCTAACCGGATCTCTAACTCTAGCCCTCAACATAACCCTAACCCTAGGTCCAATCGTAACCCTAACGGTCTCTCTAACCCTAGCCCTAAACATAACCCTAACCCTAGGTCCAATCCTAACCCTAACCGGATCTCTAACCCTAGCCCTCAACATAACCCTAACCCTAGGTCCAATCCTAACCCTAACCGGATCTCTAACCCTAGCCCTCAACATAACCCTAACCCTAGCTCCAATCCTAACTCTAACCGGATCTCCAACCCTAGCCCTCAACATAACCCTAACCCTAGGTCCAATCGTAACCCTAACGGTCTCTCTAACCCTAGCCCTCAACATAACCCTAACCCTAGGTCCAATCCTAACCCTAACCGGATGTCTAACCCTAGCCCTCAACATAACCCTAACCCTAGGTCCAATCCTAACCCTAACCGGATCTCTAACCCTAGCCCTCAACATAACCCTAACCCTAGCTCCAATCCTAACCCTAACCGGATCTCTAACCCTAGCCCTCAACATAACCCTAACCCTAGGTCCAATCGTAACCCTAACCGGATCTCTAACCCTAGCCCTCAACATAACCCTAACCCTAGCTCCAATCCTAACCCTAACGGTCTCTCTAACCCTAGCCCTCAACATAACCCTAACCCTAGGACCAATCCTAACCCTAACCGGATCTCTAACCCTAGCCCTCAACATAACCCTAACCCTAGGTCCACTCCTAACCCTAACCGGATGTCTAACCCAAGCCCTCAACATAACCCTAACCCTAGCTCCAATCCTAACCCTAACCGGATCTCCAACCCTAGCCCTCAACATAACCCTAACCCTAGGTCCAATCGTAACCCTAACCGGATCTCTAACCCTAGCCCTCAACATAACCCTAACCCTAGGTCCAATCCTAACCCTAACCGGATCTCTAACCCTAGCCCTCAACATAACCCTAACCCTAGGTCCAATCCTAACCCTAACCGGATCTCTAACCCTAGCCCTCAACATAACCCTAACCCTAGGTCCAATCGTAACCCAAACGGTCTCTCTAACCCTAGCCCTCAACATAACCCTAACCCTAGGTCCAATCCTAACCCTAACCGGATCTCTAACCCTAGCCCTCAACATAACCCTAACCCTAGGTCCAATCCTAACCCTAACCGGATCTCTAACCCTAGCCCTCAACATAACCCTAACCCTAGCGCCAATCCTAACTCTAACCGGATCTCTAACACTAGCCCTCAAAATAACCCTAACCCTAGGTCCAATCCTAACCCTAACCGGATCTCTAACCCTAGCCCTTAACATAACCCTAACCCTAGGTCCAATCCTAACCCTAACCGGATCTCTAACCCTAGCCCTCAACATAACCCTAACCCTAGCTCCAATCCTAACCGTAACCGGATCTCTAACCCTAGCCCTCAACATAACCCTAACCCTAGGTCCAATCCTAACCCTAACCGGATCTCTAACCCTAGCCCTCAACATAACCCTAACCCTAGGTCCAATCGTAACCCTAACGGTCTCTCTAACCCTAGCCCTCAACATAACCCTAACCCTAGGTCCAGTCCTAACCCTAACCGGATCTCTAACCCTAGCCCTCAACATAACCCTAACCCTAGGTCCAATCCTAACCCTAACCGGATCTCTAACCCTAGCCCTCAACATAAGCCTAACCATAGCTCCAATCCTAACCCTAACCGGATCTCTAACCCTAGCCCTCAACATAACCCTAACCCTAGGTCCAATCGTAACCCTAACCGGATCTCTAACCCTAGCCCTCAACATAACCCTAACCCTAGGTCCACTCCTAACCCTAACCGGATGTCTAACCCTAGCCCTCAACATAACCCTAACCCTAGCTCCAATCCTAACCCTAACCGGATCTCTAACCCTAGCCCTCAACATAACCCTAACCCTAGGTCCAATCGTAACCCTAACCGGATCTCTAACCCTAGCCCTCAACATAACCCTAACCCTAGGTCCACTCCTAACCCTAACCGGATGTCTAACCCTAGCCCTCAACATAACCCTAACCCTAGCTCCAATCCTAACCCTAACCGGATCTCTAACTCTAGCCCTCAACATAACCCTAACCCTAGGTCCAATCGTAACCCTAACGGTCTCTCTAACCCTAGCCCTAAACATAACCCTAACCCTAGGTCCAATCCTAACCCTAACCGGATCTCTAACCCTAGCCCTCAACATAACCCTAACCCTAGGTCCAATCCTAACCCTAACCGGATCTCTAACCCTAGCCCTCAACATAACCCTAACCCTAGCTCCAATCCTAACTCTAACCGGATCTCCAACCCTAGCCCTCAACATAACCCTAACCCTAGGTCCAATCGTAACCCTAACGGTCTCTCTAACCCTAGCCCTCAACATAACCCTAACCCTAGGTCCACTCCTAACCCTAACCGGATGTCTAACCCTAGCCCTCAACATAACCCTAACCCTAGCTCCAATCCTAACCCTAACCGGATCTCTAACCCTAGCCCTCAACATAACCCTAACCCTAGGTCCAATCGTAACCCTAACCGGATCTCTAACCCTAGCCCTCAACATAACCCTAACCCTAGGTCCACTCCTAACCCTAACCGGATGTCTAACCCTAGCCCTCAACATAACCCTAACCCTAGCTCCAATCCTAACCCTAACCGGATCTCTAACTCTAGCCCTCAACATAACCCTAACCCTAGGTCCAATCGTAACCCTAACGGTCTCTCTAACCCTAGCCCTAAACATAACCCTAACCCTAGGTCCAATCCTAACCCTAACCGGATCTCTAACCCTAGCCCTCAACATAACCCTAACCCTAGGTCCAATCCTAACCCTAACCGGATCTCTAACCCTAGCCCTCAACATAACCCTAACCCTAGCTCCAATCCTAACTCTAACCGGATCTCCAACCCTAGCCCTCAACATAACCCTAACCCTAGGTCCAATCGTAACCCTAACGGTCTCTCTAACCCTAGCCCTCAACATAACCCTAACCCTAGGTCCAATCCTAACCCTAACCGGATCTCTAACCCTAGCCCTCAACATAACCCTAACCCTAGGTCCAATCCTAACCCTAACCGGATCTCTAACCCTAGCCCTCAACATAACCCTAACCCTAGCTCCAATCCTAACCCTAACCGGATCTCTAACCCTAGCCCTCAACATAACCCTAACCCTAGGTCCAATCGTAACCCTAACCGGATCTCTAACCCTAGCCCTCAACATAACCCTAACCCTAGCTCCAATCCTAACCCTAACGGTCTCTCTAACCCTAGCCCTCAACATAACCCTAACCCTAGGACCAATCCTAACCCTAACCGGATCTCTAACCCTAGCCCTCAACATAACCCTAACCCTAGGTCCACTCCTAACCCTAACCGGATCTCCAACCCTAGCCCTCAACATAACCCTAACCCTAGGTCCAATCGTAACCCTAACCGGATCTCTAACCCTAGCCCTCAACATAACCCTAACCCTAGGTCCAATCCTAACCCTAACCGGATCTCTAACCCTAGCCCTCAACATAACCCTAACCCTAGCTCCAATCCTAACCCTAACCGGATCTCTAACCCTAGCCCTCAACATAACCCTAACCCTAGGTCCAATCGTAACCCAAACGGTCTCTCTAACCCTAGCCCTAAACATAACCCTAACCCTAGGTCCAATCCTAACCCTAACCGGATCTCTAACCCTAGCCCTCAACATAACCCTAACCCTAGGTCCAATCCTAACCCTAACCGGATCTCTAACCCTAGCCCTCAACATAACCCTAACCCTAGCTCCAATCCTAACTCTAACCGGATCTCTAACCCTAGCCCTCAACATAACCCTACCCCTAGGTCCAATCGTAACCCTAACGGTCTCTCTAACCCTAGCCCTGAACATAACCCTAACCCTAGGTCCAATCCTAACCCTAACCGGATCTCTAACCCTAGCCCTCAACATAACCCTAATCCTAGGTCCAATCCTAACCCTAACCGGATCTCTAACCCTAGCCCTCAACATAACCCTAACCCTAGCTCCAATCCTAACCCTAACCGGATCTCTAACCCTAGCCCTCAACATAACCCTAACCCTAGGTCCAATCCTAACCCTAACCGGATCTCTAACCCTAGCCCTCAACATAACCCTAACCCTAGGTCCAATCCTAACCCTAACCGGATCTCTAACCCTAGCCCTCAACATAACCCTAACCCTAGCGCCAATCCTAACTCTAACCGGATCTCTAACACTAGCCCTCAAAATAACCCTAACCCTAGGTCCAATCCTAACCCTAACCGGATCTCTAACCCTAGCCCTTAACATAACCCTAACCCTAGGTCCAATCCTAACCCTAACCGGATCTCTAACCCTAGCCCTCAACATAACCCTAACCCTAGCTCCAATCCTAACCCTAACCGGATCTCTAACCCTAGCCCTCAACATAACCCTAACCCTAGGTCCAATCCTAACCCTAACCGGATCTCTAACCCTAGCCCTCAACATAACCCTAACCCTAGGTCCAATCGTAACCCTAACGGTCTCTCTAACCCTAGCCCTCAACATAACCCTAACCCTAGGTCCAGTCCTAACCCTAACCGGATCTCTAACCCTAGCCCTCAACATAACCCTAACCCTAGGTCCAATCCTAACCCTAACCGGATCTCTAACCCTAGCCCTCAACATAAGCCTAACCATAGCTCCAATCCTAACCCTAACCGGATCTCTAACCCTAGCCCTCAACATAACCCTAACCCTAGGTCCAATCGTAACCCTAACCGGATCTCTAACCCTAGCCCTCAACATAACCCTAACCCTAGGTCCACTCCTAACCCTAACCGGATGTCTAACCCTAGCCCTCAACATAACCCTAACCCTAGCTCCAATCCTAACCCTAACCGGATCTCTAACCCTAGCCCTCAACATAACCCTAACCCTAGGTCCAATCGTAACCCTAACCGGATCTCTAACCCTAGCCCTCAACATAACCCTAACCCTAGGTCCACTCCTAACCCTAACCGGATGTCTAACCCTAGCCCTCAACATAACCCTAACCCTAGCTCCAATCCTAACCCTAACCGGATCTCTAACTCTAGCCCTCAACATAACCCTAACCCTAGGTCCAATCGTAACCCTAACGGTCTCTCTAACCCTAGCCCTAAACATAACCCTAACCCTAGGTCCAATCCTAACCCTAACCGGATCTCTAACCCTAGCCCTCAACATAACCCTAACCCTAGGTCCAATCCTAACCCTAACCGGATCTCTAACCCTAGCCCTCAACATAACCCTAACCCTAGCTCCAATCCTAACTCTAACCGGATCTCCAACCCTAGCCCTCAACATAACCCTAACCCTAGGTCCAATCGTAACCCTAACGGTCTCTCTAACCCTAGCCCTCAACATAACCCTAACCCTAGGTCCACTCCTAACCCTAACCGGATGTCTAACCCTAGCCCTCAACATAACCCTAACCCTAGCTCCAATCCTAACCCTAACCGGATCTCTAACCCTAGCCCTCAACATAACCCTAACCCTAGGTCCAATCGTAACCCTAACCGGATCTCTAACCCTAGCCCTCAACATAACCCTAACCCTAGGTCCACTCCTAACCCTAACCGGATGTCTAACCCTAGCCCTCAACATAACCCTAACCCTAGCTCCAATCCTAACCCTAACCGGATCTCTAACTCTAGCCCTCAACATAACCCTAACCCTAGGTCCAATCGTAACCCTAACGGTCTCTCTAACCCTAGCCCTAAACATAACCCTAACCCTAGGTCCAATCCTAACCCTAACCGGATCTCTAACCCTAGCCCTCAACATAACCCTAACCCTAGGTCCAATCCTAACCCTAACCGGATCTCTAACCCTAGCCCTCAACATAACCCTAACCCTAGCTCCAATCCTAACTCTAACCGGATCTCCAACCCTAGCCCTCAACATAACCCTAACCCTAGGTCCAATCGTAACCCTAACGGTCTCTCTAACCCTAGCCCTCAACATAACCCTAACCCTAGGTCCAATCCTAACCCTAACCGGATCTCTAACCCTAGCCCTCAACATAACCCTAACCCTAGCTCCAATCCTAACCCTAACCGGATCTCTAACCCTAGCCCTCAACATAACCCTAACCCTAGGTCCAATCGTAACCCTAACCGGATCTCTAACCCTAGCCCTCAACATAACCCTAACCCTAGCTCCAATCCTAACCCTAACGGTCTCTCTAACCCTAGCCCTCAACATAACCCTAACCCTAGGACCAATCCTAACCCTAACCGGATCTCTAACCCTAGCCCTCAACATAACCCTAACCCTAGGTCCACTCCTAACCCTAACCGGATGTCTAACCCAAGCCCTCAACATAACCCTAACCCTAGCTCCAATCCTAACCCTAACCGGATCTCCAACCCTAGCCCTCAACATAACCCTAACCCTAGGTCCAATCGTAACCCTAACCGGATCTCTAACCCTAGCCCTCAACATAACCCTAACCCTAGCTCCAATCCTAACCCTAACCGGATCTCTAACCCTAGCCCTCAACATAACCCTAACCCTAGGTCCAATCGTAACCCAAACGGTCTCTCTAACCCTAGCCCTAAACATAAACCTAACCCTAGGTCCAATCCTAACCCTAACCGGATCTCTAACCCTAGCCCTCAACATAACCCTAACCCTAGGTCCAATCCTAACCCTAACCGGATCTCTAACCCTAGCCCTCAACATAACCCTAACCCTAGCTCCAATCCTAACTCTAACCGGATCTCTAACCCTAGCCCTCAACATAACCCTACCCCTAGGTCCAATCGTAACCCTAACGGTCTCTCTAACCCTAGCCCTCAACATAACCCTAACCCTAGGACCAATCCTAACCCTAACCGGATCTCTAACCCTAGCCCTCAACATAACCCTAATCCTAGGTCCAATCCTAACCCTAACCGGATCTCTAACCCTAGCCCTCAACATAACCCTAACCCTAGCTCCAATCCTAACCCTAACCGGATCTCTAACCCTAGCCCTCAACATAACCCTAACCCTAGGTCCAATCCTAACCCTAACCGGATCTCTAACCCTAGCCCTCAACATAACCCTAACCCTAGGTCCAATCCTAACCCTAACCGGATCTCTAACCCTAGCCCTCAACATAACCCTAACCCTAGCGCCAATCCTAACTCTAACCGGATCTCTAACACTAGCCCTCAAAATAACCCTAACCCTAGGTCCAATCCTAACCCTAACCGGATCTCTAACCCTAGCCCTTAACATAACCCTAACCCTAGGTCCAATCCTAACCCTAACCGGATCTCTAACCCTAGCCCTCAACATAACCCTAACCCTAGCTCCAATCCTAACCCTAACCGGATCTCTAACCCTAGCCCTCAACATAACCCTAACCCTAGGTCCAATCCTAACCCTAACCGGATCTCTAACCCTAGCCCTCAACATAACCCTAACCCTAGGTCCAATCGTAACCCTAACGGTCTCTCTAACCCTAGCCCTCAACATAACCCTAACCCTAGGTCCAGTCCTAACCCTAACCGGATCTCTAACCCTAGCCCTCAACATAACCCTAACCCTAGGTCCAATCCTAACCCTAACCGGATCTCTAACCCTAGCCCTCAACATAAGCCTAACCATAGCTCCAATCCTAACCCTAACCGGATCTCTAACCCTAGCCCTCAACATAACCCTAACCCTAGGTCCAATCGTAACCCTAACCGGATCTCTAACCCTAGCCCTCAACATAACCCTAACCCTAGGTCCACTCCTAACCCTAACCGGATGTCTAACCCTAGCCCTCAACATAACCCTAACCCTAGCTCCAATCCTAACCCTAACCGGATCTCTAACCCTAGCCCTCAACATAACCCTAACCCTAGGTCCAATCGTAACCCTAACCGGATCTCTAACCCTAGCCCTCAACATAACCCTAACCCTAGGTCCACTCCTAACCCTAACCGGATGTCTAACCCTAGCCCTCAACATAACCCTAACCCTAGCTCCAATCCTAACCCTAACCGGATCTCTAACTCTAGCCCTCAACATAACCCTAACCCTAGGTCCAATCGTAACCCTAACGGTCTCTCTAACCCTAGCCCTAAACATAACCCTAACCCTAGGTCCAATCCTAACCCTAACCGGATCTCTAACCCTAGCCCTCAACATAACCCTAACCCTAGGTCCAATCCTAACCCTAACCGGATCTCTAACCCTAGCCCTCAACATAACCCTAACCCTAGCTCCAATCCTAACTCTAACCGGATCTCCAACCCTAGCCCTCAACATAACCCTAACCCTAGGTCCAATCGTAACCCTAACGGTCTCTCTAACCCTAGCCCTCAACATAACCCTAACCCTAGGTCCACTCCTAACCCTAACCGGATGTCTAACCCTAGCCCTCAACATAACCCTAACCCTAGCTCCAATCCTAACCCTAACCGGATCTCTAACCCTAGCCCTCAACTTAACCCTAACCCTAGGTCCAATCGTAACCCTAACCGGATCTCTAACCCTAGCCCTCAACATAACCCTAACCCTAGGTCCACTCCTAACCCTAACCGGATGTCTAACCCTAGCCCTCAACATAACCCTAACCCTAGGTCCAATCCTAACCCTAACCGGATCTCTAACCCTAGCCCTCAACATAACCCTAACCCTAGCTCCAATCCTAACCCTAACCGGATCTCTAACCCTAGCCCTCAACATAACCCTAACCCTAGGTCCAATCCTAACCCTAACCGGATCTCTAACCCTAGCCCTCAACATAACCCTAACCCTAGGTCCAATCGTAACCCTAACGGTCTCTCTAACCCTAGCCCTCAACATAACCCTAACCCTAGGTCCAGTCCTAACCCTAACCGGATCTCTAACCCTAGCCCTCAACATAACCCTAACCCTAGGTCCAATCCTAACCCTAACCGGATCTCTAACCCTAGCCCTCAACATAAGCCTAACCATAGCTCCAATCCTAACCCTAACCGGATCTCTAACCCTAGCCCTCAACATAACCCTAACCCTAGGTCCAATCGTAACCCTAACCGGATCTCTAACCCTAGCCCTCAACATAACCCTAACCCTAGGTCCACTCCTAACCCTAACCGGATGTCTAACCCTAGCCCTCAACATAACCCTAACCCTAGCTCCAATCCTAACCCTAACCGGATCTCTAACCCTAGCCCTCAACATAACCCTAACCCTAGGTCCAATCGTAACCCTAACCGGATCTCTAACCCTAGCCCTCAACATAACCCTAACCCTAGGTCCACTCCTAACCCTAACCGGATGTCTAACCCTAGCCCTCAACATAACCCTAACCCTAGCTCCAATCCTAACCCTAACCGGATCTCTAACTCTAGCCCTCAACATAACCCTAACCCTAGGTCCAATCGTAACCCTAACGGTCTCTCTAACCCTAGCCCTAAACATAACCCTAACCCTAGGTCCAATCCTAACCCTAACCGGATCTCTAACCCTAGCCCTCAACATAACCCTAACCCTAGGACCAATCCTAACCCTAACCGGATCTCTAACCCTAGCCCTCAACATAACCCTAACCCTAGGTCCACTCCTAACCCTAACCGGATGTCTAACCCAAGCCCTCAACATAACCCTAACCCTAGCTCCAATCCTAACCCTAACCGGATCTCCAACCCTAGCCCTCAACATAACCCTAACCCTAGGTCCAATTGTAACCCTAACCGGATCTCTAACCCTAGCCCTCAACATAACCCTAACCCTAGGTCCAATCCTAACCCTAACCGGATCTCTAACCCTAGCCCTCAACATAACCCTAACCCTAGCTCCAATCCTAACCCTAACCGGATCTCTAACCCTAGCCCTCAACATAACCCTAACCCTAGGTCCAATCGTAACCCAAACGGTCTCTCTAACCCTAGCCCTAAACATAACCCTAACCCTAGGTCCAATCCTAACCCTAACCGGATCTCTAACCCTAGCCCTCAACATAACCCTAACCCTAGGTCCAATCCTAACCCTAACCGGATCTCTAACCCTAGCCCTCAACATAACCCTAACCCTAGCTCCAATCCTAACTCTAACCGGATCTCTAACCCTAGCCCTCAACATAACCCTACCCCTAGGTCCAATCGTAACCCTAACGGTCTCTCTAACCCTAGCCCTCAACATAACCCTAACCCTAGGTCCAATCCTAACCCTAACCGGATCTCTAACCCTAGCCCTCAACATAACCCTAATCCTAGGTCCAATCCTAACCCTAACCGGATCTCTAACCCTAGCCCTCAACATAACCCTAACCCTAGCTCCAATCCTAACCCTAACCGGATCTCTAACCCTAGCCCTCAACATAACCCTAACCCTAGGTCCAATCCTAACCCTAACCGGATCTCTAACCCTAGCCCTCAACATAACCCTAACCCTAGGTCCAATCCTAACCCTAACCGGATCTCTAACCCTAGCCCTCAACATAACCCTAACCCTAGCGCCAATCCTAACTCTAACCGGATCTCTAACACTAGCCCTCAAAATAACCCTAACCCTAGGTCCAATCCTAACCCTAACCGGATCTCTAACCCTAGCCCTTAACATAACCCTAACCCTAGGTCCAATCCTAACCCTAACCGGATCTCTAACCCTAGCCCTCAACATAACCCTAACCCTAGCTCCAATCCTAACCCTAACCGGATCTCTAACCCTAGCCCTCAACATAACCCTAACCCTAGGTCCAATCCTAACCCTAACCGGATCTCTAACCCTAGCCCTCAACATAACCCTAACCCTAGGTCCAATCGTAACCCTAACGGTCTCTCTAACCCTAGCCCTCAACATAACCCTAACCCTAGGTCCAGTCCTAACCCTAACCGGATCTCTAACCCTAGCCCTCAACATAACCCTAACCCTAGGTCCAATCCTAACCCTAACCGGATCTCTAACCCTAGCCCTCAACATAAGCCTAACCATAGCTCCAATCCTAACCCTAACCGGATCTCTAACCCTAGCCCTCAACATAACCCTAACCCTAGGTCCAATCGTAACCCTAACCGGATCTCTAACCCTAGCCCTCAACATAACCCTAACCCTAGGTCCACTCCTAACCCTAACCGGATGTCTAACCCTAGCCCTCAACATAACCCTAACCCTAGCTCCAATCCTAACCCTAACCGGATCTCTAACCCTAGCCCTCAACATAACCCTAACCCTAGGTCCAATCGTAACCCTAACCGGATCTCTAACCCTAGCCCTCAACATAACCCTAACCCTAGGTCCACTCCTAACCCTAACCGGATGTCTAACCCTAGCCCTCAACATAACCCTAACCCTAGCTCCAATCCTAACCCTAACCGGATCTCTAACTCTAGCCCTCAACATAACCCTAACCCTAGGTCCAATCGTAACCCTAACGGTCTCTCTAACCCTAGCCCTAAACATAACCCTAACCCTAGGTCCAATCCTAACCCTAACCGGATCTCTAACCCTAGCCCTCAACATAACCCTAACCCTAGGTCCAATCCTAACCCTAACCGGATCTCTAACCCTAGCCCTCAACATAACCCTAACCCTAGCTCCAATCCTAACTCTACCCGGATCTCCAACCCTAGCCCTCAACATAACCCTAACCCTAGGTCCAATCGTAACCCTAACGGTCTCTCTAACCCTAGCCCTCAACATAACCCTAACCCTAGGTCCACTCCTAACCCTAACCGGATGTCTAACCCTAGCCCTCAACATAACCCTAACCCTAGCTCCAATCCTAACCCTAACCGGATCTCTAACCCTAGCCCTCAACATAACCCTAACCCTAGGTCCAATCGTAACCCTAACCGGATCTCTAACCCTAGCCCTCAACATAACCCTAACCCTAGGTCCACTCCTAACCCTAACCGGATGTCTAACCCTAGCCCTCAACATAACCCTAACCCTAGCTCCAATCCTAACCCTAACCGGATCTCTAACTCTAGCCCTCAACATAACCCTAACCCTAGGTCCAATCGTAACCCTAACGGTCTCTCTAACCCTAGCCCTAAACATAACCCTAACCCTAGGTCCAATCCTAACCCTAACCGGATCTCTAACCCTAGCCCTCAACATAACCCTAACCCTAGGTCCAATCCTAACCCTAACCGGATCTCTAACCCTAGCCCTCAACATAACCCTAACCCTAGCTCCAATCCTAACTCTAACCGGATCTCCAACCCTAGCCCTCAACATAACCCTAACCCTAGGTCCAATCGTAACCCTAACGGTCTCTCTAACCCTAGCCCTCAACATAACCCTAACCCTAGGTCCAATCCTAACCCTAACCGGATCTCTAACCCTAGCCCTCAACATAACCCTAACCCTAGGTCCAATCCTAACCCTAACCGGATCTCTAACCCTAGCCCTCAACATAACCCTAACCCTAGCTCCAATCCTAACCCTAACCGGATCTCTAACCCTAGCCCTCAACATAACCCTAACCCTAGGTCCAATCGTAACCCTAACCGGATCTCTAACCCTAGCCCTCAACATAACCCTAACCCTAGCTCCAATCCTAACCCTAACGGTCTCTCTAACCCTAGCCCTCAACATAACCCTAACCCTAGGACCAATCCTAACCCTAACCGGATCTCTAACCCTAGCCCTCAACATAACCCTAACCCTAGGTCCACTCCTAACCCTAACCGGATGTCTAACCCAAGCCCTCAACATAACCCTAACCCTAGCTCCAATCCTAACCCTAACCGGATCTCCAACCCTAGCCCTCAACATAACCCTAACCCTAGGTCCAATCGTAACCCTAACCGGATCTCTAACCCTAGCCCTCAACATAACCCTAACCCTAGGTCCAATCCTAACCCTAACCGGATCTCTAACCCTAGCCCTCAACATAACCCTAACCCTAGCTCCAATCCTATCCCTAACCGGATCTCTAACCCTAGCCCTCAACATAACCTTAACCCTAGGTCCAATCGTAACCCAAACGGTCTCTCTAACCCTAGCCCTAAACATAACCCTAACCCTAGGTCCAATCCTAACCCTAACCGGATCTCTAACCCTAGCCCTCAACATAACCCTAACCCTAGGTCCAATCCTAACCCTAACCGGATCTCTAACCCTAGCCCTCAACATAACCCTAACCCTAGCTCCAATCCTAACTCTAACCGGATCTCTAACCCTAGCCCTCAACATAACCCTACCCCTAGGTCCAATCGTAACCCTAACGGTCTCTCTAACCCTAGCCCTCAACATAACCCTAACCCTAGGTCCAATCCTAACCCTAACCGGATCTCTAACCCTAGCCCTCAACATAACCCTAATCCTAGGTCCAATCCTAACCCTAACCGGATCTCTAACCCTAGCCCTCAACATAACCCTAACCCTAGCTCCAATCCTAACCCTAACCGGATCTCTAACCCTAGCCCTCAACATAACCCTAACCCTAGGTCCAATCCTAACCCTAACCGGATCTCTAACCCTAGCCCTCAACATAACCCTAACCCTAGGTCCAATCCTAACCCTAACCGGATCTCTAACCCTAGCCCTCAACATAACCCTAACCCTAGCGCCAATCCTAACTCTAACCGGATCTCTAACACTAGCCCTCAAAATAACCCTAACCCTAGGTCCAATCCTAACCCTAACCGGATCTCTAACCCTAGCCCTTAACATAACCCTAACCCTAGGTCCAATCCTAACCCTAACCGGATCTCTAACCCTAGCCCTCAACATAACCCTAACCCTAGCTCCAATCCTAACCCTAACCGGATCTCTAACCCTAGCCCTCAACATAACCCTAACCCTAGGTCCAATCCTAACCCTAACCGGATCTCTAACCCTAGCCCTCAACATAACCCTAACCCTAGGTCCAATCGTAACCCTAACGGTCTCTCTAACCCTAGCCCTCAACATAACCCTAACCCTAGGTCCAGTCCTAACCCTAACCGGATCTCTAACCCTAGCCCTCAAGATAACCCTAACCCTAGGTCCAATCCTAACCCTAACCGGATCTCTAACCCTAGCCCTCAACATAAGCCTAACCATAGCTCCAATCCTAACCCTAACCGGATCTCTAACCCTAGCCCTCAACATAACCCTAACCCTAGGTCCAATCGTAACCCTAACCGGATCTCTAACCCTAGCCCTCAACATAACCCTAACCCTAGGTCCACTCCTAACCCTAACCGGATGTCTAACCCTAGCCCTCAACATAACCCTAACCCTAGCTCCAATCCTAACCCTAACCGGATCTCTAACCCTAGCCCTCAACATAACCCTAACCCTAGGTCCAATCGTAACCCTAACCGGATCTCTAACCCTAGCCCTCAACATAACCCTAACCCTAGGTCCACTCCTAACCCTAACCGGATGTCTAACCCTAGCCCTCAACATAACCCTAACCCTAGCTCCAATCCTAACCCTAACCGGATCTCTAACTCTAGCCCTCAACATAACCCTAACCCTAGGTCCAATCGTAACCCTAACGGTCTCTCTAACCCTAGCCCTAAACATAACCCTAACCCTAGGTCCAATCCTAACCCTAACCGGATCTCTAACCCTAGCCCTCAACATAACCCTAACCCTAGGTCCAATCCTAACCCTAACCGGATCTCTAACCCTAGCCCTCAACATAACCCTAACCCTAGCTCCAATCCTAACTCTAACCGGATCTCCAACCCTAGCCCTCAACATAACCCTAACCCTAGGTCCAATCGTAACCCTAACGGTCTCTCTAACCCTAGCCCTCAACATAACCCTAACCCTAGGTCCACTCCTAACCCTAACCGGATGTCTAACCCTAGCCCTCAACATAACCCTAACCCTAGCTCCAATCCTAACCCTAACCGGATCTCTAACCCTAGCCCTCAACATAACCCTAACCCTAGGTCCAATCGTAACCCTAACCGGATCTCTAACCCTAGCCCTCAACATAACCCTAACCCTAGGTCCACTCCTAACCCTAACCGGATGTCTAACCCTAGCCCTCAACATAACCCTAACCCTAGCTCCAATCCTAACCCTAACCGGATCTCTAACTCTAGCCCTCAACATAACCCTAACCCTAGGTCCAATCGTAACCCTAACGGTCTCTCTAACCCTAGCCCTAAACATAACCCTAACCCTAGGTCCAATCCTAACCCTAACCGGATCTCTAACCCTAGCCCTCAACATAACCCTAACCCTAGGTCCAATCCTAACCCTAACCGGATCTCTAACCCTAGCCCTCAACATAACCCTAACCCTAGCTCCAATCCTAACTCTAACCGGATCTCCAACCCTAGCCCTCAACATAACCCTAACCCTAGGTCCAATCGTAACCCTAACGGTCTCTCTAACCCTAGCCCTCAACATAACCCTAACCCTAGGTCCAATCCTAACCCTAACCGGATCTCTAACCCTAGCCCTCAACATAACCCTAACCCTAGGTCCAATCCTAACCCTAACCGGATCTCTAACCCTAGCCCTCAACATAACCCTAACCCTAGCTCCAATCCTAACCCTAACCGGATCTCTAACCCTAGCCCTCAACATAACCCTAACCCTAGGTCCAATCGTAACCCTAACCGGATCTCTAACCCTAGCCCTCAACATAACCCTAACCCTAGCTCCAATCCTAACCCTAACGGTCTCTCTAACCCTAGCCCTCAACATAACCCTAACCCTAGGACCAATCCTAACCCTAACCGGATCTCTAACCCTAGCCCTCAACATAACCCTAACCCTAGGTCCAATCCTAACCCTAACCGGATCTCTAACCCTAGCCCTCAACATAACCCTAACCCTAGGTCCAATCCTAACCCTAACCGGATCTCTAACCCTAGCCCTCAACATAACCCCAACCCTAGGTCCAATCCTAACCCTAACCGGATCTCTAGCCCTAGCCCTCAACATAACCCTAACCCTAGGTCCAATCGTAACCCTAACGGTCTCTCTAACCCTAGCCCTCAACATAACCCTAACCCTAGGTCCAATCCTAACCCTAATCGGATCTCTAACCCTAGCCCTCAACATAACCCTAACCCTAGGTCCAATCGTAACCCTAACCGGATCTCTAACCCTAGCCCTCAACATAACCCTAACCCTAGGTCCAATCCTAACCCTAACCGGATCTCTAACCCTAGCCCTCAACATAACCCAAACCCTAGCTCCAATCCTAACCCTAACCGGATCTCTAGCCCTAGCCCTCAACATAACCCTAACCCTAGGTCCAATCGTAACCCTAACGGTCTCTCTAACCCTAGCCCTAAACATAACCCTAACCCTAGGTCCAATCCTAACCCTAACCGGATCTCTAACCCTAGCCCTCAACATAACCCTAACCCTAGGTCCAATCGTAACCCTAACGGTCTCTCTAACCCTAGCCCTCAACATAACCCTAACCCTAGGTCCAATCATAACCCTAACCGGATCTCTAACCCTAGCCCTCAACATAACCCTAACCCTAGGTCCAATCCTAACCCTAACCGGATCTCTAACCCTAGCCCTCAACATAACCCTAACCCTAGGTCCAATCGTAACCCTAACGGTCTCTCTAACCCTAGCCCTAAACATAACCCTAACCCTAGGTCCAATCCTAACCCTAACCGGATCTCTAACCCTAGCCCTCAACATAACCCTAACCCTAGGTCCAATCCTAACCCTAACCGGATCTCTAACCCTAGCCCTCAACATAACCCTAACCCTAGCTCCAATCCTAACCCTAACCGGATCTCTAACCCTAGCCCTCAACATAACCCTAACCCTAGGTCCAATCGTAACCCTAACCGGATCTCTAACCCTAGCCCTCAACATAAACCTAACCCTAGGTCCAATCCTAACCCTTACCGGATCTCTAACCCTAGCCCTCAACATAACCCTAACCCTAGGTCCAATCGTAACCCTAACCGGATCTCTAACCCTAGCCCTCAACATAACCCTAACCCTAGGTCCAATCCTAACCCTAACCGGATCTCTAACCCTAGCCCTCAACATAACCCTAACCCTAGCTCCAATCCTAACCCTAACCGGATCTCTAACCCTAGCCCTCAACATAACCCTAACCCTAGGTCCAATCGTAACCCTAACCGGATCTCTAACCCTAGCCCTCAACATAACCCTAACCCTAGGTCCAATCCTAACCCTAACCGGATCTCTAACCCTAGCCCTCAACATAACCCTAACCCTAGGTCCAATCGTAACCCTAACGGTCTCTCTAACCCTAGCCCTCAACATAACCC
Source organism: Miniopterus schreibersii (assembly GCF_964146895.1). Classification (NCBI taxonomy): domain Eukaryota; kingdom Metazoa; phylum Chordata; class Mammalia; order Chiroptera; family Miniopteridae; genus Miniopterus; species Miniopterus schreibersii. The sequence goes on along the minus strand of NC_138111.1, from coordinate 74,465,664 downwards.
TAACCCTAGGTCCAATCCTAACCCTAACCGGATCTCTAACCCTAGCCCTCAACATAACCCTAACCCTAGGTCCAATCGTAACCCTAACCGGATCTCTAACCATAGCCCTCAACATAACCCTAACCCTAGGTCCAATCGTAACCCTAACCGGATCTCTAACCATAGCCCTCAACATAACCCTAACCCTAGGTCCAATCGTAACCCTAACCGGATCTCTAACCATAGCCCTCAACATAACCCTAACCCTAGGTCCAATCGTAACCCTAACGGTCTCTCTAACCCTAGCCCTCAACATAACCCTAACCCTAGGTCCAATCCTAACCCTAACCGGATCTCTAACCCTAGCCCTCAACATAACCCTAACCATAGCTCCAATCCTAACCCTAACCAGATCTCTAACCCTAGCCCTCAACATAACCCTAACCCTAGCTCCAATCCTAACCCTAACCGCATCTCTAACCCTAGCCCTCAACATAACCCTAACCCTAGGTCCAATCGTAACCCTAACCGGATCTCTAACCCTAGCCCTCAACATAACCCAAACCCTAGCTCCAATCCTAACCCTAACCGGATCTCTAACCCTAGCCCTCAAAATAACCCTAACCCTAGGTCCAATCGTAACCCTAACCGGATCTCTAACCCTAGCCCTTAACATAACCCTAACCCTAGGTCCAATCCTAACCCTAACCGGATCTCTAACCCTAGCCCTCAACATAACCCTAACCCTAGCTCCAATCCTAACCCTAACCGGATCTCTAACCCTAGCCCTCAACATAACCCTAACCCTAGGTCCAATCCTAACCCTAACCGGATCTCTAACCCTAGCCCTCAACATAACCCTAACCCTAGGTCCAATCGTAACCCTAACGGTCTCTCTAACCCTAGCCCTCAACATAACCCTAATCCTAGGTCCAATCCTAACCTTAACCGTCTCTCTAACCCTAGCCCTCAACCTAACCCTAACCCTAGGTCCAATCCTAAACCTAACCGTCTCTATAACCCTAGCCCTCAACCTAACCCTAACCCTAGGTCCAATCCTAACCCTAACGGTCTCTCTAACAGTAGCCCTCAACCTAACCCTAACCCTAGGTCCAATTCTAACCCTAACCGTCTCTCTAACCCTAGCGCTCAACATAACCCTAACCCTAGGTCCAATCCTCCCTCTTACCGTCTCTCTAACCCTAGCCCTCAACATACACCTAACCGTAGGACTAATCCTAACCCTAACCGTCTCTCTGACCCTATCCCTCAACATAACCCTAACCCTAGGTCCAATCTTAACCCTAACCGTCTCTCTAAATCTAGCCCACAACATAACCCTAACCCTAGGTCCAATCCTAACCCTAAGCGTCTCTCGAACACTAGCTCTCAACATAACCCTAACCGTAGGTCCAATCCTAACCCTAACCGTCTTTCTAACCCTAGCCCTCAACATAACCCTAACCCTAGGTCCAATCCTCCCCCTCACCGTCTCTCTAACCCTAGCCCTCAACATAACCCTAACCCTAGGTCCAATCCTAACCCTAACCGTCTCTCTAACCCTAGCCCTCAACCTAACCCTAACCCTAGGTCCAATCCTAACCCTAACCGTATCTGTAACCCTAGCACTCAACCTAACCCTAACCCTAGGTCCAATCCTACCCCTAACCGTCTCTATAACCCTAGCCCTCAACCTAACCCTAACCCTAGGTCCAATCCTAACCCTAACCGTCTCTCTAACAGTAGCCCTCAACCTAACCCTAACCCTAGGTCCAATCCTAACCCTAACCGTCTTTCTAACCCTAGCCCTCAACATAACCCTAATCCTAGGTCCAATCCTAACCTTAACCGTCTCTCTAACCCTAGCCCTCAACATAACCCTAACCCTAGGTCCAATCCTCCCCCTTACCGTCTCTCTAATCCTAGCCCTCAACATAACCCTAACCCTAGGTCCCATCCTAACACTAATCGTCTCTCTAACCCTAGCCCTCAACATAACCCTAACCTTAGGTCCAATCCTAACCCTAATCGACTCTAACCGTAGCCCTCAACATAACCCTAACCCTAGGTCCAATCCTAACCCTAATGGTCTATCTAACCATAGCGCAAAACATAACCCTAACCCTAGGTCCAATGCTAACCCTAATCGTCTCTCTAACCCTAGCCCTCAACATAATCCAAACCCTAGGACTAATCCTAACCCTAATCGTCTATCTAACCCTAGTCCTCACCATAACCCTCACCCTAGCTCCAATCCTAACCCTAAAAGTCTCTCTAATCCTAGCCCTCAACACAACCCTAACCCTAGGTCCAATCCTAACCCTAACCGTCTCTCTAACCCTAGCCCTCAACCTAACCCTAACCCTAGGTCCAATCCTAACCCTAACCGTCTCTCGAACACTAGCCCTCAACATAACCCTAACCGTAGGTCCAATCCTAACCCTAACCGTCTCTCTAACCCTAGCCCTCAACATAACCCTAACCCTAGGTCCAATCCTCCCCCTTACCGTCTCTCTAACCCTAGCCCTCAACATAACCCTAACCCTAGCTCCAATCCTAACCCTAACCGGATCTCTAACCCTAGCCCTCAACCTAACCCTAACCCTAGGTCCAATCCTAACCCTAACCGTATCTGTAACCCTAGCACTCAACCTAACCCTAACCCTAGGTCCAATCCTACCCCTAACCGTCTCTATAACCCTAGCCCTCAACCTAACCCTAACCCTAGGTCCAATCCTAACCCTAACCATCTCTCTAACAGTAGCCCTCAACCTAACCCTAACCCTAGGTCCAATCCTAACCCTAACCGTCTCTCTAACCCTAGCCCTCAACATAACCCTAATCCTAGGTCCAATCCTAACCTTAACCGTCTCTCTAACCCTAGCCCTCAACATAACCCTAACCCTAGGTCCAATCCTCCCCCTTACCGTCTCTCTAACCCTAGCCCTCAACATAACCCTAACCCTAGGTCCAATCCTAACCCTAACCGTCTCTCTAACCCTAGCCCTCAACATAACCCTAACCCTAGGTCCAATCCTCCCCCTTACCGTCTCTCTAACCCTAGCCCTCAACATAACCCTAACCCTAGGTCCAATCCTAACCCTAACCGTCTCTCTAACCCTAGCCCTCAACATAACCCTAACCCTAGGTCCAATCCTAACCCTAATCGTCTCTCTAACCCTAGCCCTCAACATAACCCTAACCCTAGGTCCAATCCTAACCCTAATCGACTCTCTAACCGTAGCCCTCAACATAACCCTAACCCTAGGTCCAACCCTAATCCTAACCGTCTCTATAACACTAGCCCTCAACATAACCCTATCCCTAGTTCCAATAATATTCCGAAACGTCTCACTAACCCTAGCCCTCAACATAACCCTAACCCTAGGTCCAATTCTAACCCGAACCATCTCTCTAACCCTAGCCCTCAACATAACCCTAACCCTAGGTCCCTTCCTAACCCGAACTGTCGCTCTAACCCTAACACTCAACATAAACCTAACCCTAGTCCAATCCTAACTCGAATCGTCTCTCTAAGCCTAACCCTCAACATAACCCTAACCCTAGGTACAATCCTAACACTAATCGTCTATCTAACCCTAGCCCTAAACATAACCCTAACCCTAGCTCCAATCCTAACCCGAACGGTCTCTCTAACCCTAGCCCTCAACATAACCCTAACCCTAGCTCCAATCCTAACCCTAACCATCTGTGTAACCCTAGCCCTCAACATAAACTTAACCCTACATCCAATCCTAACCCTAACCGTCTACCTAACCCTAGCCCTCCACATAAAACTATCCCTAGCTCCAATCCTAAACCTAATCGTCTCCCTACACCTAGCCCTCAACATAACCCTAAACCTAGCTCCAATCCTAACCCTAAACGTCTCTGTAACCCTAGCCATCAACATTACCCTAACCCTAGCTCCAATCCTAACCCTAATCTTCTATTTAACCCTAGCCCTAAACATAACCCTAACCCTAGGTTAAATACTAACCTGAGCCGTCTCTCTAAACCTAGACCTCATCATAACCCGAACCCTAGGTCCAATCCTAATCCGAACTTTCTCTCTAACCCTAGCCCTCAACATAACCATAACCCTAAGTCCAATCTAATCCTAATCGTCCACCTAACACTAGCCCTCAATATAACCCTAACCCTAGGTCCAATCGTAAATCGATCCGTCTCTCTAAACCTAGCCCTCAATATAACCCAAACCCTATATCCAATCCTAACCAGAACCCTCTCTCTAAACCTAGCCCTCAACGTAACACTAACCCTAGGTTCAATCCTAACCCGAATCGTCTCTCTAACCCTAGCCCTTAACATAACCGTAACACTAGTTCCAATAATAACCCTAACGGTCTACCTAACCCTTGCCCTCAACGTAACCCAAACCCTAGGTCCAAACCTAACCTTCATAGACTCTTTAATCATAGCCCTCATCATAACCCTAACCCTAGGTCCAATCCTAACCCTAATCGTCTACCTAACCCTAGCCCTCAACATAACAGTAACCCTAGTGCAATCCTAACCCTAATCGTCTCTCAAACCCTAGCCCTCAACATAACCCTAACCCTAGGTCCAATCCTAACCCGAACCGTCTCTCTAACCCTAGCCCTCAACCTAACCCTAACCCTAGGTGCAATCCGAACCCTATACGTCTATCTAACCCTAGACCTCAACATAACCATAACCCTAGGTCTAATCCTAACCCGAACCGTCTCTCGAACCTTAGCACTCAACATAACCCTCACCCTAGGTCCAATCCTAACCCGAATCGTCTCTCTAAGCCAAGCCCTCAACATAACCCTAACCCTAGGTCCAATACTAACCCTAATCATCTACCTAACCCTAGCCCTCAACATAACCCTAACACTAGCTCAAATCCTAACCCTAATCGTCTACCTAACCCTAGACCTCAACATAACCCTAACCCTAGGTCCAATGCTAACACTAATCATCTATCTAACCCTAGCCTTAAACAAAACACTAACCCTAGGTCCACTAATAACCCTAATCGTTTCTCGAACCCTAGCCCTCAACATAACCCTAACCCTAGGTCCAATCCTAACCCTAATCGACTCTCTAACCGTAGCCCTCAACATAACCCTAACCCTAGGTCCAATCCTAACCCTAATCGTCTATCTAACCATAGCGCAAAACATAACCCTAACCCTAGGTCCAATGCTAACCCTAATCGTCTCTCTAACCCTAGACCTCAACATAATCCAAACCCTAGGTCTAATCCTACCCTAATCGTCTATCTAACCCTAGTCCTCACCATAACCCTCACCCTAGCTCCAATCCTAACCCTAAAAGTCTCTCTAATCCTAGACCTCAACACAACCCTAACCCTAGGTCCAATCCTAACCCTAACCGTCTCTCTAACCCTAGCCCTCAACCTAACCCTAACCCTAGGTGCAAGCCTAACCCTAACCGTATCTCTAACCCTAGCACACAACCTAAACCTAACCCTAGGTCCAATCCTAACCCTAACAGTCTCTATAACCCTAGCCCTCAACCTAAACCTAAACCTAGGTCCAATCCTAACCCTAACCGTCTCTCTAACAGTGGCCCTCAACCTAAACCTAACCCTAGGTCCAATCCTAACCCTAACCGTCTCTCTAACCCTAGCGCTCAACATAACCCTAACCCTAGGTCCAATCCTAACCCTAACCGTCTCTCTAACCCTAGCCCTCAACCTAACCCAAAACCTAGGTCCAATCCTAACCCTAACCATATCTCTAACCCTAGCACTCAACCTAACCCTAACCCTAGGTCCAATCCTAACCCTAACCGTCTCTATAACCCTAGCCCTCAACCTAACCCTAACCCTAGGTCCAATCCTAACCCTAACCTTCTCTCTAACCCTTGCGCTCAACATAACCCTAACCCTAGGTCCAATCCTAACCCTAACCGTCTCTCTAACCCTAGCGCTCAACATAACCCTAACCCTAGGTCCAATCCTCCCTCTTACAGTCTCTCTACCCCTAGCCCTCAACATACCCGTAACCGTAGGTCTAATCCTAACCCTAACCGTCTCTCTAACCCTAGCCCTCAACCTAACCCTAACCCTAGGTCCAATCCTAACCCCAACCGTCTCTCTAACCCTAGCCCTCAACATAACACTAACCCTAGGTGCAATCCTAACCCTAACCGTCTCTCTAAACCTAGCCCTCAACATAACCCAAACCCTAGGTCCAATCCTAACCCTAACCGTCTCTCTAACCCTAGCCCTCAACATACCCCTAACCGTAGGTCTAATCCTAACCCTAATCGTCTCTCTGACCCTAGACCTCAACATAACCCTAACCCTAGGTCCAATCCTAACCCTAACCGTCTCTCTAACCCTAGCCCTCAACATAACCCTTACCCTAGGTCCAATCCTAACCCTAACCGTCTCTCTAACCCTAGCCCTCAACATAACCTTAACCCTAGGTCCAATCCTAACCCTAACCGTCTCTCTAAACCTAGCCCTCAACCTAATCCTAACCCTAGGTCCAATCCTAACCCTAACCGTCTCTCTAAACCTAGCCCTCAACCTAACCCTAACCCTCGGTCCAATCCTAACCCTAATCATCTCTCTAACCCTAGCCCTCAACCTAAACCTAACCCTAGGTCCAATCCTAACCCTAACCATCTCTCTAACAGTAGCCCTCAACCAAACCCTAACCCTAGATCCAATCCTAACCCTAACCGACTCTATAACCCTAGCCCTCAAATAACCCTAACCCTAGGTCCAATCCTAACCCTAAACGTCTCTCTAACCCTAGCCCTCAACATAACCGTAACCCTAGTTCCAATCCTAACCCTAACCGTCTCTCTAAACCTAGCCCTCAACCTAACCCTAACCCTAGGTCCAATCCTAACCCTAACCGTATCTGTAACCCTAGCACTCAACCTAACCCTAACCCTAGGTCCAATCCTACCCCTAACCGTCTCTATAACCCTAGCCCTCAACATAACCCTAACCCTAGGTCCAATCCTAACCCTAACCGTCTCTCTAACAGTAGCCCTCAACCTAACCCTAACCCTAGGTCCAATCCTAACCCTAACCGTCTTTCTAACCCTAGCCCTCAACATAACCCTAATCCTAGGTCCAATCCTAACCTTAACCGTCTCTCTAACCCTAGCCCTCAACATAACCCTAACCCTAGGTCCAATCCTAACCCTAACCGTCTCTCTAACCCTAGTCCTCAACATAACCCTAACCCTAGGTCCAATCCTAACCCTAATCGTCTCTCTAAACCTAGCCCTCAACATAACCCTAACCCTAGGTCCAATCCTCCCCCTTACCGTCTCTCTAAACCTAGCCCTCAACATAACCCTAACCCTAGGTCCAATCCTAATCCTAACCGTCTCTCTAACCCTAGCCCTCAACATAACCCTAACCCTAGGTTGAATCCTAACCCTAATCGTCTCTCTAACCCTAGCCCTCAACATAACCCTAACCCTAGGTCCAATCCTAACCCTAATCGACTCTCTAATCGTAGCCCTCAACATAACCCTAACCCTAGGTCCAATCCTAACCCTAATCGTCTATCTAACCATAGCGCAAAACATAACCCTAACCCTAGGTCCAATGCTAACCCTAATCGTATCTCTAACCCTAGCCCTCAACATAATCCAAACCCTAGGTCTAATCCTAACCCTAATCGTCTATCTAACCCTAGTCCTCACCATAACCCTCACCCTAGCTCCAATCCTAACCCTAAAAGTCTCTCTAATCCTAGCCCTCAACACAACCCTAACCCTAGGTCCAATCCTAACCCTAACCGTCTCTCTAACCCTAGCCCTCAACCTAACCCTACCCCTAGGTCCAATCCTAACCCTAACCGTATCTCTAATCCTAGCACTCAACCTAAACCTAACCCTAGGTCCAATCCTAACCCTAACCGTCTCTATAACCCTAGCCCTCAACCTAACCCTAAACCTAGGTCCAATCCTAACCCTAACCATCTCTCTAACAGTAGCCCTCAACCTAACCCTAACCCTAGGTCCAATCCTAACCCTAACCGTCTCTCTAACCCTAGCGCTCAACATAACCCTAACCCTAGGTCCAATCCTAACCCTAACCGTCTCTCTAACCCTAGCCCTCAACCTAACCCTAAACCTAGGTCCAATCCTAACCCTAACCATATCTCTAAACCTAGCACTCAACCTAACCCTAACCCTAGGTCCAATCCTAACCCTAACCGTCTCTATAACCCTAGCCCTCAACCTAACCCTAACCCTAGGTCCAATCCTAACCCTAAACGTCTCTCTAACCCTAGCGCTCAACATAACCCTAACCCTAGGTCCAATCCTAACCCTAACCGTCTCTATAACCCTAGCCCTCAACCTAACCCTAACCCTAGGTCCAATCCTAACCCTAACCGTCTCTCTAACAGTAGCCCTCAACCTAACCCTAACCCTAGGTCTAATTCTAACCCTAACCGTCTCTCTAACCCTAGCGCTCAATATAACCCTAACCCTAGGTCCAATCCTCCCTCTTACCGTCTCTCTAACCCTAACCCTCAACATACCCCTAACCGTAGGTCTAATCCTAACCCTAACCGTCTCTCTGACCCTATCCCTCAACATAACCTTAACCCTAGGTCCAATCTTAACCCTAACCGTCTCTCTAAATCTAGCCCACAACATAACCCTAACCCTAGGTCCAATCCTAACCCTAACCGTCTCTCGAACACTAGCCCTCAACCAAACCCTAACCGTAGGTCCAATCCTAACCCTAACCGTCTCTCTAACCCTAGCCCTCAACATAACCCTAACGCTAGGTCCAATCCTCCCCCTTACCGTCTCTCTAAACCTAGCCCTCAACATAACCCTAACCCTCGGTCCAATCCTAACCCTAACCGTCTCTCTAACCCTAGCCCTCAACCTAACCCTAACCCTAGGTCCAATCCTAACCCTAACCGTCTCTCTAACCTTAGCCCTCAACCTAACCCTAACCCTAGGTCCAATCCTAACCCTAACCGTATCTGTAACCCTAGCACTCAACCTAACCCTAACCCTAGGTCCAATCCTACCCCTAACCGTCTCTATATCCCTAGCCCTCAACCTAACCCTAACCCTAGGTCCAATCCTAACCCTAACCGTCTCTCTAACAGTAGCCCTCAACCTAACCCTAACGCTAGGTCCAATCCTAACCCTAACCGTTTTTCTAACCCTAGCCCTCAACATAACCCTAATCCTAGCTCCAATCCTAACCTTAACCGTCTCTCTAACCCTAGCCCTCAACATAACCCTAACCCTAGGTCCAATCCTCCCCCTTACCGTCTCTCTAACCCTAGCCCTCAACATAACCCTAACCCTAGGTCCAGTCCTAACCCTAACCGTCTCTCTAACCCTAGCCCTCAACATAACCCTAACCCTAGGTCCAATCCTAACCCTAATCGTCTCTCTAACCCTAGCCCTCAACATAACCCTAACCCTAGGTCCAATCCTAACCCTAACCGGATCTCTAACCCTAGCCCTCAACATAACCCTAACCCTAGCTCCAATCCTAACCCTAACCGGATCTCTAACCCTAGCCCTCAACATAACCCTAACCCTAGGTCCAATCCTAACCCTAACCGGATCTCTAACCCTAGCCCTCAACATAACCCTAACCCTAGGTCCAATCCTAACCCTAACCGGATCTCTAACCCTAGCCCTCAACATAACCCTAACCCTAGCGCCAATCCTAACTCTAACCGGATCTCTAACCCTAGCCCTCAAAATAAACCTAACCCTAGGTCCAATCCTAACCCTAACCGGATCTCTAACCCTAGCCCTTAACATAACCCTAACCCTAGGTCCAATCCTAACCCTAACCGGATCTCTAACCCTAGCCCTCAACATAACCCTAACCCTAGCTCCAATCCTAACCCTAACCGGATCTCTAACCCTAGCCCTCAACATAACCCTAACCCTAGGTCCAATCCTAACCCTAACCGGATCTCTAACCCTAGCCCTCAACATAACCCTAACCCTAGGTCCAATCGTAACCCTAACGGTCTCTCTAACCCTAGCCCTCAACATAACCCTAACCCTAGGTCCAGTCCTAACCCTAACCGGATCTCTAACCCTAGCCCTCAACATAACCCTAACCCTAGGTCCAATCGTAACCCTAACGGTCTCTCTAACCCTAGCCCTAAACATAACCCTAACACTAGGTCCAATCCTAACCCTAACCGGATCTCTAACCCTAGCCCTCAACATAACCCTAACCCTAGGTCCAATCCTAACCCTAACCGGATCTCTAACCCTAGCCCTCAACATAAGCCTAACCATAGCTCCAATCCTAACCCTAACCGGATCTCTAACCCTAGCCCTCAACATAACCCTAACCCTAGGTCCAATCGTAACCCTAACCGGATCTCTAACCCTAGCCCTCAACATAACCCTAACCCTAGGTCCACTCCTAACCCTAACCGGATGTCTAACCCTAGCCCTCAACATAACCCTAACCCTAGCTCCAATCCTAACCCTAACCGGATCTCTAACCCTAGCCCTCAACATAACCCTAACCCTAGGTCCAATCGTAACCCTAACCCGATCTCTAACCCTAGCCCTCAACATAACCCTAACCCTAGGTCCACTCCTAACCCTAACCGGATGTCTAACCCTAGCCCTCAACATAACCCTAACCCTAGCTCCAATCCTACCCCTAACCGGATCTCTAACCCTAGCCCTCAACATAACCCTAACCCTAGGTCCAATCGTAACCCTAACGGTCTCTCTAACCCTAGCCCTAAACATAACCCTAACCCTAGGTCCAATCCTAACCCTAACCGGATCTCTAACCCTAGCCCTCAACATAACCCTAACCCTAGGTCCAATCCTAACCCTAACCGGATCTCTAACCCTAGCCCTCAACATAACCCTAACCCTAGCTCCAATCCTAACTCTAACCGGATCTCCAACCCTAGCCCTCAACATAACCCTAACCCTAGGTCCAATCGTAACCCTAACGGTCTCTCTAACCCTAGCCCTCAACATAACCCTAACCCTAGGTCCAATCCTAACCCTAACCGGATCTCTAACCCTAGCCCTCAACATAACCCTAACCCTACGTCCAATCCTAACCCTAACCGGATCTCTAACCCTAGCCCTCAACATAACCCTAACCCTAGCTCCAATCCTAACTCTAACCGGATCTCTAACCCTAGCCCTCAACATAACCCTACCCCTAGATCCAATCGTAACCCTAACGGTCTCTCTAACCCTAGCCCTAAACATAACCCTAACCCTAGGTCCAATCCTAACCCTAACCGGATCTCTAACCCTAGCCCTCAACATAACCCTAACCCTAGGTCCAATCCTAACCCTAACCGGATCTCTAACCCTAGCCCTCAACATAACCCTAACCCTAGCTCCAATCCTAACCCTAACCGGATCTCTAACCCTAGCCCTCAACATAACCCAAACCCTAGGTCCAATCGTAACCCTAACCGGATCTCTAACCCTAGCCCTCAACATAACCCTAACCCTAGCTCCAATCCTAACCCTAACGGTCTCTCTAACCCTAGCCCTCAACATAACCCTAACCCTAGGACCAATCCTAACCCTAACCGGATCTCTAACCCTAGCCCTCAACATAACCCTAACCCTAGGTCCAATCCTAACCCTAACCGGATCTCTAACCCTAGCCCTCAACATAACCCTAACCCTAGGTCCAATCCTAACCCTAACCGGATCTCTAACCCTAGCCCTCAAAATAACCCTAACCCTAGGTCCAATCCTAACCCTAACCGGATCTCTAACCCTAGCCCTCAACATAACCCTAACCCTAGGTCCAATCGTAACCCTAACGGTCTCTCTAACCCTAGCCCTCAACATAACCCTAACCCTAGGTCCAATCCTAACCCTAATCGGATCTCTAACCCTAGCCCTCAACATAACCCTAACCCTAGGTCCAATCGTAACCCTAACCGGATCTCTAACCCTAGCCCTCAACATAACCCTAACCCTAGGTCCAATCCTAACCCTAACCGGATCTCTAACCCTAGCCCTCAACTTAACCCAAACCCTAGCTCCAATCCTAACCCTAACCGGATCTCTAACCCTAGCCCTCAACATAACCCTAACCCTAGGTCCAATCGTAACCCTAACGGTCTCTCTAACCCTAGCCCTAAACATAACCCTAACCCTAGGTCCAATCCTAACCCTAACCGGATCTCTAACCCTAGCCCTCAACATAACCCTAACCCTAGGTCCAATCGTAACCCTAACGGTCTCTCTAACCCTAGCCCTCAACATAACCCTAACCCTAGGTCCAATCCTAACCCTAACCGGATCTCTAACCCTAGCCCTCAACATAACCCTAACCCTAGGTCCAATCCTAACCCTAACCGGATCTCTAACCCTAGCCCTCAACATAACCCTAACCCTAGGTCCAATCGTAACCCTAACGGTCTCTCTAACCCTAGCCCTAAACATAACCCTAACCCTAGGTCCAATCCTAACCCTAACCGGATCTCTAACCCTAGCCCTCAACATAACCCTAACCCTAGGTCCAATCCTAACCCTAACCGGATCTCTAACCCTAGCCCTCAACATAACCCTAACCCTAGCTCCAATCCTAACCCTAACCGGATCTCTAACCCTAGCCCTCAACATAACCCTAACCCTAGGTCCAATCGTAACCCTAACCGGATCTCTAACCCTAGCCCTCAACATAAACCTAACCCTAGGTCCAATCCTAACCCTAACCGGATCTCTAACCCTAGCCCTCAACATAACCCTAACCCTAGGTCCAATCGTAACCCTAACCGGATCTCTAACCCTAGCCCTCAACATAACCCTAACCCTAGGTCCAATCCTAACCCTAACCGGATCTCTAACCCTAGCCCTCAACATAACCCTAACCCTAGCTCCAATCCTAACCCTAACCGGATCTCTAACCCTAGCCCTCAACATAACCCTAACCCTAGGTCCAATCGTAACCCTAACCGGATCTCTAACCCTAGCCCTCAACATAACCCTAACCCTAGGTCCAATCCTAACCCTAACCGGATCTCTAACCCTAGCCCTCAACATAACCCTAACCCTAGCTCCAATCCTAACCCTAACCGGATCTCTAACCCTAGCCCTCAACATAACCCTAACCCTAGGTCCAATCCTAACCCTAACCGGATCTCTAACCCTAGCCCTCAACATAACCCTAACCCTAGGTCCAATCGTAACCCTAACCGGATCTCTAACCCTAGCCCTCAACATAACCCTAACCCTAGGTCCAATCCTAACCCTAACCGGATCTCTAACCCTAGCCCTCAACATAACCCTAACCCTAGCTCCAATCCTAACCCTAACCGGATCTCTAACCCTAGCCCTCAACATAACCCTAACCCTAGCTCCAATCCTAACCCTAACGGTCTCTCTAACCCTAGCCCTAAACATAACCCTAACCCTAGGTCCAATCCTAACCCTAACCGGATCTCTAACCCTAGCCCTCAACATAACCCTAACCCTAGGTCCAATCCTAACCCTAACCGTCTCTCTAAACCTAGCCCTCAACATAACCCTAACCCTAGCTCCAATCCTAACTCTAACCGGATCTCTAACCCTAGCCCTCAACCTAACCCTAACCCTAGGTCCAATCGTAACCCTAACGGTCTCTCTAACCCTAGCCCTAAACCTAACCCTAACCCTAGGTCCAATCCTAACCCTAACCGGATCTCTAACCCTAGCCCTCAACCTAACCCTAACCCTAGGTCCAATCCTAACCCTAACCGTCTTTCTAACCCTAGCCCTCAACATAACCCTAATCCTAGGTCCAATCCTAACCTTAACCGGATCTCTAACCCTAGCCCTCAACATAACCCTAACCCTAGGTCCAATCCTCCCCCTTACCGTCTCTCTAACCCTAGCCCTCAACATAACCCTAACCCTAGGTCCAATCCTAACCCTAACCGTCTCTCTAACCCTAGCCCTCAACATAACCCTAACCCTAGGTCCAATCCTAACCCTAATCGTCTCTCTAACCCTAGCCCTCAACATAACCCTAACCCTAGGTCCAATCCTCCCCCTTACCGTCTCTCTAACCCTAGCCCTCAACATAACCCTAACCCTAGGTCCAATCCTAACCCTAACCGTCTCTCTAACCCTAGCCCTCAACATAACCCTAACTCTAGGTCCAATCCTAACCCTAATCGTCTCTCTAACCCTAGCCCTCAACATAACCCTAACCCTAGGTCCAATCCTAACCCTAATCGACTCTAACCGTAGCCCTCAACATAACCCTAACCCTAGGTCCAATCCTAACCCTAATCGTCTATCTAACCATAGCGCAAAACATAACCCTAACCCTAGGTCCAATCCTCCCTCTTACCGTCTCTCTAACCCTAGCCCTCAACATACCCCTAACCGTAGGTCTAATCCTAACCCTAACCGTCTCTCTGACCCTATCCCTCAACATAACCCTAACGCTAGGTCCAATCTTAACCCTAACCGTCTCTCTAAATCTAGCCCACAACATAACCCTAACCCTAGGTCCAATCCTAACCCTAACCGTCTCTCGAACACTAGCCCTCAACATAACCCTAACCGTAGGTCCAATCCTAACCCTAACCGTCTCTCTAACGCTAGCCCTCAACATAACCCTAACCCTAGGTCCAATCCTCCCCCTTACCGTCTCTCTAACCCTAGCCCTCAACATAACCCTAACCCTAGGTCCAATCCTAACCCTAACCGTCTCTCTAACCTTAGCCCTCAACCTAACACTAACCCTAGGTCCAATCCTAACCCTAACCGTAACTGTAACCCTAGCACTCAACCTAACCCTAACCCTAGGTCCAATCCTAACCCTAATCGTCTACCTAACCCTAGCCCTCAACATAACCGTAACCCTAGTGCAATCCTAACCCTAATCGTCTCTCAAACCCTAGCCCTCAACATAACCCTAACCCTAGGTGCAATCCTAACCCGAACCATCTCTCTAACCCTAGCCCTCAACATAACCCTAACCCTAGGTCCCATCCTAACCCGAACTGTCTCTCTAACCCTAACACTCAACATAAACCTAACCCTAGTCCAATCCTAACTCGAATCGTCTCTCTAACCCTAACCCTCAAATAACCCTAACCCTAGCTCCAATCCTAACCTGAACCATCTGTGTAACCCTAGCCCTCAACATAAACTTAACCCTACATCCAATCCTAACCCTAATCGTCTACCTAACCCTAGCCCTCCACATATAACTAACCCTAGCTCCAATCCTAAACCTAATCGTCTCCCTACACCTAGCCCTCAACATAACCCTAAACCTAGCTCCAATCCTAACCCTAAACGTCTCTGTAACCCTAGCCATCAACATTACCCTAACCCTAGCTCCAATCCTAACCCTAATCTTCTATTTAACCCTAACCCTAAACATAATCCTAACCCTAGGTTAAATACTAACCCGAGCCGTCTCTCTAAACCTAGACCTCATCATAACCCGAACCCTAGGTCCAATCCTAATCCGAACTTTCTCTCTAACCCTAGCCCTCAACATAACCATAACCCTAAGTCCAATCTAATCCTAATCGTCCACCTAACACTAGCCCTCAATATAACCCTAACCCTAGGTCCAATCGTAAATCGATCCGTCTCTCTAAACCTAGCCCTCAATATAACCCAAACCCTATATCCAATCCTAACCAGAACCCTCTCTCTAAACCTAGCCCTCAAAATAACACTAACCCTAGGTTCAATCCTAACCCGAATCGTCTCTCTAACCCTAGCCCTTAACATAACCGTAACCCTAGGTCCAATACTAACCCTAACGGTCTACCTAACCCTTGCCCTCAACGTAACCCTAACCCTAGGTCCAAACCTAACCTTCATAGACTCTTTAATCATAGCCCTCATCATAACCCTAACCCTAGGTCCAATCCTAACCCTGATCGTCTACCTAACACTAGCCCTCAACATAACCGTAACCCTAGTGCAATCCTAACCCTAATCGTCTCTCAAACCCTAGCCCTCAACATAACCCTAACCCTAGGTCCAATCCTAACCCGAACCGTCTCTCTAACCCTAGCCCTCAACCTAACCCTAACCCTAGGTGCAATCCTAACCCTATACGTCTATCTAACCCTAGACCTCAACATAACCATAACCCTAGGTCTAATCCTAACCCGAACCGTCTCTCGAACCTTAGCACTCAACATAACCCTCACCCTAGGTCCAATCCTAACCCGAATCGTCTCTCTAAGCCTAGCCCTCAACATAACCCTAACCCTAGGTCCAATACTAACCCTAATGGTCTACCTAACCCTAGCCCTCAACATAACCCTAACACTAGCTCAAATCCTAACCCTAATCGTCTACCTAACCCTAGACCTCAACATAACCCTAACCCTAGGTCCAATGCTAACACTAATCATCTATTTAACCCTAGCCTTAAACAAAACACTAACCCTAGGTCCAGTAATAACCCTAATCGTTTCTCGAACCCTAGCCCTCAACATAACCCTAACCCTAGGTCCAATCCTAACC
Organism: Miniopterus schreibersii; assembly: GCF_964146895.1. NCBI lineage: Eukaryota > Metazoa > Chordata > Mammalia > Chiroptera > Miniopteridae > Miniopterus > Miniopterus schreibersii. Next base: position 74,449,215 of record NC_138111.1, on the reverse strand, counting down.
CTAATCGACTCTCTAACCGTAGCCCTCAACATAACCCTAACCCTAGGTCCAATCCTAACCCCAATCGTCTATCTAACCATAGCGCAAAACATAACCCTAACCCTAGGTCCAATGCTAACCCTAATCGTTTCTCTAACCCTAGCCCTCAACATAATCCAAACCCTAGGTCTAATCCTAACCCTAATCGTCTATCTAACCCTAGTCCTCACCATAACCCTTACCCTAGCTCCAATCCTAACCCTAAAAGTCTCTCTAATCCTAGCACTCAACACAACCCTAACCCTATGTCCAATCCTAACCCTAACCGTCTCTCTAACCCTAGCCCTCAACCTAACCCTAACCCTAGGTCCAATCCTAACACTAACCGTATCTCTAACCCTAGCACACAACCTAACCCTAACCCTAGGTCCAATCCTAACCCTAACCGTCTCTATAACCCTAGCCCTCAACCTAAACCTAAACCTAGGTCCAATACTAACCCTAACCGTCTCTCTAACAGTAGCCCTCAACCTAACCCTAACCCTAGGTCCAATCCTAACCCTAACCGTCTCTCTAACCCTAGCGCTCAACATAACCCTAACCCTAGGTCCAATCCTAACCCTAACCGTCTCTCTAACCCTAGCCCTCAACCTAACCCTAAACCTAGGTCCAATCCTAACCCTAACCATATCTCTAACCCTAGCACTCAACCTAACCCTAACCCTAGGTCCAATCCTAACCCTAACCGTCTCTATAACCCTAGGCCTCAACCTAACCCTAACCCTAGATCCAATCCTAACCCTAACCGTCTCTCTAACCCTTGCGCTCAACATAACCCTAACCCTAGGTCCAATCCTAACCCTAACCGTCTCTCTAACCCTAGCGCTCAACATAACCCTAACCCTAGGTCCAATCCTCCCTCTTACCGTCTCTCTAACCCTAGCCCTCAACATACCCGTAACCGTAGGTCTAATCCTAACCCTAACCGTCTCTCTGACCCTATCCCTCAACATAACCCTAACCCTAGGTCCAAACTTAACCCTAACCGTCTCTCTAAATCTAGCCCACAACATAACCCTAACCCTAGGTCCAATCCTAAACCTAACCGTCTCTCGAACCCTAGCCCTCAACATAACCCTAACCGTAGGTCCAATCCTAACCCTAACCGTCTCTCTAACCCTAGCCCTCAACATAACCCTATCCCTAGGTGCAATCCTAACCCTAACCGTCTCTCTAAAACTAGCCCTCAACATAACCCAAACCCTAGGTCCAATCCTAACCCTAACCGTCTCTCTAACCCTAGCCCTCAACATACCCCTAACCGTAGGTCTAATCCTAACCCTAATCGTCTCTCAAACCCTAGCCCTCAACATAACCCAAACCCTAGGTCCAAACCTAACCCTAACCGTCTCTCTAACCCTAGCCCTCAACATACCCCTAACCGTAGGTCTAATCCTAACCCTAATCGTCTCTCTGACCCTAGCCCTCAACATAACCCTAACCCTAGGTCCAATCCTAACCCTAACCGTCTCTCTAACCCTAGCCCTCAACATAACCCTTACCCTAGGTCCAATCCTAACCCTAACCGTCTCACTAACCCTAGCCCTCAACATAACCTTAACCCTAGGTCCAATCCTAACCCTAACCGTCTCTCTAACCCTAGCCCTCAACCTAACCCTAACCCTAGGTCCAATCCTAACCCTAACCGTCTCTCTAAACCTAGCCCTCAACCTAACCCTAACCCTCGGTCCAATCCTAACCCTAATCATCTCTCTAACCCTAGCCCTCAACCTAACCCTAACCCTAGGTCCAATCCTAACCCTAACCATCTGTCTAACAGTAGCCCTCAACCAAACCCTAAACCTAGATCCAATCCTAAGCCTAACCGACTCTATAAACCTAGCCCTCAACATAACTCTAACCCTAGGTCCAATCCTAACCCTAACCGTCTCTCTAACTCTAGCCCTCAACGTAACCGTAACCCCAGGTCCAATCCTAACCCTGACCGTCTCTCTAACCCTAGCCCTCAACATAACCCTAACCCTAAGTCCAATACTAACCCTAACCGTCTCTCTAACCCTAGCCCTCAACATAACCGTAACCCTAGTTCCAATCCTAACCCTAACCGTCTCTCTAACCCTAGCCCTCAACCTAACCCTAACCCTAGGTCCAATCCTAACCCTAACCGTATCTGTAACCCTAGCACTCAACCTAACCCTAACCCTAGGTCCAATCCTACCCCTAACCGTCTCTATAACCCTAGCCCTCAACCTAACCCTAACCCTAGGTCCAATCCTAACCCTAACCGTCTCTCTAACAGTAGCCCTCAACCTAACCCTAACCCTAGGTCCAATCCTAACCCTAACCGTCTCTCTAACCCTAGCCCTCAACATAACCCTAATCCTAGGTCCAATCCTAACCTTAACCGTCTCTCTAACCCTACCCTCAACCTAACCCTAACCCTAGGTCCAATCCTAACCCTAACCGTCTCTATAACCCTAGCCCTCAACCTAACCCTAACCCTAGGTCCAATCCTAACCCTAACGGTCTCTCTAACAGTAGCCCTCAACCTAACCCTAACCCTAGGTCCAATTCTAACCCTAACCGTCTCTCTGACCCTATCCCTCAACATAACCCTAACCCTAGGTCCAATCTTAACCCTAACCGTCTCTCTAAATCTAGCCCACAACATAACCCTAACCCTAGGTCCAATCCTAACCCTAAGCGTCTCTCGAACACTAGCTCTCAACATAACCCTAACCGTAGGTCCAATCCTAACCCTAACCGTCTCTCTAACCCTAGCCCTCAACATAACCCTAACCCTAGGTCCAATCCTCCCCCTCACCGTCTCTCTAACCCTAGCCCTCAACATAACCCTAACCCTAGGTCCAATCCTAATCCTAACCGTCTCTCTAACCCTAGCCCTCAACCTAACCCTAACCCTAGGTCCAATCCTAACCCTAACCGTATCTGTAACCCTAGCACTCAACCTAACCCTAACCCTAGGTCCAATCCTACCCCTAACCGTCTCTATAACCCTAGCCCTCAACCTAACCCTAACCCTAGGTCCAATCCTAACCCTAACCGTCTCTCTAACAGTAGCCCTCAACCTAACCCTAACCCTAGGTCCAATCCTAACCCTAACCGTCTTTCTAACCCTAGCCCTCAACATAACCCTAATCCTAGGTCCAATCCTAACCTTAACCGTCTCTCTAACCCTAGCCCTCAACATAACCCTAACCCTAGGTCCAATCCTCCCCCTTACCGTCTCTCTAACCCTAGCCCTCAACATAACCCTAACCCTAGGTCCAATCCTAACCCTAATCGTCTCTCTAACCCTAGCCCTCAACATAACCCTAACCTTAGGTCCAATCCTAACCCTAATCGACTCTAACCGTAGCCCTCAACATAACCCTAACCCTAGGTCCAATCCTAACCCTAATCGTCTATCTAACCATAGCGGAAAACATAACCCTAACCCTAGGTCCAATGCTAACCCTAATCGTCTCTCTAACCCTAGCCCTCAACATAATCCAAACCCTAGGACTAATCCTAACCCTAATCGTCTATCTAACCCTAGTCCTCACCATAACCCTCACCCTAGCTCCAATCCTAACCCTAAAAGTCTCTCTAATCCTAGCCCTCAACACAACCCTAACCCTAGGTCCAATCCTAACCCTAACCGTCTCTCTAACCCTAGCCCTCAACCTAACCCTAACCCTAGGTCCAATCCTAACCCTAACCGTATCTCTAACCCTAGCACTCAACCTAAACCCAACCCTAGGTCCAATCCTAACCCTAACCGTCTCTATAACCCTAGCCCTCAACCTAACCCTAAACCTAGGTCCAATCCTAACCCTAACCGTCTCTCTAACAGTAGCCCTCAACCTAACCCTAACCCTAGGTCCAATCCTAACCCTAACCGTCTCTCTAACCCTAGCGCTCAACATAACCCAAACCCTAGGTCCAATCCTAACCCTAACCGTCTCTCTAACCCTAGCCCTCAACCTAACCCTAAACCTAGGTCCAATCCTAACCCTAACCATATCTCTAACCCTAGCACTCAACATAACCCTAACCCTAGGTCCAATCCTAACCCTAACCGTCACTATAACCCTAGCCCTCAACCTAACCCTAACCCTAGGTCCAATCCTAACCCTAACCGTCTCTCTAACCCTAGGGCTCAACATAACCCTAACCCTAGGTCCAATCCTAACCCTAACCGTCTCTCTAACCCTAGCCCTCAACATAACCCTAACCCTAGGTCCAATCCTCCCCCTTACCGTCTCTCTAACCCTAGCGCTCAACATAACCCTAACCCTAGGTCGAATCCTAACCCTAACCGTCTCTCTAACCCTAGCCCTCAACCTGACCCTAACCCTAGGTCCAATCCTAACCCTAACCGTCTCTCTAAACCTAGCCCTCAACCTGACCCTAACCCTAGGTCCAATCCTAACCCTAACCGTCTCTCTAACAGTAGCCCTCAACCTAACCCTAACCCTAGGTCCAATTCTAACCCTAACCATCTCTCGAACACTAGCCCTCAACATAACCCTAACCGTAGGTCCAATCCTCCCTCTTACCGTCTCTCTAACCCTAGCCCTCAACATACCCCTAACCGTAGGTCTAATCCTAACCCTAACCGTCTCTCTGACCCTATCCCTCAACATAACCCTAACCCTAGGTCCAATCTTAACCCTAACCGTCTCTCTAAATCTAGCCCACAACATAACCCTAACCCTAGGTCCAATCCTAACCCTAACCGTCTCTCGAACACTAGCCCTCAACATAACCCTAACCGTAGGTCCAATCCTAACCCTAACCGTCTCTCTAACCCTAGCCCTCAACATAACCCTAACCCTAGGTCCAATCCTCCCCCTTACCGTCTCTCTAACCCTAGCCCTCAACATAACCCTAACCCTAGGTCCAATCCTAACCCTAACCGTCTCTCTAACCGTAGCCCTCAACCTAACCCTAACCCTAGGTCCAATCCTAACCCTAACCGTATCTGTAACCCTAGCACTCAACCTAACCCTAACCCTAGGTCCAATCCTACCCCTAACCGTCTCTATAACCCTAGCCCTCAACCTAACCCTAACCCTAGGTCCAATCCTAACCCTAACCATCTCTCTAACAGTAGCCCTCAACCTAACCCTAACCCTAGGTCCAATCCTAACCCTAACCGTCTCTCTAACCCTAGCCCTCAACATAACCCTAATCCTAGGTCCAATCCTAACCTTAACCGTCTCTCTAACCCTAGCCCTCAACATAACCCTAACCCTAGGTCCAATCCTCCCCCTTACCGTCTCTCTAACCCTAGCCCTCAACATAACCCTAACCCTAGGTCCAATCCTAACCCTAACCGTCTCTCTAACCCTAGCCCTCAACATAACCCTAACCCTAGGTCCAATCCTCCCCCTTACCGTCTCTCTAACCCTAGCCCTCAACATAACCCTAACCCTAGGTCCAATCCTAACCCTAACCGTCTCTCTAACCCTAGCCCTCAACATAACCCTAACCCTAGGTCCAATCCTAACCCTAATCGTCTCTCTAACCCTAGCCCTCAACATAACCCTAACCCTAGGTCCAATCCTAACCCTAATCGACTCTCTAACCGTAGCCCTCAACATAACCCTAACCCTAGGTCCAACCTTAACCCTAACCGTCTCTATAACACTAGCCCTCAACATAACCCTATCCCTAGTTCCAATCCTATTCCGAAACGTCTCACTAACCCTAGCCCTCAACATAACCCTAACCCTAGGTCCAATTCTAACCCGAACCATCTCTCTAACCCTAGCCCTCAACATAACCCTAACCCTAGGTCCCATCCTAACCCGAACTGTCGCTCTAACCCTAACACTCAACATAAACCTAACCCTAGTCCAATCCTAACTCGAATCGTCTCTCTAAGCCTAACCCTCAACATAACCCTAACCCTAGCTCCAATCCTAACCCTAACCATCTGTGTAACCCTAGCCCTCAACATAAACTTAACCCTACATCCAATCCTAACCCTAACCGTCTACCTAACCCTAGCCCTCCACATAAAACTATCCCTAGCTGCAATCCTAAACCTAATCGTCTCCCTACACCTAACCCTCAACATAACCCTAAACCTAGCTCCAATCCTAACCCTAAACGTCTCTGTAACCCTAGCCATCAACATTACCCTAACCCTAGCTCCAATCCTAACCCTAATCTTCTATTTAACCCTAGCCCAAAACATAACCCTAACCCTAGGTTAAATACTAACCTGAGTCGTCTCTCTAAACCTAGACCTCATCATAACCCGAACCCTAGGTCCAATCCTAATCCGAACTTTCTCTCTAACCCTAGCCCTCAACATAACCATAACCCTAAGTCCAATCTAATCCTAATCGTCCACCTAACACTAGCCCTCAATATAACCCTAACCCTAGGTCCAATCGTAAATCGATCCGTCTCTCTAAACCTAGCCCTCAATATAACCCAAACCCTATATCCAATCCTAACCAGAACCCTCTCTCTAAACCTAGCCCTCAACGTAACACTAACCCTAGGTTCAATCCTAACCCGAATCGTCTCTCTAACCCTAGCCCTTAACATAACCGTAACCCTAGGTCCAATAATAACCCTAACGGTCTACCTAACCCTTGCCCTCAACGTAACCCACACCCTAGGTCCAAACCTAACCTTCATAGACTCTTTAATCATAGCCCTCATCATAACCCTAACCCTAGGTCCAATCCTAACCCTATTCGTCTACCTAACCCTAGCCCTCAACATAACAGTAACCCTAGTGCAATCCTAACCCTAATCGTCTCTCAAACCCTAGCCCTCAACATAACCCTAACCCTAGGTCCAATCCTAACCCGAACCGTCTCTCTAACCCTAGCCCTCAACCTAACCCTAACCCTAGGTGCAATCCGAACCCTATACGTCTATCTAACCCTAGACCTCAACATAACCATAACCCTAGGTCTAATCCTAACCCGAACCGTCTCTCGAACCTTAGCACTCAAAATAACCCTCACCCTAGGTCCAATCCTAACCCGAATCGTCTCTCTAAGCCTAGCCCTCAACATAACCCTAACCCTAGGTCCAATACTAACCCTAATGGTCTACCTAACCCTAGCCCTCAACATAACCCTAACAGTATCTCAAATCCTAACCCTAATCGTCTACCTAACCCTAGACCTCAACATAACCCTAACCCTAGGTCCAATGCTAACACTAATCATCTATCTAACCCTAGCCTTAAACAAAACACTAACCCTAGGTCCAGTAATAACCCTAATCGTTTCTCGAACCCTAGCCCTCAACATAACCCTAACCCTAGGTCCAATCCTAACCCTAATCGACTCTCTAACCGTAGCCCTCAACATAACCCTAACCCTAGGTCCAATCCTAACCCTAATCATCTATCTAACCATAGCGCAAAACATAACCCTAACCCTAGGTCCAATGCTAACCCTAATCGTCTCTCTAACCCTAGACCTCAACATAATCCAAACCCTAGGTCTAATCCTAACCCTAATCGTCTATCTAACCCTAGTCCTCACCATAACCCTCACCCTAGCTCCAATCCTAACCCTAAAAGTCTCTCTAATCCTAGACCTCAACACAACCCTAACCCTAGGTCCAATCCTAACCCTAACCGTCTCTCTAACCCTAGCCCTCAACCTAACCCTAACCCTAGGTCCAATCCTAACCCTAACCGTATCTCTAACCCTAGCACACAACCTAAACCTAACCCTAGGTCCAATCCTAACCCTAACAGTCTCTATAACCCTAGCCCTCAACCTAAAACTAAACCTAGGTCCAATCCTAACCCTAACCGTCTCTCTAACAGTGGCCCTCAACCTAAACCTAACCCTAGGTCCAATCCTAACCCTAACCGTCTCTCTAACCCTAGCGCTCAACATAACCCTAACCCTAGGTCCAATCCTAACCCTAACCGTCTCTCTAACCCTAGCCCTCAACCTAAACCAAAACCTAGGTCCAATCCTAACCCTAACCATATCTCTAACCTTAGCACTCAACCTAACCCTAACCCTAGGTCCAATCCTAACCCTAACCGTCTCTATAACCCTAGCCCTCAACCTAACCCTAACCCTAGGTCCAATCCTAACCCTAACCTTCTCTCTAACCCTTGCGCTCAACATAACCCTAACCCTAGGTCCAATCCTAACCCTAACCGTCTCTCTAACCCTAGCGCTCAACATAACCCTAACCCTAGGTCCAATCCTCCCTCTTACAGTCTCTCTACCCCTAGCCCTCAACATACCCGTAACCGTAGGTCTAATCCTAACCCTAACCGTCTCTCTAACCCTAGCCCTCAACCTAACCCTAACCCTAGGTATAATCCTAACCCTAACCGTCTCTCTAACCCTAGCCCTCAACATAACCCTAACCCTAGGTGCAATCCTAACCCTAACCGTCTCTCTAAACCTAGCCCTCAACATAACCCAAACCCTAGGTCCAATCCTAACCCTAACCGTCTCTCTAACCCTAGCCCTCAACATACCCCTAACCGTAGGTCTAATCCTAACCCTAATCGTCTCTCTGACCCTAGCCATCAACATAACCCTAACCCTAGGTCCAATCCTAACCCTAACCGTCTCTCTAACCCTAGCCCTCAACATAACCCTTACCCTAGGTCCAATCCTAACCCTAACCGTCTCTCTAACCCTAGCCCTCAACATAACCTTAACCCTAGGTCCAATCCTAACCCTAACCGTCTCTCTAAACCTAGCCCTCAACCTAATCCTAACCCTAGGTCCAATCCTAACCCTAACCGTCTCTCTAAACCTAGCCCTCAACCTAACCCTAACCCTCGGTCCAATCCTAACCCTAATCATCTCTCTAACCCTAGCCCTCAACCTAAACCTAACCCTAGGTCCAATCCTAACCCTAACCATCTCTCTAACAGTAGCCCTCAACCAAACCCTAACCCTAGATCCAATCCTAACCCTAACCGACTCTATAACCCTAGCCCTCAAATAACCCTAACCCTAGGTCCAATCCTAACCCTAACCGTCTCTCTAACCCTAGCCCTCAACATAACCGTAACACCAGGTCCAATCCTAACCCTGACCGTCTCTCTAACCCTAGCCCTCAACATAACCCTAACCCTAGGTCCAATCCTAACCCTAACCGTCTCTCTAAACCTAGCCCTCAACATAACCCTAACCCTAAGTCCAATCCTAACCCTAACCGTCTCTCTAACCCTAGCCCTCAACATAACCGTAACCCTAGTTCCAATCCTAACCCTAACCGTCTCTCTAACCCTAGCCCTCAACCTAACCCTAACCCTAGGTCCAATCCTAACCCTAACCGTATCTGTAACCCTAGCACTCAACCTAACCCTAACCCTAGGTCCAATCCTACCCCTAACCGTCTCTATAACCCTAGCCCTCAACCTAACCCTAACCCTAGGTCCAATCCTAACCCTAACCGTCTCTCTAACAGTAGCCCTCAACCTAACCCTAACCCTAGGTCCAATCCTAACCCTAACCATCTTTCTAACCCTAGCCCTCAACATAACCCTAATCCTAGGTCCAATCCTAACCTTAACCGTCTCTCTAACCCTAGCCCTCAACATAACCCTAACCCTAGGTCCAATCCTAACCCTAACCGTCTCTCTAACCCTAGTCCTCAACATAACCCTAACCCTAGGTCCAATCCTAACCCTAATCGTCTCTCTAAACCTAGCCCTCAACATAACCCTAACCCTAGGTCCAATCCTCCCCCTTACCGTCTCTCTAACCCTAGCCCTCAACATAACCCTAACCCTAGGTCCAATCCTAATCCTAACCGTCTCTCTAACCCTAGCCCTCAACATAACCCTAACCCTAGGTTGAATCCTAACCCTAATCGTCTCTCTAACCCTAGCCCTCAACATAACCCTAACCCTAGGTCCAATCCTAACCCTAATCGACTCTCTAATCGTAGCCCTCAACATAACCCTAACCCTAGGTCCAATCCTAACCCTAATCGTCTATCTAACCATAGCGCAAAACATAACCCTAACCCTAGGTCCAATGCTAACCCTAATCGTATCTCTAACCCTAGCCCTCAACATAATCCAAACCCTAGGTCTAATCCTAACCCTAATCGTCTATCTAACCCTATTCCTCACCATAACCCTCACCCTAGCTCCAATCCTAACCCTAAAAGTCTCTCTAATCCTAGCCCTCAACACAACCCTAACCCTAGGTCCAATCCTAACCCTAACCGTCTCTCTAACCCTAGCCCTCAACCTAACCCTACCCCTAGGTCCAATCCTAACCCTAACCGTATCTCTAATCCTAGCACTCAACCTAAACCTAACCCTAGGTCCAATCCTAACCCTAACCGTCTCTATAACCCTAGCCCTCAACCTAACCCTAAACCTAGGTCCAATCCTAACCCTAACCATCTCTCTAACAGTAGCCCTCAACCTAACCCTAACCCTAGGTCCAATCCTAACCCTAACCGTCTCTCTAACCCTAGCGCTCAACATAACCCTAACCCTAGGTCCAATCCTAACCCTAACCGTCTCTCTAACCCTAGCCCTCAACCTAACCCTAAACCTAGGTCCAATCCTAACCCTAACCATATCTCTAACCCTAGCACTCAACCTAACCCTAACCCTAGGTCCAATCCTAACCCTAACCGTCTCTATAACCCTAGCCCTCAACCTAACCCTAACCCTAGGTCCAATCCTAACCCTAAACGTCTCTCTAACCCTAGCGCTCAACATAACCCTAACCCTAGGTCCAATCCTAACCCTAACCGTCTCTATAACCCTAGCCCTCAACCTAACCCTAACCCTAGGTCCAATCCTAACCCTAACCGTCTCTCTAACAGTAGCCCTCAACCTAACCCTAACCCTAGGTCTAATTCTAACCCTAACCGTCTCTCTAACCCTAGCGCTCAACATAACCCTAACCCTAGGTCCAATCCTCCCTCTTACCGTCTCTCTAACCCTAACCCTCAACATACCCCTAACCGTAGGTCTAATCCTAACCCTAACCGTCTCTCTGACCCTATCCCTCAACATAACCTTAACCCTAGGTCCAATCTTAACCCTAACCGTCTCTCTAAATCTAGCCCACAACATAACCCTAACCCTAGGTCCAATCCTAACCCTAACCGTCTCTCGAACACTAGCCCTCAACCAAACCCTAACCGTAGGTCCAATCCTAACCCTAACCGTCTCTCTAACCCTAGCCCTCAACATAACCCTAACGCTAGGTCCAATCCTCCCCCTTACCGTCTCTCTAAGCCTAGCCCTCAACATAACCCTAACCCTAGGTCCAATCCTAACCCTAACCGTCTCTCTAACCCTAGCCCTCAACCTAACCCTAACCCTAGGTCCAATCCTAACCCTAACCGTCTCTCTAACCCTAGCCCTCAACCTAACCCTAACCCTAGGTCCAATCCTAACCCTAACCGTATCTGTAACCCTAGCACTCAACCTAACCCTAACCCTAGGTCCAATCCTAACCCTAACCGTCTCTCTAACAGTAGCCCTCAACCTAACCCTAACCCTAGGTCCAATCCTAACCCTAACCGTCTCTCTAACAGTAGCCCTCAACCTAACCCTAACCCTAGGTCCAATCCTAACCCTAACCGTCTTTCTAACCCTAGCCCTCAACATAACCCTAATCCTAGGTCCAATCCTAACCTTAACCGTCTCTCTAACCCTAGCCCTCAACATAACCCTAACCCTAGGTCCAATCCTCCCCCTTACCGTCTCTCTAACCCTAGCCCTCAACATAACCCTAACCCTAGGTCCAATCCTAACCCTAACCGTCTCTCTAACCCTAGCCCTCAACATAACCCTAACCCTAGGTCCAATCCTAACCCTAATCGTCTCTCTAACCCTAGCCCTCAACATAACCCTAACCCTAGGTCCAATCCTCCCCCTTACCGTCTCTCTAACCCTAGCCCTCAACATAACCCTAACCCTAGGTCCAATCCTAATCCTAACCGTCTCTCTAACCCTAGCCCTCAACATAACCCTAACCCTAGGTCCAATCCTAACCCTAATCGTCTCTCTAACCCTAGCCCTCAACATAACCCTAACCCTAGGTCCAATCCTAACCCTAATCGACTCTCTAATCGTAGCCCTCAACATAACCCTAACCCTAGGTCCAATCCTAACCCTAATCGTCTATCTAACCATAGCGCAAAACATAACCCTAACCCTAGGTCCAATGCTAACCCTAATCGTATCTCTAACCCTAGCCCTCAACATAATCCAAACCCTAGGTCTAATCCTAACCCTAATCGTCTATCTAACCCTAGTCCTCACCATAACCCTCACCCTAGCTCCAATCCTAACCCTAAAAGTCTCTCTAATCCTAGCCCTCAACACAACCCTAACCCTAGGTCCAATCCTAACCCTAACCGTCTCTCTAACCTTGCACCCTCAACCTAACCCTACCCCTAGGTCCAATCCTAACCCTAACCGTATCTCTAACCCTAGCACTCAACCTAAACCTAACCCTAGGTCCAATCCTAACCCTAACCGTCTCTATAACCCTAGCCCTCAACCTAACCCTAAACCTAGGTCCAATCCTAACCCTAACCATCTCTCTAACAGTAGCCCTCAACCTAACCCTAACCCTAGGTCCAATCCTAACCCTAACCGTCTCACTAACCCTAGCGCTCAACATAACCCTAACCCTAGGTCCAATCCTAACCCTAACCGTCTCTCTAACCCTAGCCCTCAACCTAACCCTAAACCTAGGTCCAATCCTAACCCTAACCATATCTCTAACCCTAGCACTCAACCTAACCCTAACCCTAGGTCCAATCCTAACCCTAACCGTCTCTATAACCCTAGCCCTCAACCTAACCCTAACCCTAGGTCCAATCCTAACCCTAAACGTCTCTCTAACCCTAGCGCTCAACATAACCCTAACCCTAGGTCCAATCCTAACCCTAACCGTCTCTATAACCCTAGCCCTCAACCTAACCCTAACCCTAGGTCCAATCCTAACCCTAACCGTCTCTCTAACCCTAGCCCTCAACATAACACTAACCCTAGGTCCAATCCTCCCCCTTACAGTCTCTCTAACCCTAGTCCTCAACATAACCCTAACCCTAGGTCCAATCCTAACCCTAACAGTCTCTCTAACCCTAGCACTCAACATAACCCTAACCCTAGGTCGAATCCTAACCCTAACCGTCTCTCTAACCCTAGCCCTCAACCTAACCCTAACCCTAGGTCCAATCCTAACCCTAACCGTCTCTATAACCCTAGCCCTCAACCTAACCCTAACCCTAGGTCTAATCCTAACCCTAACCGTCTCTCTAACAGTAGCCCTCAACCTAACCCTAACCCTAGGTCTAATTCTAACCCTAACCGTCTCTCTAACCCTAGCGCTCAACATAACCCTAACCCTAGGTCCAATCCTCCCTCTTACCGTCTCTCTAACCCTAACCCTCAACATACCCCTAACCGTAGGTCTAATCCTAACCCTAACCGTCTCTCTGACCCTATCCCTCAACATAACCCTAACCCTAGGTCCAATCTTAACCCTAACCGTCTCTCTAAATCTAGCCCACAACATAACCCTAACCCTAGGTCCAATCCTAACCCTAACCGTCTCTCTAACCCTAGCCCTCAACATAACCCTAACGCTAGGTCCAATCCTCTCCCTTACCGTCTCTCTAAACCTAGCCCTCAACATAACCCTAACCCTAGGTCCAATCCTAACCCTAACCGTCTCTCTAACCCTAGCCCTCAACCTAACCCTTACCCTAGGTCCAATCCTAACCCTAACCGTATCTGTAACCCTAGCACTCAACCTAACCCTAACCCTAGGTCCAATCCTACCCCTAACCGTCTCTATAACCCTAGCCCTCAACCTAACCCTAACCCTAGGTCCAATCCTAACCCTAACCGTCTCTCTAACAGTAGCCCTCAACCTAACCCTAACCCTAGGTCCAATCCTAACCCTAACCGTCTCTCTAACAGTAGCCCTCAACCTAACCCTAAACCTAGGTCTAATTCTAACCCTAACCGTCTCTCTAACCCTAGCGCTCAACATAACCCTAACCCTAGGTCCAATCCTCCCTCTTACCGTCTCTCTAACCCTAACCCTCAACATACCCCTAACCGTAGGTCTAATCCTAACCCTAACCGTCTCTCTGACCCTATCCCTCAACATAACCTTAACCCTAGGTCCAATCTTAACCCTAACCGTCTCTCTAAATCTAGCCCACAACATAACCCTAACCCTAGGTCCAATCCTAACCCTAACCGTCTCTCGAACACTAGCCCTCAACCAAACCCTAACCGTAGGTCCAATCCTAACCCTAACCGTCTCTCTAACCCTAGCCCTCAACATAACCCTAACGCTAGGTCCAATCCTCCCCCTTACCGTCTCTCTAAACCTAGCCCTCAACATAACCCTAACCCTAGGTCCAATCCTAACCCTAACCGTCTCTCTAACCCTAGCCCTCAACCTAACCCTAACCCTAGGTCCAATCCTAACCCTAACCGTCTCTCTAACCCTAGCCCTCAACCTAACCCTAACCCTAGGTCCAATCCTAACCCTAACCGTATCTGTAACCCTAGCACTCAACCTAACCCTAACCCTAGGTCCAATCCTACCCCTAACCGTCTCTATATCCCTAGCCCTCAACCTAACCCTAACCCTAGGTCCAATCCTAACCCTAACCGTCTCTCTAACAGTAGCCCTCAACCTAACCCTAACCCTAGGTCCAATCCTAACCCTAACCGTCTTTCTAACCCTAGCCCTCAACATAACCCTAATCCTAGGTCCAATCCTAACCTTAACCGTCTCTCTAACCCTAGCCCTCAACATAACCCTAACCCTAGGTCCAATCCTCCCCCTTACCGTCTCTCTAACCCTAGCCCCCAACATAACCCTAACCCTAGGTCCAATCCTAACCCTAACCGTCTCTCTAACCCTAGCCCTCAACATAACCCTAACCCTAGGTCCAATCCTAACCCTAATCGTCTCTCTAACCCTAGCCCTCAACATAACCCTAACCCTAGGTCCAATCCTCCCCCTTACCGTCTCTCTAACCCTAGCCCTCAACATAACCCTAACCCTAGGTCCAATCCTAATCCTAACCGTCTCTCTAACCCTAGCCCTCAACATAACCCTAACCCTAGGTCCAATCCTAACCCTAATCGTCTCTCTAACCCTAGCCCTCAACATAACCCTAACCCTAGGTCCAATCCTAACCCTAATCGACTCTCTAATCGTAGCCCTCAACATAACCCTAACCCTAGGTCCAATCCTAACCCTAATCGTCTATCTAACCATAGCGCAAAACATAACCCTAACCCTAGGTCCAATGCTAACCCTAATCGTATCTCTAACCCTAGCCCTCAACATAATCCAAACCCTAGGTCTAATCCTAACCCTAATCGTCTATCTAACCCTAGTCCTCACCATAACCCTCACCCTAGCTCCAATCCTAACCCTAAAAGTCTCTCTAATCCTAGCCCTCAACACAACCCTAACCCTAGGTCCAATCCTAACCCTAACCGTCTCTCTAACCTTGCACCCTCAACCTAACCCTACCCCTAGGTCCAATCCTAACCCTAACCGTATCTCTAACCCTAGCACTCAACCTAAACCTAACCCTAGGTCCAATCCTAACCCTAACCGTCTCTATAACCCTAGCCCTCAACCTAACCCTAAACCTAGGTCCAATCCTAACCCTAACCATCTCTCTAACAGTAGCCCTCAACCTAACCCTAACCCTAGGTCCAATCCTAACCCTAACCGTCTCTCTAACCCTAGCGCTCAACATAACCCTAACCCTAGGTCCAATCCTAACCCTAACCGTCTCTCTAACCCTAGCCCTCAACCTAACCCTAAACCTAGGTCCAATCCTAACCCTAACCATATCTCTAACCCTAGCACTCAACCTAACCCTAACCCTAGGTCCAATCCTAACCCTAACCGTCTCTATAACCCTAGCCCTCAACCTAACCCTAACCCTAGGTCCAATCCTAACCCTAAACGTCTCTCTAACCCTAGCGCTCAACATAACCCTAACCCTAGGTCCAATCCTAACCCTAACCGTCTCTATAACCCTAGCCCTCAACCTAACCCTAACCCTAGGTCCAATCCTAACCCTAACCGTCTCTCTAACCCTAGCCCTCAACATAACACTAACCCTAGGTCCAATCCTCCCCCTTACAGCCTCTCTAACCCTAGTCCTCAACATAACCCTAACCCTAGGTCCAATCCTAACCCTAACAGTCTCTCTAACCCTAGCACTCAACGTAACCCTAACCCTAGGTCGAATCCTAACCCTAACCGTCTCTCTAACCCTAGCCCTCAACCTAACCCTAACCCTAGGTCCAATCCTAACCCTAACCGTCTCTATAACCCTAGCCCTCAACCTAACCCTAACCCTAGGTCTAATCCTAACCCTAACCGTCTCTCTAACAGTAGCCCTCAACCTAACCCTAACCCTAGGTCTAATTCTAACCCTAACCGTCTCTCTAACCCTAGCGCTCAACATAACCCTAACCCTAGGTCCAATCCTCCCTCTTACCGTCTCTCTAACCCTAACCCTCAACATACCCCTAACCGTAGGTCTAATCCTAACCCTAACCGTCTCTCTGACCCTATCCCTCAACATAACCCTAACCCTAGGTCCAATCTTAACCCTAACCGTCTCTCTAAATCTAGCCCACAACATAACCCTAACCCTAGGTCCAATCCTAACCCTAACCGTCTCTCGAACACTAGCCCTCAACCAAACCCTAACCGTAGGTCCAATCCTAACCCTAACCGTCTCTCTAACCCTAGCCCTCAACCTAACCCTAACGCTAGGTCCAATCCTCTCCCTTACCGTCTCTCTAAACCTAGCCCTCAACATAACCCTAACCCTAGGTCCAATCCTAACCCTAACCGTATCTGTAACCCTAGCACTCAACCTAACCCTAACCCTAGGTCCAATCCTACCCCTAACCGTCTCTATATCCCTAGCCCTCAACCTAACCCTAACCCTAGGTCCAATCCTAACCCTAACCGTCTCTCTAACAGTAGCCCTCAACCTAACCCTAACCCTAGGTCCAATCCTAACCCTAACCGTCTTTCTAACCCTAGCCCTCAACATAACCCTAATCCTAGGTCCAATCCTAACCTTAACCGTCTCTCTAACCCTAGCCCTCAACATAACCCTAACCCTAGGTCCAATCCTCCCCCTTACCGTCTCTCTAACCCTAGCCCCCAACATAACCCTAACCCTAGGTCCAATCCTAACCCTAACCGTCTCTCTAACCCTAGCCCTCAACATAACCCTAACCCTAGGTCCAATCCTAACCCTAATCGTCTCTCTAACCCTAGCCCTCAACATAACCCTAACCCTAGGTCCAATCCTCCCCCTTACCGTCTCTCTAACCCTAGCCCTCAACATAACCCTAACCCTAGGTCCAATCCTAATCCTAACCGTCTCTCTAACCCTAGCCCTCAACATAACCCTAACCCTAGGTCCAATCCTAACCCTAATCGTCTCTCTAACCCTAGCCCTCAACATAACCCTAACCCTAGGTCCAATCCTAACCCTAATCGACTCTCTAATCGTAGCCCTCAACATAACCCTAACCCTAGGTCCAATCCTAACCCTAATCGTCTATCTAACCATAGCGCAAAACATAACCCTAACCCTAGGTCCAATGCTAACCCTAATCGTATCTCTAACCCTAGCCCTCAACATAATCCAAACCCTAGGTCTAATCCTAACCCTAATCGTCTATCTAACCCTAGTCCTCACCATAACCCTCACCCTAGCTCCAATCCTAACCCTAAAAGTCTCTCTAATCCTAGCCCTCAACACAACCCTAACCCTAGGTCCAATCCTAACCCTAACCGTCTCTCTAACCTTGCACCCTCAACCTAACCCTACCCCTAGGTCCAATCCTAACCCTAACCGTATCTCTAACCCTAGCACTCAACCTAAACCTAACCCTAGGTCCAATCCTAACCCTAACCGTCTCTATAACCCTAGCCCTCAACCTAACCCTAAACCTAGGTCCAATCCTAACCCTAACCATCTCTCTAACAGTAGCCCTCAACCTAACCCTAACCCTAGGTCCAATCCTAACCCTAACCGTCTCTCTAACCCTAGCGCTCAACATAACCCTAACCCTAGGTCCAATCCTAACCCTAACCGTCTCTCTAACCCTAGCCCTCAACCTAACCCTAAACCTAGGTCCAATCCTAACCCTAACCATATCTCTAACCCTAGCACTCAACCTAACCCTAACCCTAGGTCCAATCCTAACCCTAACCGTC
Organism: Miniopterus schreibersii; assembly: GCF_964146895.1. Taxonomy (NCBI): domain Eukaryota; kingdom Metazoa; phylum Chordata; class Mammalia; order Chiroptera; family Miniopteridae; genus Miniopterus; species Miniopterus schreibersii. The sequence goes on along the minus strand of NC_138111.1, from coordinate 74,430,970 downwards.
TCTATAACCCTAGCCCTCAACCTAACCCTAACCCTAGGTCCAATCCTAACCCTAAACGTCTCTCTAACCCTAGCGCTCAACATAACCCTAACCCTAGGTCCAATCCTAACCCTAACCGTCTCTATAACCCTAGCCCTCAACCTAACCCTAACCCTAGGTCCAATCCTAACCCTAACCGTCTCTCTAACCCTAGCCCTCAACATAACACTAACCCTAGGTCCAATCCTCCCCCTTACAGTCTCTCTAACCCTAGTCCTCAACATAACCCTAACCCTAGGTCCAATCCTAACCCTAACAGTCTCTCTAACCCTAGCACTCAACATAACCCTAACCCTAGGTCGAATCCTAACCCTAACCGTCTCTCTAACCCTAGCCCTCAACCTAACCCTAACCCTAGGTCCAATCCTAACCCTAACCGTCTCTATAACCCTAGCCCTCAACCTAACCCTAACCCTAGGTCTAATCCTAACCCTAACCGTCTCTCTAACAGTAGCCCTCAACCTAACCCTAACCCTAGGTCTAATTCTAACCCTAACCGTCTCTCTAACCCTAGCGCTCAACATAACCCTAACCCTAGGTCCAATCCTCCCTCTTACCGTCTCTCTAACCCTAACCCTCAACATACCCCTAACCGTAGGTCTAATCCTAACCCTAACCGTCTCTCTGACCCTATCCCTCAACATAACCCTAACCCTAGGTCCAATCTTAACCCTAACCGTCTCTCTAAATCTAGCCCACAACATAACCCTAACCCTAGGTCCAATCCTAACCCTAACCGTCTCTCGAACACTAGCCCTCAACCAAACCCTAACCGTAGGTCCAATCCTAACCCTAACCGTCTCTCTAACCCTAGCCCTCAACATAACCCTAACGCTAGGTCCAATCCTCTCCCTTACCGTCTCTCTAAACCTAGCCCTCAACATAACCCTAACCCTAGGTCCAATCCTAACCCTAACCGTCTCTCTAACCCTAGCCCTCAACCTAACCCTAACCTTAGGTCCAATCCTAACCCTAACCGTATCTGTAACCCTAGCACTCAACCTAACCCTAACCCTAGGTCCAATCCTACCCCTAACCGTCTCTATAACCCTAGCCCTCAACCTAACCCTAACCCTAGGTCCAATCCTAACCCTAACCGTCTCTCTAACAGTAGCCCTCAACCTAACCCTAACCCTAGGTCCAATCCTAACCCTAACCGTCTCTCTAACAGTAGCCCTCAACCTAACCCTAAACCTAGGTCCAATCCTAACCCTAACCATATCTCTAACCCTAGCACTCAACCTAACCCTAACCCTAGGTCCAATCCTAACCCTAACCGTCTCTATAACCCTAGCCCTCAACCTAACCCTAACCCTAGGTCCAATCCTAACCCTAACCGTCTCTCTAACCCTAGCGCTCAACATAACCCTAACCCTAGGTCCAATCCTAACCCTAACCGTCTCTCTAACCCTAGCGCTCAACATAACCCTAACCCTAGGTCCAATCCTCCCCCTTACCGTCTCTCTAACCCTAGCCCTCAACATAACCGTAACCCTAGTGCAATCCTAACCCTAATCGTCTCTCAAACCCTAGCCCTCAACATAACCCTAACCCTAGGTCCAATCCTAACCCGAACCGTCTCTCTAACCCTAGCCCTCACCCTAACACTAACCCTAGGTGCAATCCCAACCCTATACGTCTATCTAACCCTAGACCTCAACATAACCATAACCCTAGGTCTAATCCTAACCCGAACCGTCTCTCGAACCTTAGCACTCAACATAACCCTCACCCTAGGTCAAATCCTAACCCGAATCGTCTCTCTAAGCCTAGCCCTCAACATAACCGTAATCCTAGGTCCAATCCTAACCTTAACCGTCTCTCTAATCCTAGCCCTCAACATAACCCTAACCCTAGGTCCAATCCTCCCCCTTACCGTCTCTCTAACCCTAGCCCTCAACCTAACCCTAACCCTAGGTCCAATCCTAACCCTAACCGTCTCTCTAACCCTAGCCCTCAACATAACCCTAATCCTAGGTCCAATCCTAACCTTATCCGTCTCTCTAACCCTAGCCCTCACCATAACCCTAACCCTAGGTCCAATCCTCCCCCTTACCGTCTCTCTAACCCTAGCCCTCAACATAACCCTAACCCTAGGTGCAATCCTAACCCTAACCGTCTCTCTAAACCTAGCCCTCAACATAACCCAAACCCTAGGTCCAATCCTAACCCTAACCGTCTCTCTAACCCTAGCCTTCAACATAACCCTAACCCTAGGTGCAATCCTAACCCTAACCGTCTCTCTAAACCTAGCCCTCAACATAACCCAAACCCTAGGTCCAATCCTAACCCTAACCGTCTCTCTAACCCTAGCCCTCAACATACCCCTAACCGTAGGTCTAATCCTAACCCTAATCGTCTCTCTGACCCTAGCCCTCAACATTACCCTAACCCTAGGTCCAATCCTAACCCTAACCGTCTCTCTAACCCTAGCCCTCAACATAACCCTAACCCGAGGTCCAATCCTAACCCGAATCGTCTCTCTAAACCTAGCCGTCAACATAACCCTAACCCTATGTCCAATACTCACCCTAATGATCTACCTAACACTAGCCCTCAACATAACCCTAACCCTAGCTCCAATCCTAACCCTAATCGTCTACCTAACCCTAGCCCTCAACATATCCCTAACCCTAGGTACACTCCTAACACTAAACGTCTACCTAACCATAGCCCTAAACATAACCCTAACCCTAGATCCAATAATAATCCTAATCGTCTCTCTAACCCGAGCCCGCAACATAATCCTAACCCTTGGTCCATTCGTAACCCTAATCGTCTACCTAACCCCAGCCCTCAACATAACCCTAACCCTAGGACCAATCCTAACCTAATCGTCTATCTAACCGTAGCCCTAAACATAACCCTAACCCTAGATCCAATCCTAAACCTAATCGTCTATCTAACCCTAACCCTCAACATAACCGTAACCCTAGGTCCAATCCTAACCTAATCGTCTATCTAACCCTAGCGGTCAAATTAACACTAACCGTAGATCCAATCCTAACCCAAATCGTCTCTCTAACCATAACCCTCAACATTACCCTAACCCTAGGTCCAATCCTAACCCTAATCGACTCTCTAACTGTAGCCCTCAACATAATCCTAACCCTAGTTCCAATCCAAACGCTAATCGTCTATCTAACCCTAGCCCTAAACATAACACTTACCCTAGGCCCAATACTAATCCGAAAGGTCTCTCTAACCCTAGCACTCAACATAACCCTAACCCTAGCTCCAATCCTAACCTATTCGTCCCTCTAACCCTAGCCCTCAACCTAACCCTAACGCTAGGTCCAATCGTAACCCTAATCGAATCTCTAACCGTAGTCCTCAACATAACCCTAACCCTAGGTCCAATCCTAACCCTAATCGTCTATCTAACCATACCCCTAAACATACCCCTAACCCTAGGTGCAATCCTAACCCGAACGGTCTCTCTAACCCTAGCTCTCAACATAACCCTAACCCTAGGAAACAATTCTAACCCGAACCGTCTCTCTAAACCTAGCCCTCAACATAACCCTAAGCCTAGCTCAAATGCTAACCCTAATAGTCTCTCCAACCCTAGCCCTCAACATAACCCTAACCCTAGGTCCAATCCTAACCCTAACCGTCTCTCTAACCCTAGCCCTCAACATAACCCTAACCCTAGGTCCAATCCTAACCCTAATCGTCTGTCTAAACCTAGCCCTCAACATAACCCTAACCCTAGGTCCAATCCTAACCCGAATCGTCTCTCTAACCCTAGCCCTTAACATAACCCTAACCCTAAGTCCAATCATAACACTAATCGTCTATCTAACTCTAGCCCTCAACAGAACCCTAACCCAGGGCCAATTCTAACCCTAATCCACTCTCTAACAGTAGTCCTCAACATAACCCTAACCCTAGGTCCAATCCTAACCCTAATCGTCTATCTAGCCCTAGCCCTAAACAAAACCCTAACCCCAGGTCCAATTCTAACCCGAACCGTCTCTCTAACCCTAGCCCTCAACATAACCGTAACCCTAGCTCCAATCCTAACCCTAGTCGTCTATCTAACCGTAGCGCTCAACATAACCCTAACCCTAGCTTCAATCCTAACAGTAATCGTCCACCTAACCCTAGCCCTCAACATAACCCTAACCCTAGCTCAAATCCTAACCCTAATGGTCACTCTAATCCTAGCCCTCAACATAACCCAAACCCTAGGTCCAATCCTAACCCGGACCGTCTCTCTAAGCCTAGCCCTCAACCTAACCCTAACCCTAGGTCCAATCCTAACCCGAAACTTCTCTCTAACCCTAGCCCTCAACATAAACCTAACCCTAGGTGCAATCCTAACCCTATACGTCTATCTAACCCTAGCCCTCAACATGACCCTATCCCTAGGTCTAATCCTAACCCTAATAGTCTCTCTAACCCTATACTTCAACACAACCCTAACCCTAGCTCCAATCCTAACCCTAATCGTCTCTCTAACCCTAGCCCTCAGCATAACACTAACCCTAGCTCCAATCCTAACCCTAATCGTCTGTCTAAACCTAGCCCTCAACATAACCCTAAACCTAGCTCCAATCCTAACTCTAATCGTCTCTGTAACCCTAGCCCTCAACATTACCCTAACCCTAGGTCCAATCCTAACCCTAATCGTCTATTTAACCCTAGCCCTAAAGATAACCTTAACCCTAGGTCAAATCCTAACCCGAACCGTCTCTCTATCCCTAGCCCTCAACATAACCCTAACCCTAGGTCCAATCTAAACCCTAATCGTCTACCTTACCCTAGCCCTCAACATAACACTAACCCTAGCTCCAATCCTAACCGTAATCGTCTACCTAACCCTAGCCATCAAAATAACACTAACCCCAGCTCCAATCCTAACCCTAATCGTCTGCCTAAACCTAGCCCTCAACATAACCCTAAACCTAGCTCCAATCCTAACTCTAATCGTCTCTGTAACCCTAGCCCTCAACATAACCCCAACCCTAGCTCCAATGCTAACCCTAATCGTCTATCTAACCCTAGCCCTCACCATAACCCTAACCCTAGGACCAATCCTAACCCTAATCGTCAATCTAACCCTAGCTCTCAACATAACGCTAACCCTAGTTCCAACACTAACCCTAATCGTCCACCTAACCCTAGCCCTCAACATAATCCTAACCCTAACTCAAATCCTAACCATAATCGTCTCTAATCCTAGCCCTCAACATAACCCTAACACTAGGTCCAATCCTAACCCGAACCGTCTCTCTAACCCTAGCCATCAACCTAACCCTATTTCTAGTTCCAATCCTATTCCGAAACGTCCCTCTAACCCTAGCCCTCAACATAAACCTAACCCTAGGTCCAATCCTAACCCGAACCATCTCTCTAACCCTAGCCCTCAACATAACCCGAACCCTAGGTCCCATCCTAACCCGAACTGTCGCTCGAACCCTAACACTCAACATAAACCTAACCCTAGTCCAATGCTAACTCGAATCGTCTCTCTAACCCTAACCCTCAACATAACCCTAACCCTAGGTACAATCCTAACACTAATCGTCTATCTAACCCTAGCCCTAAACATAACCCTAACCCTAGCTCCAATCCTAACCCGAACCGTCTCTCTAACCCTAGCCCTCAACATAACCCTAACCCTAGCTCAAATCCTAACCTGAACCATCTGTGTAACCCTAGCCCTCAACATAAACTTAACCCTACATCCAATCCTAACCCTAATCGTCTACCGAACCCTAGCCCTCCACATAAAACTAACCCTAGCTCCAATCCTAACCCTAATAGTCTCCCTACACCTAGCCCTCAACATAACCCTAAACCTAGCTCCAATCCTAACCCTAAACGTCTCTGTAACCCTAGCCATCAACATTATCCTAACCCTAGGTCCAATCCTAACCCTAATCTTCTATTTAACCCTAGCCCTAAACATAACCCTAACCCTAGGTTAAATACTAACCCGAGCCGTCTCTCTAAACCTAGACCTCATCATAATCCGAACCCTAGGTCCAACCCTAATCCGAACTTTCTCTCTAACCCTAGCACTCAACATAACCATAACCCTAAGTCCAATCTAATCCTAATCGTCCACCTAACACTAGCCCTCAATATAACCCTAACCCTAGGTCCAATCGTAAATCGATCCGTCTCTCTAAACCTAGCCCTCAATATAACCCAAACCCTATATCCAATCCTAACCAGAACCCTCTCTCTAAACCTAGCCCTCAACATAACACTAACCCTAGGTTCAATCCTAACCCGAATCGTCTCTCTAATCCTAGCCATTAACATAACCGTAACCCTAGGTCCAATACTAACCCTAACGGTCTACCTAACCCTTGCCCTCAACGTAACCCTAACCCTAGGTCCAAACCTAACCTTCATAGACTCTTTAATCATAGCCCTCATCATAACCCTAACCCTAGGTCCAATCCTAACCCTAACCGTCTCTCTAACCCTAGCCCTCAACATACCCCTAACCGTAGGTCCAATCCTCACCCTAACCGTCTCTCCTACCCTAGCCCTCAACATAACCCTAACCCTAAGTCCAATCCTACCCTAACCGTCTCTCTAACTGTAGCCCTCAACATAACCCTGCCCCTAGGTCCAATCCTAACCTTAACCGTCTCTCTAACCCTAGCCCTCAACATAACCTCAACCCTAGGTCCAATCCTAACCCTAACCGTCTCTCTAACCCTAGCCCTCAACATAACCCTAACCCTAGGTCCAATCCTAACCCTAACCGTCTCTCTAACCCTCGCCCTCAACATAACCCTAACCCTAGGTCCAATCTACCCCCTTACCGTCTCTCTAACCCTAGCCCTCAACATAACCCTAACCCTAAGTCCAATCCTAACCCTAACCATCTCTCTAAATCTAGCCCTCAACATAACCCTACCCCTAGGTCCAATCCTCACCCTAACCGTCTGTCTAACCCTAGCCCTCAACATAACCCTAACCCTAAGTCCGATCCTAACCCTAACCGTCCCTCTAACCGTAGCCCTCAACAAAACCCTACCCCTAGGTCCAATCCTCACCCTAACAGTCTCTCTAACCCTAGCCCTCAACATAATCCAAACCCTAGGTCTAATCCTAACCCTAATCGTCTATCTAACCCTAGTCCTCACCATAACCCTCACCCTAGCTCCAATCCTAACCCTAAAAGTCTCTCTAATCCTAGCCCTCAACACAACCCTAACCCTAGGTCCAATCCTAACCCTAACCGTCTCTCTAACCCTAGCCCTCAACCTAACCCTACCCCTAGGTCCAATCCTAACCCTAACCGTATCTCTAATCCTAGCACTCAACCTAAACCTAACCCTAGGTCCAATCCTAACCCTAACCGTCTCTATAACCCTAGCCCTCAACCTAACCCTAAACCTAGGTCCAATCTTAACCCTAACCATCTCTCTAACAGTAGCCCTCAACCTAACCCTAACCCTAGGTCCAATCCTAACCCTAACCGTCTCTCTAACCCTGGCGCTCAACATAACCCTAACCCTAGGTAAAATCCTAACCCTAACCGTCTCTCTAACCCTAGCCCTCAACCTAACCCTAAACCTAGGTCCAATCCTAACCCTAACCATATCTCTAACCCTAGCACTCAACCTAACCCTAACCCTAGGTCCAATCCTAACCCTAACCGTCTCTATAACCCTAGCCCTCAACCTAACCCTAACCCTAGGTCCAATCCTAACCCTAAACGTCTCTCTAACCCTAGCGCTCAACATAACCCTAACCCTAGGTCCAATCCTAACCCTAACCGTCTCTATAACCCTAGCCCTCAACCTAACCCTAACCCTAGGTCCAATCCTAACCCAAACCGTCTCTCTAACAGTAGCCCTCAACCTAACCCTAACCCTAGGTCTAATTCTAACCCTAACCGTCTCTCTAACCCTAGCGCTCAACATAACCCTAACCCTAGGTCCAATCCTCCCTCTTACCGTCTCTCTAACCCTAACCCTCAACATACCCCTAACCGTAGGTCTAATCCTAACCCTAACCCTCTCTCTGACCCTATCCCTCAACATAACCTTAACCCTAGGTCCAATCTTAACCCTAACCGTCTCTCTAAATCTAGCCCACAACATAACCCTAACCCTAGGTCCAATCCTAACCCTAACCGTCTCTCGAACACTAGCCCTCAACCAAACCCTAACCGTAGGTCCAATCCTAACCCTAACCGTCTCTCTAACCCTAGCCCTCAACATAACCCTAACGCTAAGTCCAATCCTCCCCCTTACCGTCTCTCTAAACCTAGCCCTCAACATAACCCTAACCCTAGGTCCAATCCTAACCCTAACCGTCTCTCTAACCCTAGCCCTCAACCTAACCCTAACCCTAGGTCCAATCCTAACCCTAACCGTCTCTCTAACCCTAGCCCTCAACCTAACCCTAACCCTAGGTCCAATCCTAACTCTAACCGTATCTGTAACCCTAGCACTCAACCTAACCCTAACCCTAGGTCCAATCCTACCCCTAACCGTCTCTATATCCCTAGCCCTCAACCTAACCCTAACCCTAGGTCCAATCCTAACCCTAACCGTCTCTCTAACAGTAGCCCTCAACCTAACCCTAACCCTAGGTCCAATCCTAACCCTAACCGTCTTTCTAACCCTAGCCCTCAACATAACCCTAATCCTAGGTCCAATCCTAACCTTAACCGTCTCTCTAACCCTAGCCCTCAACATAACCCTAACCCTAGGTCCAATCCTCCCCCTTACCGTCTCTCTAACCCTAGCCCTCAACATAACCCTAACCCTAGGTCCAATCCTAACCCTAACCGTCTCTCTAACCCTAGCCCTCAACATAACCCTAACCCTAGGTCCAATCCTAACCCTAATCGTCTCTCTAACCCTAGCCCTCAACATAACCCTAACCCTAGGTCCAATCCTCCCCCTTACCGTCTCTCTAACCCTAGCCCTCAACATAACCCTAACCCTAGGTCCAATCCTAATCCTAACCGTCTCTCTAACCCTAGCCCTCAACATAACCCTAACCCTAGGTCCAATCCTAACCCTAATCGTCTCTCTAACCCTAGCCCTCAACATAACCCTAACCCTAGGTCCAATCCTAACCCTAATCGACTCTTTAATCGTAGCCCTCAACATAACCCTAACCCTAGGTCCAATCCTAACCCTAATCGTCTATCTAACCATAGCGCAAAACATAACCCTAACCCTAGGTCCAATGCTAACCCTAATCGTATCTCTAACCCTAGCCCTCAACATAATCCAAACCCTAGGTCTAATCCTAACCCTAATCGTCTATCTAACCCTAGTCCTCACCATAACCCTCACCCTAGCTCCAATCCTAACCCTAAAAGTCTCTCTAATCCTAGCCCTCAACACAACCCTAACCCTAGGTCCAATCCTAACCCTAACCGTCTCTCTAACCTTGCACCCTCAACCTAACCCTACCCCTAGGTCCAATCCTAACCCTAACCGTATCTCTAACCCTAGCACTCAACCTAAACCTAACCCTAGGTCCAATCCTAACCCTAACCGTCTCTATAACCCTAGCCCTCAACCTAACCCTAAACCTAGGTCCAATCCTAACCCTAACCATCTCTCTAACAGTAGCCCTCAACCTAACCCTAACCCTAGGTCCAATCCTAACCCTAACCGTCTCTCTAACCCTAGCGCTCAACATAACCCTAACCCTAGGTCCAATCCTAACCCTAACCGTCTCTCTAACCCTAGCCCTCAACCTAACCCTAAACCTAGGTCCAATCCTAACCCTAACCATATCTCTAACCCTAGCACTCAACCTAACCCTAACCCTAGGTCCAATCCTAACCCTAACCGTCTCTATAACCCTAGCCCTCAACCTAACCCTAACCCTAGGTCCAATCCTAACCCTAAACGTCTCTCTAACCCTAGCGCTCAACATAACCCTAACCCTAGGTCCAATCCTAACCCTAACCGTCTCTATAACCCTAGCCCTCAACCTAACCCTAACCCTAGGTCCAATCCTAACCCTAACCGTCTCTCTAACCCTAGCCCTCAACATAACACTAACCCTAGGTCCAATCCTCCCCCTTACCGTCTCTCTAACCCTAGTCCTCAACATAACCCTAACCCTAGGTCCAATCCTAACCCTAACAGTCTCTCTAACCCTAGCACTCAACATAACCCTAACCCTAGGTCGAATCCTAACCCTAACCGTCTCTCTAACCCTAGCCCTCAACCTAACCCTAACCCGAGGTCCAATCCTAACCCTAACCGTCTCTATAACCCTAGCCCTCAACCTAACCCTAACCCTAGGTCTAATCCTAACCCTAACCGTCTCTCTAACAGTAGCCCTCAACCTAACCCTAACCCTAGGTCTAATTCTAACCCTAACCGTCTCTCTAACCCTAGCGCTCAACATAACCCTAACCCTAGGTCCAATCCTCCCTCTTACCGTCTCTCTAACCCTAACCCTCAACATACCCCTAACCGTAGGTCTAATCCTAACCCTAACCGTCTCTCTGACCCTATCCCTCAACATAACCCTAACCCTAGGTCCAATCTTAACCCTAACCGTCTCTCTAAATCTAGCCCACAACATAACCCTAACCCTAGGTCCAATCCTAACCCTAACCGTCTCTCGAACACTAGCCCTCAACCAAACCCTAACCGTAGGTCCAATCCTAACCCTAACCGTCTCTCTAACCCTAGCCCTCAACATAACCCTAACGCTAGGTCCAATCCTCTCCCTTACCGTCTCTCTAAACCTAGCCCTCAACATAACCCTAACCCTAGGTCCAATCCTAACCCTAACCGTCTCTCTAACCCTAGCCCTCAACCTAACCCTAACCCTAGGTCCAATCCTAACCCTAACCGTATCTGTAACCCTAGCACTCAACCTAACCCTAACCCTAGGTCCAATCCTACCCCTAACCGTCTCTATAACCCTAGCCCTCAACCTAACCCTAACCCTAGGTCCAATCCTAACCCTAACCGTCTCTCTAACAGTAGCCCTCAACCTAACCCTAACCCTAGGTCCAATCCTAACCCTAACCGTCTCTCTAACAGTAGCCCTCAACCTAACCCTAAACCTAGGTCCAATCCTAACCCTAACCATATCTCTAACCCTAGCACTCAACCTAACCCTAACCCTAGGTCCAATCCTAACCCTAACCGTCTCTATAACCCTAGCCCTCAACCTAACCCTAACCCTAGGTCCAATCCTAACCCTAACCGTCTCTCTAACCCTAGCGCTCAACATAACCCTAACCCTAGGTCCAATCCTAACCCTAACCGTCTCTCTAACCCTAGCGCTCAACATAACCCTAACCCTAGGTCCAATCCTCCCCCTTACCGTCTCTCTAACCCTAGCCCTCAACATAACCGTAACCCTAGTGCAATCCTAACCCTAATCGTCTCTCAAACCCTAGCCCTCAACATAACCCTAACCCTAGGTCCAATCCTAACCCGAACCGTCTCTCCAACCCTAGCCCTCACCCTAACACTAACCCTAGGTGCAATCCCAACCCTATACGTCTATCTAACCCTAGACCTCAACATAACCATAACCCTAGGTCTAATCCTAACCCGAACCGTCTCTCGAACCTTAGCACTCAACATAACCCTCACCCTAGGTCAAATCCTAACCCGAATCGTCTCTCTAAGCCTAGCCCTCAACATAACCCTAATCCTAGGTCCAATCCTAACCTTCACCGTCTCTCTAACCCTAGCCCTCAACATAACCCTAACCCTAGGTCCAATCCTCCCCCTTACCGTCTCTCTAACCCTAGCCCTCAACCTAACCCTAACCCTAGGTCCAATCCTAACCCTAACCGTCTCTCTAACCCTAGCCCTCAACATAACCCTAATCCTAGGTCCAATCCTAACCTTATCCGTCTCTCTAACCCTAGCCCTCACCATAACCCTAACCCTAGTTCCAATCCTCCCCCTTACCGTCTCTCTAACCCTAGCCCTCAACATAACCCTAACCCTAGGTGCAATCCTATCCCTAACCGTCTCTCTAAACCTAGCCCTCAACATAACCCAAACCCTAGGTCCAATCCTAACCCTAACCGTCTCTCTAACCCTAGCCCTCAACATAACCCTAACCCTAGGTGCAATCCTAACCCTAACCGTCTCTCTAAACCTAGCCCTCAACATAACCCAAACCCTAGGTCCAATCCTAACCCTAACCGTCTCTCTAACCCTAGCCCTCAACATACCCCTAACCGTAGGTCTAATCCTAACCCTAATCGTCTCTCTGACCCTAGCCCTCAACATTACCCTAACCCTAGGTCCAATCCTAACCCTAACCGTCTCTCTAACCCTAGCCCTCAACATAACCCTAACCCGAGGTCCAATCCTAACCCGAATCGTCTCTCTAAACCTAGCCGTCAACATAACCCTAACCCTATGTCCAATACTCACCCTAATGATCTACCTAACACTAGCCCTCAACATAACCCTAACCCTAGCTCCAATCCTAACCCTAATCGTCTACCTAACCCTAGCCCTCAACATATCCCTAACCCTAGGTACACTCCTAACACTAAACGTCTACCTAACCATAGCCCTAAACATAACCCTAACCCTAGATCCAATAATAATCCTAATCGTCTCTCTAACCCGAGCCCGCAACATAATCCTAACCCTTGGTCCATTCGTAACCATAATCGTCTACCTAACCCCAGCCCTCAACATAACCCTAACCCTAGGACCAATCCTAACCTAATCGTCTATCTAACCGTAGCCCTAAACATAACCCTAACCCTAGATCCAATCCTAAACCTAATCGTCTATCTAACCCTAACCCTCAACATAACCGTAACCCTAGGTCCAATCCTAACCTAATCGTCTATCTAACCCTAGCGGTCAAATTAACACTAACCGTAGATCCAATCCTAACCCAAATCGTCTCTCTAACCATAACCCTCAACATTACCCTAACCCTAGGTCCAATCCTAACCCTAATCGACTCTCTAACTGTAGCCCTCAACATAATCCTAACCCTAGTTCCAATCCAAACGCTAATCGTCTATCTAACCCTAGCCCTAAACATAACACTTACCCTAGGCCCAATACTAATCCGAAAGGTCTCTCTAACCCTAGCACTCAACATAACCCTAACCCTAGCTCCAATCCTAACCTATTCGTCCCTCTAACCCTAGCCCTCAACATAACCCTAACCCTAGGTCCAATCCTAACCCTAATCGTCTATCTAACCATACCCCTAAACATACCCCTAACCCTAGGTGCAATCCTAACCCGAACGGTCTCTCTAACCCTAGCTCTCAACATAACCCTAACCCTAGGAAACAATTCTAACCCGAACCGTCTCTCTAAACCTAGCCCTCAACATAACCCTAAGCCTAGCTCAAATGCTAACCCTAATAGTCTCTCCAACCCTAGCCCTCAACATAACCCTAACCCTAGGTCCAATCCTAACCCTAACCGTCTCTCTAACCCTAGCCCTCAACATAACCCTAACCCTAGGTCCAATCCTAACCCTAATCGTCTGTCTAACCCTAGCCCTCAACATAACCCTAACCCTAGGTCCAATCCTAACCCGAATCGTCTCTCTAACCCTAGCCCTTAACATAACCCTAACCCTAAGTCCAATCATAACACTAATCGTCTATCTAACCCTAGCCCTCAACAGAACCCTAACCCAGGGCCAATTCTAACCCTAATCCACTCTCTAACAGTAGTCCTCAACATAACCCTAACCCTAGGTCCAATCCTAACCCTAATCGTCTATCTAGCCCTAGCCCTAAACAAAACCCTAACCCCAGGTCCAATTCTAACCCGAACCGTCTCTCTAACCCTAGCCCTCAACATAACCGTAACCCTAGCTCCAATCCTAACCCTAATCGTCTATCTAACCGTAGCGCTCAACATAACCCTAACCCTAGCTTCAATCCTAACAGTAATCGTCCACCTAACCCTAGCCCTCAACATAACCCTAACCCTAGCTCAAATCCTAACCCTAATGGTCACTCTAATCCTAGCCCTCAACATAACCCAAACCCTAGGTCCAATCCTAACCCGGACCGTCTCTCTAAGCCTAGCCCTCAACCTAACCCTAACCCTAGGTCCAATCCTAACCCGAAACTTCTCTCTAACCCTAGCCCTCAACATAAACCTAACCCTAGGTGCAATCCTAACCCTATACGTCTATCTAACCCTAGCCCTCAACATGACCCTATCCCTAGGTCTAATCCTAACCCTAATAGTCTCTCTAACCCTATACTTCAACACAACCCTAACCCTAGCTCCAATCCTAACCCTAATCGTCTCTCTAACCCTAGCCCTCAGCATAACACTAACCCTAGCTCCAATCCTAACCCTAATCGTCTACCTTACCCTAGCCCTCAACATAACACTAACCCTAGCTCCAATCCTAACCGTAATCGTCTACCTAACCCTAGCCATCAAAATAACACTAACCCCAGCTCCAATCCTAACCCTAATCGTCTGCCTAAACCTAGCCCTCAACATAACCCTAAACCTAGCTCCAATCCTAACTCTAATCGTCTCTGTAACCCTAGCCCTCAACATATCCCCAACCCTAGCTCCAATGCTAACCCTAATCGTCTATCTAACCCTAGCCCTCACCATAACCCTAACCCTAGGACCAATCCTAACCCTAATCGTCAATCTAACCCTAGCCCTCAACATAATCCTAACCCTAACTCAAATCCTAACCATAATCGTCTCTAATCCTAGCCCTCAACATAACCCTAACACTAGGTCCAATCCTAACCCGAACCGTCTCTCTAACCCTAGCCATCAACCTAACCCTATTTCTAGTTCCAATCCTATTCCGAAACGTCCCTCTAATCTAGCCCTCAACATAACCCTAACCCTAGGTCCAATCCTAACCCGAACCATCTCTCTAACCCTAGCCCTCAACATAACCCGAACCCTAGGTCCCATCCTAACCCGAACTGTCGCTCTAACCCTAACACTCAACATAAACCTAACCCTAGTCCAATGCTAACTCGAATCGTCTCTCTAACCCTAACCCTCAACATAACCCTAACCCTAGGTACAATCCTAACACTAATCGTCTATCTAACCCTAGCCCTAAACATAACCCTAACCCTAGCTCCAATCCTAACCCGAACCGTCTCTCTAACCCTAGCCCTCAACATAACCCTAACCCTAGCTCAAATCCTAACCTGAACCATCTGTGTAACCCTAGCCCTCAACATAAACTTAACCCTACATCCAATCCTAACCCTAATCGTCTACCTAACCCTAGCCCTCCACATAAAACTAACCCTAGCTCCAATCCTAACCCTAATAGTCTCCCTACACCTAGCCCTCAACATAACCCTAAACCTAGCTCCAATCCTAACCCTAAACGTCTCTGTAACCCTAGCCATCAACATTATCCTAACCCTAGGTCCAATCCTAACCCTAATCTTCTATTTAACCCTAGCCCTAAACATAACCCTAACCCTAGGTTAAATACTAACCCGAGCCGTCTCTCTAAACCTAGACCTCATCATAATCCGAACCCTAGGTCCAATCCTAATCCGAACTTTCTCTCTAACCCTAGCACTCAACATAACCATAACCCTAAGTCCAATCTAATCCTAATCGTCCACCTAACACTAGCCCTCAATATAACCCTAACCCTAGGTCCAATCGTAAATCGATCCGTCTCTCTAAACCTAGCCCTCAATATAACCCAAACCCTATATCCAATCCTAACCAGAACCCTCTCTCTAAACCTAGCCCTCAACATAACACTAACCCTAGGTTCAATCCTAACCCGAATCGTCTCTCTAACCCTAGCCATTAACATAACCGTAACCCTAGGTCCAATACTAACCCTAACGGTCTACCTAACCCTTGCCCTCAACGTAACCCTAACCCTAGGTCCAAACCTAACCTTCATAGACTCTTTAATCATAGCCCTCATCATAACCCTAACCCTAGGTCCAATCCTAACCCTAACCGTCTCTCTAACCCTAGCCCTCAACATACCCCTAACCGTAGGTCCAATCCTCACCCTAACCGTCTCTCCTACCCTAGCCCTCAACATAACCCAAACCCTAAGTCCAATCCTACCTTAACCGTCTCTCTAACTGTAGCCCTCAACATAACCCTGCCCCTAGGTCCAATCCTAACCTTAACCATCTCTCTAACCCTAGCCCTCAACATAACCTCAACCCTAGGTCCAATCCTAACCCTAACCGTCTCTCTAACCCTAGCCCTCAACATAACCCTAACCCTAGGTCCAATCCTAACCCTAACCGTCTCTCTAACCCTCGCCCTCAACATAACCCTAACCCTAGGTCCAATCTACCCCCTTACCTTCTCTCTAACCCTAGCCCTCAACATAACCCTAACCCTAAGTCCAATCCTAACCCTAACCATCTCTCTAAATCTAGCCCTCAACATAACCCTACCCCTAGGTCCAATCCTCACCCTAACCGTCTGTCTAACCCTAGCCCTCAACATAACCCTAACCCTAAGTCCGATCCTAACCCTAACCGTCCCTCTAACCGTAGCCCTCAACAAAACCCTACCCCTAGGTCCAATCCTCACCCTAACAGTCTCTCTAACCCTAGCCCTCAACATAACCCTAACCCTAGGACCAATCCTAACCCTAACCGTCTCTCTAACCCTAGCCCTCTACATAACCCTAACTGTAGGTCCAATCCTAACCCTAACCGTCTCTCTAACCCTAGCCCTCAACATAACCCTAACCCTAGGTCCAATCCTAACCCTAACCGTCACTCTAACTCTAGCCCTCAACATAACCCTAACCCTAGGTCCAATCCTAACCCTAACCGTCTCTCTAACCCTAGCCCTCTACATAACCCTAACTGTAGGTCCAATCCTAACCCTAACCGTCTCTCTAACCCTAGCCCTCAACATAACCCTAACCCTAGGTCCAATCGTAACCCTAACCGTCTCTCTAACCCTAGCCCTCAACATAACCCTAACCCTAGGTACAATCCTAACCCTAACCGTCTCTCTAACCCTAGCCCTCAACATAACCCTAACCCTAGGTCCAATCCTCACCCTAACCGTCTCTCTAACCCTAACCCTCAAGATAACCCTAACCCTAGGTCCAATCCTCACCCTAACCGTCTCTCTAACCCTCGCCCTCAACATAACCCTAACCCTAGGTCCAATCCTCCCTCTTACCGTCTCTCTAACCCTAGCCCTCAGCATACCCCTAACCGTAGGTCTAATCCTAACCCTAACCGTCTCTCTGACTCTAGCCCTCAACTTAACCCTAACCCTAGGTCCAATCCTAACCCTAACCATCTCTATAACCCTAACCCTCAACATAACCCTACCCCTAGGTCCAATCCTCACCCTAACCATCTTTCTAACAGTAGCCTTCAACGTAACCCTAACCCTAAGTCCAATCCTAACCCTAACCGTCTCTCTAACCCTAGCCCTCAACATAACCCTACCCCTAGGTCCAATCCTCACCCTAACCGTCTCTCCTACCCTAGCCCTCAACATAACCCTAACCCTAAGTCCAATCCTACCCTAACCGTCTCTCTAACTGTAGCCCTCAACATAACCCTACCCCTAGGTCCAATCCTAACCTTAACCGTCTCTCTAACCCTAGCCCTCAACATAACCTCAACCCTAGGTCCAATCCTAACCCTAACCGTCTCTCTAACCCTAGCCCTCAACATAACCCTAACCCTAGGTCCAATCCTAACCCTAACCGTCTCTCTAACCCTAGCCCTCAACATAACCCTAACCCTAGGTCCAATCTACCCCCTTACCGTCTCTCTAACCCTAGCCCTCAACATAACCCTAACCCTAAGTTCAATCCTAACCCTAACCATCTCTCTAAATCTAGCCCTCAACATAACCCTACCCCTAGGTCCAATCCTCACCCTAACCGTCTGTCTAACCCTATCCCTCAACATAACCCTAACCCTAAGTCCGATCCTAACCCTAACCGTCCCTCTAACCGTAGCAGTCAACAAAACCCTACCCCTAGGTCCAATCCTCACCCTAAGAGTCTCTCTAACCCTAGCCCTCAACATAACCCTAACCCTAGGACCAATCCTAACCCTAACCGTCTCTCTAACCCTAGCCCTCTACATAACCCTAACTGTAGGTCCAATCCTAACCCTAACCGTCTCTCTAACCCTAGCCCTCAACATAACCCTAACCCTAGGTCCAATCCTAACCCTAACCGTCACTCTAACTGTAGCCCTCAACATAACCCTAACCCTAGGTCCAATCCTAACCCTAACCGTCTCTCTAACCCTAGCCCTCTACATAACCCTAACTGTAGGTCCAATCCTAACCCTAACCGTCTCTCTAACCCTAGC
Organism: Miniopterus schreibersii; assembly: GCF_964146895.1. Lineage (NCBI taxonomy): Eukaryota > Metazoa > Chordata > Mammalia > Chiroptera > Miniopteridae > Miniopterus > Miniopterus schreibersii. The sequence goes on along the minus strand of NC_138111.1, from coordinate 74,412,675 downwards.
CCTCAACATAACCCTAACCCTAGGTACAATCCTAACCCTAACCGTCTCTCTAACCCTAGCCCTCAACATAACCCTAACCCTAGGTCCAATCCTCACCCTAACCGTCTCTCTAACCCTAACCCTCAAGATAACCCTAACCCTAGGTCCAATCCTCACCCTAACCGTCTCTCTAACCCTCGCCCTCAACATAACCCTAACCCTAGGTCCAATCCTCCCTCTTACCGTCTCTCTAACCCTAGCCTTCAACATAAATCTAACCCTAGGTCCAATCCACCCCCTTACCGTCTCTCTAACCCTAGCCCTCAGCATACACCTAACCGTAGGTCTAATCCTAACCCTAACCGTCTCTCTGACTGTAGCCCTCAACTTAACCCTAACCCTAGGTCCAATCCTAACCCTAACCAGCTCTATAACCCTAACCCTCAACATAACCCTACCCCTAGGTCCAATCCTCACCCTAACCATCTTTCTAACAGTAGCCTTCAACATAACCCTAACCCTAAGTCCAATCCTAACCCTAACCGTCTCTCTAACCCTAGCGCTCAACATAACCCTAACCCTAGGTCCAATCCTAACCCTAACCGTCTCTCTAACCCTAGCCCTCAACATAACCCTAACCCTAGGTCCAATCCTCCCCCTTACCGTCTCTCTAACTCTAGCCCTCAACATAACCCTAACCCTAGGTCCAATCCTAACCCTAAGCGTCTCTCTAACCCTTGCCCTCAACATAACCCTAAACTTAGGTTCAATTCTAACCCTAACCGTCTCTCTAACCCTACCCCCAACATAACACTAACCCTAGGTCCAATCCTCACCCTAAGCGTCTCTCTAACCCTAACCCTCAAGATAACCCTAACCCTAGGTCCAATCCTCACCCTAACCGTCTCTCTAACCCTAGCCCTCTACATAACCCTAACTGTAGGACAATCCTAACCCTAACCGTCTCTCTAAACCTAGCCCTCAACATAACCCTAACCCTAGGTCCAATCCTAACCCTAACCGTCACTCTAACTCTAGCCCTCAACATAACCCTAACCCTAGGTCCAATCCTAACCCTAAGCGTCTCTCTAACCCTTGCCCTCAACATAACCCTAACCTTAGGTTCAATTCTAACCCTAACCGTCTCTCTAACCCTAGCCCTCAACATAACCCTAACCCTAGGTCCAATCCTCACCCTAACCGTCTCTCTAACCCTAACCCTCAAGATAACCCTAACCCTAGGTCCAATCCTCACCCTAACCGTCTCTCTAACCCTCGCCCTCAACATAACCCTAACCCTATGTCCAATCCTCCCTCTTACCGTCTCTCTAACCCTAGCCTTCAACATAAATCTAACCCTAGGTCCAATCCACCCCCTTACCGTCTCTCTAACCCTAGCCCTCAGCATACCCCTAACCGTAGGTCTAATCCTAACCCTAACCGTCTCTCTGACTCTAGCCCTCAACTTAACCCTAACCCTAGGTCCAATCCTAACCCTAACCATCTCTATAACCCTAACCCTCAACATAACCCTACCCCTAGGTCCAATCCTCACCCTAACCTTCTTTCTAACAGTAGCCTTCAACGTAACCCTAACCCTAAGTCCAATCCTAACCCTAACCGTCTCTCTAACCCTAGCGCTCAACATAACCCTAACCCTAGGTCCAATCCTAACCCTAACAGTCTCTCTAACCCTAGCCCTCAACATAACCCTAACCCTAGGTCCAATCCTCCCCCTTACCGTCTCTCTAACTCTAGCCCTCAACATAACCCTAACCCTAGGTCCAATCCTAACCCTAAGCGTCTCTCTAACCCTTGCCCTCAACATAACCCTAAACTTAGGTTCAATTCTAACCCTAACCGTCTCTCTAACCCTACCCCCATCATAACACTAACCCTAGGTCCAATCCTCACCCTAAGCGTCTCTCTAACCCTAACCCTCAAGATAACCCTAACCCTAGGTCCAATCCTCACCCTAACCGTCTCTCTAACCCTAGCCCTCATCATAACCCTAACCCTAGGTCCAATCCTCCCTCTTACCATCTCTCTAACCCTAGCCCTCAACATAATCTCTAACCCTAGGTCCAATCCTCCCCCTTACCGTCTCTCTAACCCTAGCCCTCAACATACCCCTAACCGTAGGTCTAATCCTAACCCTAACCATCTCTCTGACCCTAGCCCTCAACATAACCCTAACCCTAGGTCCAATCCTAACCCTAACCGTCTCTCGAACCCTAGCCCTCAACATAACCCTACCCCTAGGTCCAATCCTAACCCTAACCATCTCTCGAACCCTAGCCCTCAACATAACCCTACCCCTAGATCCAATCCTAACCCTAACGGTCTCTCTAACCCTAGCCCTCAACATAACCCTAACCCTAGGTCCAATCCTAACCCTAACCGTCTCTCGAACCCTAGCCCTCAACATAACCCTACCCCTAGGTCCAATGTTCACCCTAACCGTCTGTCTAACCCTAGCCCTCAACATAACCCTAACCCTAAGTCCGATCCTAACCCTAACCGTCCCTCTAACCGTAGCCCTCAACAAAACCCTACTCCTAGGTCCAATCCTCACCCTAACCGTCTCTCTAACCCTAGCCCTCAACCTAACCCTAACCCTAGGAACAATCCTAACCCTAACCGTCTCTCTAACCCTAGCCCTCTACATAACCCTAACCGTAGGTCCAATCCTAACCCTAACCGTCTCTCTAACCCTAGCCCTCAACGTAACTCTAACCCTAGGTCCAATCCTAACCCTAACCGTCACTCTAACCCTAGCCCTCAACATAACCCTAACCCTAGGTCCAATCCTAACCCTAACCGTCTCTCTAACCCTAGCCCTCAACATAACCCTAACCCTAGGTCCAATCCTCCCCCTTACCGTCTCTCTAACTCTAGCCCTCAACATAACCCTAACACTAGGTCCAATCCTAACCCTAAGCGTCTCTCTTACCCTTGCCCTCAACATAACCCTAACCTTAGGTTCAATTCTAACCCTAACCGTCTCTAACCCTACCCCCAACATAACACTAACCCTAGGTCCAATCCTCACCCTAACCGTCTCTCTAACCCTAGCCCTCATCATAACCCTAATCCTAGGTCCAATCCTCCCTCTTACCGTCTCTCTAACCCTAGCCCTCAACATAACTCTAACCCTAGGTCCAATCCTCCCCCTTACCGTCTCTCTAACCCTAGCCCTCAACATATCCCTAACCGTAGGTCTAATCCTAACCCTAACCGTCTCTCTGACCCTAGCCCTCAACATAACCCTAACCCTAGGTCCAATCCTAACCCTAACCGTCTCTCGAACCCTAGCCATCAACATAACCCTACCCCTAGGTCCAATCCTAACCCTAACCGTCTCTCGAACCCTATCCCTCAACATAACCCTACCCCTAGGTCCAATCCTAACCCTAACGGTCTCTCTAACCCTAGCCCTCAACATAACCCTAACCCTAAGTCCAATCCTAACTAACCCTAACCGTCTCTCTAACCGTAGCCCTCAACATAACCCTACCCCTAGGTCCAATCCTCACCCTAACCGTCTCTCTAACCCTAGCCCTCAACATAACCCTAACCCTAGGTCCAATCCTAACCCTAACCGTCTATCTAACCCCAGCCCTCTACATAACCCTAACCGTAGGTCCAATCCTAACCCTAACCGTCTCTCTAACCCTAGCCCTCAACATAACCCTAACCCTAGGTCCAATCCTAACCCTAACCGTCTCTCTAACCCTAGCCCTCAACATAACCCTAACCCTAGGTCCAACCCTAACCCTAAGCGTCTCTCTAACCCTTGCCCTCAACATAACCCTGACCTTAGGTCCAATCCTATCCCTAACCGTCTCTCTAACCCTAGCCCTCAACATAACCCTAACCCTAGGTCCAATCCTCCCTCTTACCGTCTCTCTAACCCTAGCCCTCAACATAACTCAAACCCTAGGTCCAATCCTCCCCCTTACCGTCTCTCTAACCCTAGCCCTCCACATACCCCTAACCGTAGGTCTAATCCTAACCCTAACCGTCTCTCTGACCCTAGCCCTCAACATAACCCTAACCCTAGGTCCAATCCTAACACTAACCGTCTCTCGAACCCTAGCCCTCAACATAACCCTACCCCTAGGTCCAATCCTAACCCTAACCGTCTCTCGAACCCTAGCCCTCAACATAACCCTACCCCTAGGTCCAATCCTAACCCTAACGATCCTTCTAACCCTAGCCCTCAACATAACCCTAACCCTAAGTCCAATCCTAACCCTAACCGTCTCTCTAACCGTAGCCCTCAACATAACCCTACCCCTAGGTCCAATCCTCACCCTAACCGTCTCTCTAATCCTAGCCCTCAACATAACCCTAACCCTAGGTCCAATCCTAACCCTAACCGTCTATCTAACCCTAGCCCTCTACATAACCCTAACCGTAGGTCCAATCCTAACCCTAACCGTCTCTCTAACCCTAGCCCTCAACATAACCCTAACCCTAGGTCCAATCCTAACCCTAACCGTCTCTCTAACCCTTGCCCTCAACATAACCCTGACCTTAGGTCCAATCCTATCCCTAACCGTCTCTCTAACCCTAGCCCTCAACATAACCCTAACCCTAGGTCCAATCCTCCCTCTTACCGTCTCTCTAACCCTAGCCCTCAACATAACCCTAACCCTAGGTCCAATCCTCCCCCTTACCGTCTCTCTAACCCTAGCCCTCAACATAACCCTAACCCTAGCTCCAATCCTAACCCTAACCGTCTCCCTAACCCTAGCCCTCAACATAACCCCAACCCTAGGTCCAATCCTGACCCTAACCGCCTCTCTAACCCTAGCCCTCCACATAACCCTAACCCTAGGTCCAATCCTAACCCTAACCGTCTCTCTAACCCTACCCCCAACATAACACTAACCCTAGGTCCAATCCTCACCCTAACCTTCTCTCTAACCCTAACCCTCAAGATAACCCTAACCCTAGGTCCAATCCTCACCCTAACCGTCTCTCTAACCCTAGCCCTCATCATAACCCTAATCCTAGGTCCAATCCTCCCTCTTACCGTCTCTCTAACCCTAGCCCTCAACATAACCCTACCACTAGGTCCAATCCTAACCCTAACCGTCTCTCGAACCCTAGCCCTCAACATAACCCTACCACTAGGTCCAATCCTAACCCTAACCGTCTCTCGAACCCTAGCCCTCAACATAACCCTACCCCTAGGTCCAATCCTAACCCTAACGGTCTCTCTAACCCTAGCCCTCAACATAACCCTAACACTAAGTCCAATCCTAACCCTAACCGTCTCTCTAACCGTAGCCCTCAACATAACCCTACCCCTAGGTCCAATCCTCACCCTAACCATCTCTCTAACCCTAGCCCTCAACATAACCCTATCCCTAAGTCCAATCCTAACCCTAACCTCTCTCTATCCCTAGCCTCAACATAACCCTAAACCTAGGTCCAATCCTAACCCTAACCGTCTCTCTAACCCTAGCCCTCAACATAACCCTAACCCTAGGTCCAATCCTCCCCCTTACCGTCTCTCTAACCCTAGCCCTCAACATAACCCTAACCCTAGGTCCAATCCTAACCCTAACCGTCTCTCTAACCCTAGCCCTCAACATAACCCTAACCCTAGGTGCAATCCTAACCCTAACCGTCTCTCTAACCCTAGCCCTCAACATAACCCTAACCCTAGGTCCAATCCTCCCTCTTACCGTCTCTCTAACCCTAGCTCTCAACATAACCCTAACCCTAGGTCCAATCCTCACCCTTACCGTCTCTCTAACCCTAGCCCTCAACATAACCCCTACCCTAGGTCCAATCCTACCCCTAACCGTCTCTCTAACCCAAGCCATCAACATAACACTAACCCTAGGTCCAATCCTAACCCTAACCGTCTCTCTAACCCTAGCCCTCAACATACCACTAACCGTAGGTCTAATCCTAATCCTTACCGTCTCTCTGACCCTATCCCTCAACATAACTTTAACCCTAGGTCCAATCCTAACCCTAACCGTCTCTCTAAATCTAGCCCTCAACATAACCCTACCCCTAGGTCCAATCCTCACCCTAACCGTCTCTCTAACCCTAGCCTTCAACATAACTCTAACCCTAAGTCCAATCCTAACCCTAACCGTCTCTCTAACCCTAGCCCTTTACATAACCCTAACCGTAGGTCCAATCCTAACCCTAACCGTCTCTCTAACCCTAGCCCTCAACATAACCCTAACCGTAGGTCCAATCCTAACCCTAACCCTCTCTCTAACCTTAGCCCTCAACATAACCCTAACTCTAGGTGCAATCCTAACCCTAACCGTCTCTCTAACCCTAGCCCTCAACATAACCCTAACACTAGGTCCAATCCTAACCCTAACCGTCCCTCTAACCCTAGCCCTCAACATAACCTTAACCCTAGGTCCAATCCTAACACTAACCGTCTCTCTAAACCTATCCCTCAACCTAACCCTAACCCTAGGTTCAATCCTAACCCTACCGTCTCTCTAACCCTAGCCCTCAACCTAACCCTAACCCTCGGTCCAATCCTAACGCTAATCATCTCTCTAACCCTAGCCCTCAACCTAACCCTAACCCTAGGTCCAATCTTAACCCTAACCGTCTCTCTAACCCTAGCCCTCAACATACCCCTAACCGTAGGTCTAATCCTAACCCTAATCCTCTCTCTGACCCTAGCCTTCAACATAACCCTATCCCTAGGTCCAATCCTAACCCTAACCGTCTCTCTAACCCTAGCCTCAACATAACCCTAAACCTAGGTCCAATCCTAACCCTAACCGTCTCTCTAACCCTAGCCCTCAACATAACCCTAACCCTAGGTCCAATCCTAACCCTAACCGTCTCTCTAACCCTAGCCCTCAACATAACCCTATCCCTAGGTCCAATCCTAACCCTAACCTCTCTATATCCCTAGCCTCAACATAACCCTAAACCTAGGTCCAATCCTAACCCTAACCGTCTCTCTAACCCTAGCCCTCAACATAACCCTAACCCTAGGTCCAATCCTCCCCCTTACCGTCTCTCTAACTCTAGCCCTCAACATAACCCTAACCCTAGGTCCAATCCTCCCCGTTACCGTCTGTCTAACCCTAGCCCTCAACATAACCCTAACCCTAGGTCCAATCCTAACCCTAACCGTCTCTCTAAACCTAGCCCTCAACATAACCCTAACCCTAGGTCCAATCCTCCCCCTTACCGTCTCTCTAACTCTAGCCCTCAACATAACCCTAACACTAGGTCCAATCCTAACCCTAAGCGTCTCTCTAACCCTTGCCCTCAACATAACCCTAACCTTAGGTCAATTCTAACCCTAACCGTCTCTCTAACCCTACCCCCAACATAACACTAACCCTAGGTCCAATCCTCACCCTAACCGTCTCTCTAACCCTAACCCTCAAGATAACCCTAACCCTAGGTCCAATCCTCACCCTAACCGTCTCTCTAACCCTAGCCCTCATCATAACCCTAATCCTAGGTCCAATCCTCCCTCTTACCGTCTCTCTAACCCTAGCCCTCAACATAACTCTAACCCTAGGTCCAATCCTCCCCCTTACAGTCTCTCTAACCCTAGCTCTCAACATACCCCTAACCGTAGGTCTAATCCTACCCCTAACCGTCTCTCTGACCCTAGCCCTCAACATAACCCTAACCCTAGGTCCAATCCTAACCCTAACCGTCTCTCGAACCCTAGCCCTCAACATAACCCTACCCCTAGGTCCAATCCTAACCCTAACCGTCTCTCGAACCCTAGCCCTCAACATAACCCTACCCCTAGGTCCAATCCTAACCCTAACGGTCTCTCTAACCCTAGCCCTCAACATGACCCTAACACTAAGTCCAATCCTAACCCTAACCGTCTCTCTAACCGTAGCCCTCAACATAACCCTACCCCTAGGTCCAATCCTCACCCTAACCGTCTCTCTAACCCTAGCCCTCAACATAACCCTAACCCTAGGTCCAATCCTAACCCTAACCGTCTATCTAACCCTAGCCCTCTACATAACCCTAACCGTAGGTCCAATCCTAAACCTAACCGTCTCTCTAACCCTAGCCCTCAACATAACGCTAACCCTAGGTCCAATCCTAACCCTAACCGTCTCTCTAACCCTAGCCCTCAACATAACCCTAACCCTAGGTCCAATCCTAACCCTAAGCGTCTCTCTAACCCTTGCCCTCAACATAACCCTGACCTTAGGTCCAATCCTATCACTAACCGTCTCTCTAACCCTAGCCCTCAACATAACCCTAACCCTAGGTCCAATCCTCCCTCTTACCGTCTTTCTAACCCTAGCCCTCAACATAACTCTAACCCTAGGTCCAATCCTCCCCCTTACCGTCTCTCTAACCCTAGCCGTCCACATACCCCTAACCGTAGGTCTAATCCTAACCCTAACCGTCTCTCTGACCCTAGCCCTCAACATAACCCTAACCCTAGGTCCAATCCTAACCCTAAGCGTCTCTCGAACCCTAGCCCTCAACATAACCCTACCCCTAGGTCCAATCCTAACCCTAACCGTCTCTCGAATCCTAGCCCTCAACATAACCCTACCCCTAGGTCCAATCCTAACCCTAACCGTCTCTCTAACCCTAGCCCTCAACATAACACTAACCCTAGGTCCAATCCTCCCCCTTACAGTCTCTCTAACCCTAGTCCTCAACATAACCCTAACCCTAGGTCCAATCCTAACCCTAACAGTCTCTCTAACCCTAGCACTCAACATAACCCTAACCCTAGGTCGAATCCTAACCCTAACCGTCTCTCTAACCCTAGCCCTCAACCTAACCCTAACCCTAGGTCCAATCCTAACCCTAACCGTCTCTATAACCCTAGCCCTCAACCTAACCCTAACCCTAGGTCTAATCCTAACCCTAACCGTCTCTCTAACAGTAGCCCTCAACCTAACCCTAACCCTAGGTCTAATTCTAACCCTAACCGTCTCTCTAACCCTAGCGCTCAACATAACCCTAACCCTAGGTCCAATCCTCCCTCTTACCGTCTCTCTAACCCTAACCCTCAACATACCCCTAACCGTAGGTCTAATCCTAACCCTAACCGTCTCTCTGACCCTATCCCTCAACATAACCCTAACCCTAGGTCCAATCTTAACCCTAACCGTCTCTCTAAATCTAGCCCACAACATAACCCTAACCCTAGGTCCAATCCTAACCCTAACCGTCTCTCGAACACTAGCCCTCAACCAAACCCTAACCGTAGGTCCAATCCTAACCCTAACCGTCTCTCTAACCCTAGCCCTCAACATAACCCTAACGCTAGGTCCAATCCTCTCCCTTACCGTCTCTCTAAACCTAGCCCTCAACATAACCCTAACCCTAGGTCCAATCCTAACCCTAACCGTATCTGTAACCCTAGCACTCAACCTAACCCTAACCCTAGGTCCAATCCTACCCCTAACCGTCTCTATATCCCTAGCCCTCAACCTAACCCTAACCCTAGGTCCAATCCTAACCCTAACCGTCTCTCTAACAGTAGCCCTCAACCTAACCCTAACCCTAGGTCCAATCCTAACCCTAACCGTCTTTCTAACCCTAGCCCTCAACATAACCCTAATCCTAGGTCCAATCCTAACCTTAACCGTCTCTCTAACCCTAGCCCTCAACATAACCCTAACCCTAGGTCCAATCCTCCCCCTTACCGTCTCTCTAACCCTAGCCCCCAACATAACCCTAACCCTAGGTCCAATCCTAACCCTAACCGTCTCTCTAACCCTAGCCCTCAATATAACCCTAACCCTAGGTCCAATCCTAACCCTAATCGTCTCTCTAACCCTAGCCCTCAACATAACCCTAACCCTAGGTCCAATCCTCCCCCTTACCGTCTCTCTAACCCTAGCCCTCAACATAACCCTAACCCTAGGTCCAATCCTAATCCTAACCGTCTCTCTAACCCTAGCCCTCAACATAACCCTAACCCTAGGTCCAATCCTAACCCTAATCGTCTCTCTAACCCTAGCCCTCAACATAACCCTAACCCTAGGTCCAATCCTAACCCTAATCGACTCTCTAATCGTAGCCCTCAACATAACCCTAACCCTAGGTCCAATCCTAACCCTAATCGTCTATCTAACCATAGCGCAAAACATAACCCTAACCCTAGGTCCAATGCTAACCCTAATCGTATCTCTAACCCTAGCCCTCAACATAATCCAAACCCTAGGTCTAATCCTAACCCTAATCGTCTATCTAACCCTAGTCCTCACCATAACCCTCACCCTAGCTCCAATCCTAACCCTAAAAGTCTCTCTAATCCTAGCCCTCAACACAACCCTAACCCTAGGTCCAATCCTAACCCTAACCGTCTCTCTAACCTTGCACCCTCAACCTAACCCTACCCCTGGGTCCAATCCTAACCCTAACCGTATCTCTAACCCTAGCACTCAACCTAAACCTAACCCTAGGTCCAATCCTAACCCTAACCGTCTCTATAACCCTAGCCCTCAACCTAACCCTAAACCTAGGTCCAATCCTAACCCTAACCATCTCTCTAACAGTAGCCCTCAACCTAACCCTAACCCTAGGTCCAATCCTAACCCTAACCGTCTCTCTAACCCTAGCGCTCAACATAACCCTAACCCTAGGTCCAATCCTAACCCTAACCGTCTCTCTAACCCTAGCCCTCAACCTAACCCTAAACCTAGGTCCAATCCTAACCCTAACCATATCTCTAACCCTAGCACTCAACCTAACCCTAACCCTAGGTCCAATCCTAACCCTAACCGTCTCTATAACCCTAGCCCTCAACCTAACCCTAACCCTAGGTCCAATCCTAACCCTAAACGTCTCTCTAACCCTAGCGCTCAACATAACCCTAACCCTAGGTCCAATCCTAACCCTAACCGTCTCTATAACCCTAGCCCTCAACCTAACCCTAACCCTAGGTCCAATCCTAACCCTAACCGTCTCTCTAACCCTAGCCCTCAACATAACACTAACCCTAGGTCCAATCCTCCCCCTTACAGTCTCTCTAACCCTAGTCCTCAACATAACCCTAACCCTAGGTCCAATCCTAACCCTAACAGTCTCTCTAACCCTAGCACTCAACATAACCCTAACCCTAGTTCGAATCCTAACCCTAACCGTCTCTCTAACCCTAGCCCTCAACCTAACCCTAACCCTAGGTCCAATCCTAACCCTAACCGTCTCTATAACCCTAGCCCTCAACCTAACCCTAACCCTAGGTCTAATCCTAACCCTAACCGTCTCTCTAACCCTAGCGCTCAACATAACCCTAACCCTAGGTCCAATCCTCCCTCTTACCGTCTCTCTAACCCTAACCCTCAACATACCCCTAACCGTAGGTCTAATCCTAACCCTAACCGTCTCTCTGACCCTATCCCTCAACATAACCCTAACCCTAGGTCCAATCTTAACCCTAACCGTCTCTCTAAATCTAGCCCACAACATAACCCTAACCCTAGGTCCAATCCTAACCCTAACCGTCTCTCGAACACTAGCCCTCAACCAAACCCTAACCGTAGGTCCAATCCTAACCCTAACCGTCTCTCTAACCCTAGCCCTCAACATAACCCTAACGCTAGGTCCAATCCTCTCCCTTACCGTCTCTCTAAACCTAGCCCTCAACATAACCCTAACCCTAGGTCCAATCCTAACCCTAACCGTCTCTCTAACCCTAGCCCTCAACCTAACCCTAACCTTAGGTCCAATCCTAACCCTAACCGTATCTGTAACCCTAGCACTCAACCTAACCCTAACCCTAGGTCCAATCCTACCCCTAACCGTCTCTATAACCCTAGCCCTCAACCTAACCCTAACCCTAGGTCCAATCCTAACCCTAACCGTCTCTCTAACAGTAGCCCTCAACCTAACCCTAACCCTAGGTCCAATCCTAACCCTAACCGTCTCTCTAACAGTAGCCCTCAACCTAACCCTAAACCTAGGTCCAATCCTAACCCTAACCATATCTCTAACCCTAGCACTCAACCTAACCCTAACCCTAGGTCCAATCCTAACCCTAACCGTCTCTATAACCCTAGCCCTCAACCTAACCCTAACCCTAGGTCCAATCCTAACCCTAACCGTCTCTCTAACCCTAGCGCTCAACATAACCCTAACCCTAGGTCCAATCCTAACCCTAACCGTCTCTCTAACCCTAGCGCTCAACATAACCCTAACCCTAGGTCCAATCCTCCCCCTTACCGTCTCTCTAACCCTAGCCCTCAACATAACCGTAACCCTAGTGCAATCCTAACCCTAATCGTCTCTCAAACCCTAGCCCTCAACATAACCCTAACCCTAGGTCCAATCCTAACCCGAACCGTCTCTCTAACCCTAGCCCTCACCCTAACACTAACCCTAGGTGCAATCCCAACCCTATACGTCTATCTAACCCTAGACCTCAACATAACCATAACCCTAGGTCTAATCCTAACCCGAACCGTCTCTCGAACCTTAGCACTCAACATAACCCTCACCCTAGGTCAAATCCTAACCCGAATCGTCTCTCTAACCCTAGCACTCAACCTAACCCTAACCCTAGGTCCAATCCTAACCCTAACCGTCTCTATATCCCTAGCCCTCAACCTAACCCTAACCCTAGGTCCAATCCTAACCCTAACCTTCTCTCTAACAGCAGCCCTCAACCTAACCCTAACCCTAGGTCCAATCCTAACCCTAACCGTTTCTCTAACCCTAGCGGTCAACATAACCCTAACCCTAGGTCCAATCCTAACACTAAGCGTCTCTCTAACCCTTGCCCTCAACATAACCCTAACCTTAGGTTCAATTTTAACCCTAACCGTCTCTCTAACCCTACCCCCAACATAACACTAACCCTAGGCCCAATCCTCACCCTAACCGTCTCTATAACCCTAACCCTCAAGATAACCCTAACCCTAGGTCCAATCCTCACCCTAACCGTCTCTCTAACCCTAGCCCTCAACATAACCCTAACCCTACGTCCAATCCTCCCTCTTGCCGTCTCTCTAACCCTAGCCCTCAACATAAATCTAACCCTAGGTCCAATCCACCCCCTTACCGTCTCTCTAACCCTAGCCCTCAACATAACCCTAACCCTAGGTCCAATCCTAACCCTAACCGTCTCTATAACCCTAGCCCTCAACCTAACCCTAACCCTAGGTCCAATCCTAACCCTAACCGTCTTTCTAACAGTAGCCCTCAACCTAACCCTAACCCTAGGTCCAATCCTCACCCTAACCGTCTCTCTAACCCTAGCCCTCAACATAACCCTAACCCTAGGTCCAATCCTAACCCTAACCGTCTCTCTAACCCTAGCCCTCAACCCAAGCCTAACCCTAGGTCCAATCCTAACCCTAACCGTATCTCTAATCCTAGCACTCAACCTAACCCTAACCCCAGGGCCAATCCTAACCCTAACCGTCTCTATAACCCTAGCCCTCAACCTAACCCTAACCCTAGGTCCAATCCTAACCCTAACCGTCTCTCTAACCCTAGCCCTCATCATAACCCTAACCCTCTCCCTCTTACCGTCTCTCTAACCCTAGCCCTCAACATAACTCTAACCCTAGGTCCAATCCTCCCCCTTTCCGTCTCTCTAACCGTAGCCCTCAACATACCCCTAACCGTAGGTCTAATCCTAACCCTAACCGTCTCTCTGACCCTAGCCCTCAACCTAACCCTAACCCTAGGTCCAATCCTCACCCTAACCGTCTCTCTAACCCTAACCCTCAAGATAACCCTAACCCTAGGTCCAATCCTCACCCTAACCGTCTCTCTAACCCTAGCCCTCAACATAACCCTAACCCTAGGTCCAATCCTCCCTCTTACGACTCTCTAACCCTAGCCCTCAACATAAATCTAACCCTAGGTCCAATCCACCCCCTTACCGTCGCTCTAACCCTAGCCCTCAACATACCCCTAACCGTAGGTCTAATCCTAACCCTAACCGTCTCTCTGACCCTAGCCCTCAACATAACCCTAACCCTAGGTCCAATCCTAACCCTAACCGTCTCTATAATCCTAGGCCTCAACCTAACCCTAACCCTAGGTCCAATCCTAACCCTAACCGTCTCTCTAACAGTAGCCCTCAACCTAACCCTAACCCTAGGTCCAATCCTCACCCTAACCGTCTCTCTAACAGTAGCCCTCAACCTAACCCTAACCCTAGGTCCAATCCTAACCCTAACCGTCTCTCTAACAGTAGCCCTCAACCTAACCCTAACCCTAGGTCCAATCCTCACCCTAACCGTCTCTCTAACCCTAGCGCTCAACATAACCCTAACCCTAGGTCCAATCCTCCCTCTTACCGTCTCTCTAACGCTAGCCATCAGCATAACTCTAACCCTAGGTCCAATCCTCCCCCTTTCCGTCTCTCTAACACTAGCCCTCAACATACCCCTAACCGTAGGTCTAATCCTAACCCTAACCGTCTCTCTGACCCTAGCCCTCAACATAACCCTAACCCTAGGTCCAATCCTAACCCTACCCGTCTCTCGAACCCTAGCCATCAACATAACCCTAACCCTAAGTCCAATCCTAACCCTAACCGTCTCTCTAACCGTAGCCCTCAACATAACCCTACCCCTAGCTCCAATCCTCACCCTAACCGTCTCTCTAACCCTAGCCCTCAACATAACCCTAACCCTAGGTCCAATCCTAACCCTAACCGTCTCTCTAACCCTAGCCCTCAACATAACCCTAACCCTAGGTCCAATCCTAACCCTAACCGTCTCTATAACCCTAGCCCTCAACCTAACCCTAACCCTAGGTCCAATCCTAACCCTAACCGTCTCTCTAACAGTAGCCCTCAACCTAACCCTACCCCTAGGTCCAATCCTCACCGTAACCGTCTCTCTAACCCTAGCCCTCAACTTAAACCTAACCCTAAGTCCAATCATAACCCTAACCCTCTCTCTGACCCTATCCCTCAACATAACCCTAAACCTAGGTCCAATCGTAACCCTAACCGTCTCTCTAAACCTACCCCTCAACATAACCCTAACCCTAGGTACAATCCTAACCATAACTATCTCTCTAACCCTAGCCCTCAACATAACCCTAACCCTAGGTCCAATCCTAACCCTAACCGTCTCTCTAACCCTAGCCCTCAACATAACCCTAACCCTAGGTCCAATCCTAACCCTAACCGTCTCTCTAACCCTAGCCCTCAACATAACCCTAACCCTAGGTCCAATCCTAACCCAAACCGTCTCTCTAACCCTAGCCCTCAACATAACCCTAACCCTAGGTCCAATGCTAAACCTAACCGTCTCTCTAACCCTAGCCCTCAACATAACCCTAACCCTAGGTCCAATCCTAACCCAAACCGTCTCAAACCCTAGCCCTCAACATAACCCTAACCCTAGATCCAATCCTAACCCTAACCCTCTCTCTAACCCTAGCCCTCAAAATAACCTTAACCCTAGGTCCAATCCTAACCCTAACCCTCTCTCTAACCGTAGCCCTCAACATAACCCGAACCCTAGGTCCAATCCTAACACTAACGCTCTCTCTATCCCGAGCCGTCAACATAACCCTAACCCTAGGTCCAAACCTCACCCTAACCGTCTCCCTAACCCTATCCCTCAACCTAACCCTAACCCTAGGTCCAATCCTAACCCTAACCGTCTCTCTAACCCTAGCCCTCAAACTAACCTTAACCCTAGGTCCATCCTAACCCTAACCGTCTCTCTAACCCTAGCCTTCAACATAACCCTAACCCTAGGTCCAATCCTAACCCTAACCGTCTCTCTAAACCTAGCCTTCAACATAACCCTAACCCTAGGTCCAATCCTAACCCTAACAGTCTCTCTAACCCTAGCCCTCAACATAACCCTAACCCTAGGTCCAATCCTAACCCTGACCGTCTCTCTATCCCTAGCCCTCAACATAACCCTAACCCTAGGTCCAATCCTAACCCTGACCGTCTCTCTAACCCTAGCCCTCAACATAACCCTAACCCTAGTGTCCAATCCTAACCCTAAAGGTCTCTCTAACCTTAGCCCTCAACATATCCGTAACCGTAGGCCCAATCCTAACCCTAACCGTCTCTCTAACCCTAGCCCTAAACATAACCCTAACCCTAGGTCCAATCCTAACCCTAACCGCCTCTCAACCCTAGCCCTCAACATAACCCTAACCCTAGGTCCAACCCTAACCCTAACCGTCTCTCTAACCCTAGCCCTCAGCATAACCCTAACCCTAGGTCCAATCCTAACCCTAACCGTCTCTCTAAACCTAGCCCTCAACCTAACCCTTACCCTAGGTCCAATCCTAACCCTAACCGTCTCTCTAACCCTAGCCCTCAACATTACCCTAACCTTAGGGCCAATCTTAACCCTAACCGTCTCTCTAACCCTAGCCCTCAACATAACCCTAACCCTAGGTCCAATCGTAACCTAAAAGTCTCTCTAACCCTAGCCCTCAACATAACTCTAACCCTAGGTCCAATCCTAACCCTAACCGTCTCTCTAACCCTATCCCTCAACATAACCGTAACCCTAGGTCCATTCCTCACCCTAACCGTCTCTCTAACCCTAGCCCTCAACATAACCGGAACCCTAGGTCCAATCCTAACCCTAACCGTCTCTCTAGCCCTAGCACTCAACCTAACCCTAACCCTAGGTCCAATCCTAGCCCTAACCGGCTCTCTAACCCTAAACCTCAACCTAACCCTAACCCTAGGTCCAATCCTAACCCTAAGCATCTCTCTAACCCTTGCCCTCAACATAACCCTAACACTAGGTCCAATCCTAACCTAACCTTCTCTCTAACCCTAGCCCTCAACATAACTCTAACCCTAGGTCCAATCCTAACACTAACCGTCTCTCCAAGCCTAGCCCTCAACATAACCCTAACCCTAGGTCCAATCCTAACCCTAACCGTCTCTCTAACCCTTGCCCTCAACCTAACCCTAACCCGAGGTCCAATCCTAACCCTAAGCATCTCTCTAACCCTAGCCCTCAACATAACCCTAACCCTATGTCCAAACCTAACCCTAACCGTCTCTCTAAACTTAGCCCTCAACATAACCCTAACCCTAGGTCAATTCCTAACCCTAACCGCCTCTCTAACCCTAGCCCTCAACATAACCCTAACCCTAGGTCCAACCCTAACCCTAACCGTCTCTCTAACCCTAGCCCTCAGCATAACCCTAACCCTAGGTCCAATCCTAACCCTAACCGTCTCTCTAACCCTAGCCCTCAACATAGCCCTAACCCTAGTTCCAATCCTAACCCTAACCGTCTCTCTAACCCTAGCCCTCAACATAACCCCAACCCTAGGTTCAATCCTAACCCTAACCGTCTCTCTAACCCTAGCCCTCAACATAACCCTAACCCTATGTCCAATCGTAACCCTAACCGTCTCTCTAACCCTAGCCCTCAACCTAACCCTAACGCTAGGTCCAATCCTAACCCTAACCGTCTCTCTAACCCTAGCCCTCAACCTAAACCTAACCCTAGGTCCAATCCTAACCCTAACCGTCTCTCTAAACCTACCTCACAACATAACCCTAACCCTAGGTACAATCCTAACCGTAACTATCTCTCTAACCCTAGCCCTCAACATAACCCTAACCCTAGGTCCAATCCTAACCCTAAACGTCTCTGTAACCCTAGCCCTCAACATAATCCTAACCCTTGCTCCAATCCTAGCCCTGACCGTATCTCTAAACCTAGCCCTCAACATAACCCTAACCCTAGGTACAATCCTGACCCTAACCGTCTCTCTAACCCTAGCCCTCAACATAACCCTAACCCTAGTGTCCAATCCTAACCCTAAAGGTCTCTCTAACCTTAGCCCTCAACATATCGGTAACCCTAGGCCCAATCCTAACCATAACCGTCTCTCTAACCCTAGCCCTCAACATAACCCTATCCCTAGGTCCATTCCTAACCCTAACCGCCTCTCTAACCCTAGCCCTCAACATAACCCTAACCCTAGGTCCAACCCTAACCCTAACCGTCTCTCTAACCCTAGCC
Organism: Miniopterus schreibersii; assembly: GCF_964146895.1. Taxonomy (NCBI): domain Eukaryota; kingdom Metazoa; phylum Chordata; class Mammalia; order Chiroptera; family Miniopteridae; genus Miniopterus; species Miniopterus schreibersii. Next base: position 74,394,760 of record NC_138111.1, on the reverse strand, counting down.
CTCAGCATAACCCTAACCCTAGGTCCAATGCTAACCCTAACCGTCTCTCTAACCCTAGCCCTCAACCTAACCCTTACCCTAGGTCCAATCCTAACCCTAACCGTCTCTCTAACCCTAGCCCTCAACATTACCCTAACCTTAGGTCCAATCTTAACCCTAACTGTCTCTCTAACCCTAGCCCTCAACATTACCCTAACCCTAGGTCCAATCGTAACCTAAAAGTCTCTCTAACCCTAGCCCTCAACATAACTCTAACCCTAGGTCCAATCCTAACCCTAACCGTCTCTCTAACCCTAGCCCTCAAAATAACCGTAACCCTAGTTCAATTCCTCACCCTAACCGTCTCTCTAACCCTAGCCCTCAACATAACCGGAACCCTAGGTCCAATCCTAACCCTAACCGTCTCTCTAACCCTAGCACTCAACCTAACCCTAACCCTAGGTCCAATACTAACCCTAACCGTCTCTCTAACCCTAAACCTCAACCTAACCCTAACCCTAGGTCCAGTCCTAACCCTAAGCATCTCTCTAGCCCTAGCCCTCAACCTAACCCTAACCCTAGGTCCAATCCTAACGCTAACCGTCTCTCTGACCCTAGCCCTCAACATAGCCCTAACCCTAGGTCCAATCCTAACCCTAACCGTCTCTCTAACACTAGCCCTCAACATAACCCTAACCCTAGGTCCAATCCTAAACCTAACCGTCTCTCTTACCCTAGCCCTCAACCTAACCCTAACCCTAGGTCCAATCCTAACCCTAACCGTTCTCTAACCCTAGCCCTCAACCTAACCCTAACCCTAGGTCCAATCCTAACCCTAACCGTCTCTCTGACCCTAGCCCTCAGCATAACCCTAACCCTAGGTCCAATCCTAACCCTAACTGTCTGTCTAACCCTAGCCCTCAACATAACCCTAACCCTAGGTCCAACCCTAACCCTAACCGTCTCTCTGACCCTAGTCCTCAACATAACCCTAACCCTAGGTCCAATCCTCACCCTAACCGTCTCTCTAACCCTAGCCCTCAACATAACCCTAACCCTAAGTCCAATCCTCACCCTAACCGTCTCTCTAAACCTAGCCCTCAACATAACCCTAACCCTAGGTCCAATCCTAACCCAAACCGTCTCTCTAACCCTAGCCCTCAACATAACCCTAACCCTAGGTCCAATCCTACCCTAACCATCGCTCTAACCCTAGCCCTCAACATAACCCTAACCTTAGGTCCAATCCTAACCCTAACCGTCTCTCTAACCCTGGCCCTCAACATAACCCTAACCCTAGGTCCAATCCTAACCCTATCCGTCTCTCTAACTGTAGCCCTGAACATAACCCTAACCCTAGGACCAATCCTAACCCTAACTGTCTCTCTAACCCTAGCCCTCAACATAAGCCTAACCCTAGGTCCTATCCTAACCCTAACCGTCTTTCTAACCCTAGCCCTCAACATAACCCTAACCCTAGGTCCAATCCTAACCCTAACCGTCTCTCTAACCCTAGCCCTAAACATAACCCTAACCCTAGGTCCAATCCTCACCCTAACCGTCTCTCTAACCCTAGCCCTCAACATAACCCTAACCCTAGGTCCAATCCTAACCCTAAACGTCTCTCTAACCCTAGCCCTCAACATAACCCTAACCCTGGGTCCAATCCTAACCCATACCGTCTCTCTAACCCTAGCCCTCAACATAACCCTAACCCTAGGTCCAATCCTTGCCCTAACCGGCGCTCTAACCCTATCCCTCAACAAAGCCCTAACCCTAGGTCCAATCCTAACCCTAACCGTCTCTCTGACCCTAGCTCTCAAAATAAACCTAACCCTAGGTCCAATCGTAACCTAAAAGTCTCTCTTACCCTAGCCCTCAACATAACTCTAACCCTAGGTCCAATCCTAACCCTAACCGTCTCTCTAACCCTAGCCCTCAACATAACCGTAACCCTAGGTCCATTCCTCACCCTAACCGTCTCTCTAACCCTAGCCATCAACATAAACCGAACCCTAGGTCCAGTCCTAACCCTAAGCATCTCTCTAACCCTAGCCCTCAACATAACCCTAACACTAGGTCCAATCCTAACCTAACCTTCTCTCTAACCCTAGCCCTCAACATAACTCTAACCCTAGGTCCAATCCTAACACAAACCGTCTCTCCAATCCTAGCCCTCAACATAACCCTAATCCTCGGTCCAATCCTAACCCTAAGCATCTCTCTAACCCTAGCCCTCAACATAACTCTAACCCTAGGTCCAATCCTAACACTAACCGTCTCTCCAAGCCTAGCCCTCAACATAACCCTAACCCTAGGTCCAATCCTAAACCTAACCGTCTCTCTAACCCTTGCCCTCAACCTAACCCTAACCCTATTTCCAATCCTAACCCTAAGCATCTCTCTAACCCTAGCCCTCAACATAACCCTAACCCTATGTCCAAACCTAACCCTAACCGTCTCTCTAACCTTAGCCCTCAACATAACCCTAACCCTAGGTCCAATCCTAAACAAAACCGTCTCTCTAACCCTAGCCCTCAACATAACCCTAACCCTAGGTCCAATCCTAACCCAAACCGACTCTCTAAACCTAGCCCTCAACATAACCCTACCCTAGGTCCAATCTTAACCCTAACCCTCTCTCTAACCCTAGTCCTCAACATAAACTTAACCCTAGGTCCAATCCTAACCCTAACCCTCTCTCTAACCGTAGCCCTCAACATAACCCGAACCCTAGGACCAATCCTAACCCTAACCCTCTCTCTATCCCTAGCCCTCAACATAACCCTAACCCTAGGTCCAACCCTAACCCTAACAGTCTCTCTGATACAAGTCCTCAACATAACCCTAACCCTAGGTCCAATCCTCACCCTAACCGTCTCTCTAACCCTAGCCCTCAACATAACCCTAACCCTAAGTCCAATCCTCACCCTAACCGTCTCTCTAAACCTAGCCCTCAACATAACCCTAACCCTAGGTCCAATACTAACCCAAACCGTCCCTCTAACCCTAGCCCTCAACATAACCCTAACCCTAGGTCCAATCCTAACCCTAACCGTCGCTCTAACTCTAGCCCTCAACATAACCCTAACCCTAAGTCCAATCCTCACCCTAACCGTCTCTCTAAACCTAGCCCTCAACATAACCCTAACCCTAGGTCCAATACTAACCCAAACCATCCCTCTAACCCTAGCCCTCAACATAACCCTAACCCTAGGTCCAATCCTAACCCTAACCGTCGCTCTAACCCTAGCCCTCAACATAACCCTAACCCTAGGTCCAATCCTAACCCTAACCGTCTCTCTAACCCTAGCCCTCAACATAACCCTAACCCTAGGTCCAATCCTAACCCTATCCGTCTCTCTAACTCTAGCCCTGAACATAACCCTGACCCTAGGACCAATCCTAACCCTAACTGTCTCTCTAACCCTAGCCCTCAACATAACCCTAACCCTAGTGTCCAATCCTAACCCTAAAGGTCTCTCTAACCTTAGCCCTCAACATATCCGTAACCCTAGGCCCAATCCTAACCATAACCGCCTCTCTAACCCTATCCCTCAACATAACCCTAACCCTAGGTCCAACCCTAACCCTAACCGTCTCTCTAACCCTAGCCCTCAGAATAACCCTAACCCTAGGTCCAATCCTAACAATAACCGTCTCTCTAACCCTAGCCCTCAACATTACCCTAACCTTAGGTCCAATCTTAACCCTAACTGTCTCTCTAACCCTAGCCCTCAACATAACCCTAACCCTAGGTCCAATCGTAACCTAAAAGTCTCTCTAACCCTAGCCCTCAACATAACTCTAACCCTAGGTCCAATCCTAACCCTAACCGTCTCTCTAACCCTAGCCCTCAACCTAACCGTAACCCTATGTCCAATCCTAACCCTAACCGTCTCTCTAACCCTAGCCCTCAACATAACCTCAACCCTAGGTTCAATCCTAAACCTAACCGTCTCTCTAAACCTAGCCCTCAACATAACCCTAACCCTAGGTCCAATCCTAACCCTAACCGTCTCTATAACCCTAGCCCTCAACATAACCCTAACCCTAGGTCCAATCATAACACTAACCGTCTCTCTAACCCTAGCCCTCAACATAACCCTAACCCTAGGTCCAATCCTCACCCTAACCGTCTCTCTAACCCTAGCCCTCAACATAACCCTAACCCTAGGTCCAACCCTAACACAAACCGTCTCTCTAACCCTACCCCTCAACATAACCCTAACCCTAGGTCCAATCCGAACCCAATCCGTCTCTCTAACTCTAGCCCTCAACATAACACTAACCCTAGGACAAATCCTAACCCTAACCGTCGCTCTAACCCTAGCCCTCAACATAACACTAACCCTAGGTCCAATCCTCACCCTAACCGTCTCTCTAACCCTAGCCCTCAACATAGCCCTAACCCTAGGTCCAATCCTAACCCTAACCGTCGCTCTAACCTTAGCCCTCAACATAACACTAACCCTAGGTCCAATCCTCACCCTAACCGTCTCTCTAACCCTAGCCCTCAACATAGCCCTAACCCTAGTTCCAATCCTAACCCTAACCGTCTCTCTAACCCTAGCCCTCAACATAACCCCAACCCTAGGTTCAATCCTAACCCTAACCGTCTCTCTAACCCTAGCCCTCAACATAACCCTAACCCTAGGTCCAATCGTAACCCTAACCGTCTCTCTAACCCTAGCCCTCAACCTAACTCTAACGCTAGGTCCAATCCTAACCCTAACCGTCTCTCTAACCCTAGCCCTCAACCTAAACCTAACCCTAGGTCCAATCCTAACCCTAACCGTCTCTCTAAACCTACCCCTCAACATAACCCTAACCCTAGGTACAATCCTAACCGTAACTATCTCTCTAACCCTAGCCCTCACCCTAACCCTAACCCTCTCTCTATCCCGAGCCGTCAACATAACCCTAAACCTAGGTCCAAACCTCACCCTAACCGTCTCTCTAACCCTAGCCCTCAACCTAACCCTAACCCTAGGTCCAATCCTCACCCTAACCGTCTCTCTAACCCTAGCCCTCAACCTAACCCTAACCCTAGGTCCAATCCTCACCCTAACCGCCTCTCTAACCCTAGCCCTCAACCTAACCGTAACCCTATGTCCAATCCTTACCCTAACCGTCTCTCTAACCCTAGCCCTCAACATAACCTCAACCCTACGTTCAATCCTAAACCTAACCGTCTCTCTAACCCTAGCCCTCAACATAACCCTAACCCTAGGTCCAATCCTAACCCTAACCGTCTCTATAAACCTAGCCCTCAACATAACCCTAACCCTAGGTCCAATCCTAACCCTAACCGTCTCTCTAACCCTAGCCCTCAACATAACCCTAACCCTAGGCCCAATCCTCACCCTAACCGTCTCTCTAACCCTAGCCCTCAACATAACCCTAACCCTAGCTCCAATCCTAACACTAACCTTCTCTCTAACCCTACCCCTCAACATAACACTAACCCTAGGTCCAATCCTAACCCTATCCGTCTCTCTAACTCTAGCCCTCAACATAACACTAACCCTAGGACCAATCCTAAACCTAACCGTCTCTCTAACCCTAGCCCTCAACATTACCCTAACCTTAGGTCCAATCTTAACCCTAACTGTCGCTCTAACCCTAGCCCTCAACATAACCCTAACCCTAGGTCCAACCGTAACCTAAAAGTCTCTCTAACCCTAGCCCTCAACATAACTCTAACCCTAGGTCCAATCCTAACCCTAACCGTCTCTCTAACCCTAGCCCTCAACATAACCATAACCCTAGGTCCATTCCTCACCCTAACCGTCTCTCTAACCCTAGCCCTCAACATAACCGGAACCCTAGGTCCAATCCTAACCCTAACCGTCTCTCTAACCCTAGCACTCAACCTAACCCTAACCCTAGGTCCAATCCTAACCCTTACCGTCTCTCTAACCCTAAACCTCAACCTAACCCTAACCCTAGGTCCAATCCTAATCCTAAGCATCTCTCTAAACCTAGCCCTCAACATAACCCTAACACTAGGTCCAATCCTAACCCAAACCGTCCCTCTAACCCTAGCCCTCAACATAACCCTAACCCTAGGTCCAATCCTAACCCTAACCGTCTCTCTGACCCTAGCCCTCAGCATAACTCTAACCCTAGGTCCAATCCTAAACCTAAACGTCTCTCTTACCCTAGCCCTCAACCTAACCCTAACCCTAGGTCCAATCCTAACCGTAACCGTCTCTCTAACCCTAGCCCTCAACCTAACCCTAACCCTAGGTCCAATCCTAACCCTAACCGTCTCTCTGACCCTAGCCCTCAGCATAACTCTAACCCTAGGTCCAATCCTAACCCTAACTGTCTGTCTAACCCTAGCCCTCAACATAACCCTAACCCTAGGTCCAATCCTCACCCTAACCGTCTCTCTAACCCTAGCCCTCAACATAACCCTAACCCTAAGTCCAATCCTCACCCTAACCGTCTCTCTAAACCTAGCCCTCAACATAACCCTAACCCTAGGTCCAATCCTAACCCAAACCGTCCCTCTAACCCTAGCCCTCAACAGAACCCTAACCCTAAGTCCAATCCTAACCCTAACCGTCGCTCTAACCCTAGCCCTCAACATAACCCTATCCCTAGGTCCAATCCTAACCCTAACCGTCTCTCTAACCCTAGCCCTCAACATAACCCTAACCCTAGGTCCAATCCTAACCCTATCCGTCTCTCTAAATCTAGCCCTGAACATAACCCTAACCCTAGGACCAATCCTAACCCTAACTGTCTCTCTAACCCTAGCCCTCAACATAAGCCTAACCCTAGGTCCAATCCTAACCCTAACCGTCTTTCTAACCCTAGCCCTCAACATAACCCTAACCCTAGGTCCAATCCTAACCCTAACCGTCTCTCTAACCCTAGCCCTAAACATAACCCTAACCCTAGGTCAAATCCTCACCCTAACCGTCTCTCTAACCCTAGCCCTCAACATAACCCTAACCCTAGGTCCAATCCTAACCCTAACCGTCTCTCTAACCCTAGCCCTCAACCTAACCCTAACCCTAGGTCCAATCCTAACCCTAACCGTCTCTCTAACCCTAGCCCTCAACATAACCCTAACCCTAGGTCCAATCCTAACCCATACCGTCTCTCTAACCCTAGCCCTCAACATAACCCTAACCCTAGGTCCAATCCTTGCCCTAACCGTCTCTCTAACCCTAGTCCTCAACAAAGCCCTAACCCTAGGTCCAATCCTAACCCTAACCGTCTCTCTGACCCTAGCTCTCAACATAACCCTAACCCTAGGTCCAATCCTCACCTTAACCGTCTCTCTAACCCTAGCCCTCAACATAACCCTAACCCTAGGTGCAATCATAACCCTAACCGTCGCTCTAACCCTAGCCCTCCACATAACCCTAACCCTAGGTCCAATCCTCACCCTAACCATCTCTCTGACCCTAGCCCTCAACATAACCCTAACCCTAGGTCCAATCCTCACCCTAACCGTCTCTCTAACCCTAGCCCTCAACATAACCCTAACCTTATATCCAATCCTAACCCTAACCGTCTCTCTAACCCTAGCCCTCAATATAAGCCTAACCCTAGGTCCAATCCTAACCCTAACCGTCTCTCTAACTCTAGCCCTCAACCAAACCCTAACCCTAGGACCAATCCTCACCCTAACCGTCTCTCTAACCCTAGCCCTCTACATAGCCCTAACCCTAGGTCCAATCCTAACCCTAACGGTCTCTAAAAACCCTAGCCCTCAACCTAACCCTAACCCTAGGTCCCATCCTAACCCTAACCGTCTGTCTGACCCTAGCCCTCAACCTAACCCTAACCCTAGGTCCAATCCTAACCCTAACCGTCTCTCTGACCCTAGCCCTCAGCATAATCCTAACCCTAGGTCCAATCCTAACCCTAACTGTCTGTCTAACCCTAGCCCTCAACATAACTCTAACCCTAGGTCCAATCCTAACACTAAACGTCTCTCCAAGCCTAGCCCTCAACATAACCCTAATCCTCGGTCCAATCCTAACCCTAACCGTCTCTCTAACCCTAGCCCTCAACATAACCCTAACCCTAGGTCCAATCCTAACCCTAACCGTCTCTCTAACCCTAGCCCTCAACATAACCCTAACCCTAGGTCCAATCCTAACCCTATCTGTCTCTCTAACTCTAGCCCTGAACATAACCCTAACCCTAGGACCAATCCTAACCCTAACTGTCTCTCTAACCCTAGCCCTCAACATAAGCCTAACCCTAGGTCCAATCCTAACCCTAACCGTCTTTCTAACCCTAGCCCTCAACATAACCCTAACCCTAGGTCCAATCCTAACCCTAACCGTCTCTCTAACCCTAGCCCTAAACATAACCCTAACCCTAGGTCCAATCCTCACCCTAACCGTCTCTCTAACCCTAGCCCTCAACATAACCCTAACCCTAGGTCCAATCCTAACCCTAACCGTCTCTCTAACCCTAGCCCTCAACCTAACCCTAACCCTAGGTCCAATCCTAACCCTAACCGTCTCTCTAACCCTAGCCCTCAACATAACCCTAACCCTAGGTCCAATCCTAACCCATACCGTCTCTCTAACCCTAGCCCTCAACATAACCCTAACCCTAGGTCCAATCCTTGCCCTAACCGTCGCTCTAACCCTAGTCCACAACAAAGCCCAAACCCTAGGTCCAATCCTAACACTAACCGTCTCTCTGACCCTAGCTCTCAACATAACCCTAACCCTAGGTCCAATCCTCACCTTAACCGTCTCTCTAACCCTAGCCCTCAACATAACCCTAACCCTAGGTGCAATCCTAACCCTAACCGTCGCTCTAACCCTAGCCCTCCACATAACCCTAACCCTAGGTCCAATCCTCACCCTAACCATCTCTCTGACCCTAGCCCTCAACATAACCCTAACCCTAGGTCCAATCCTCACCCTAACCGTCTCTCTAACCCTAGCCCTCAACATAACCCTAACCTTATATCCAATCCTAACCCTAACCGTCTCTCTAACCCTAGCCCTCAATATAAGCCTAACCCTAGGTCCAATCCTAACCCTAACCGTCTCTCTAACTCTAGCCCTCAACAAAACCCTAACCCTAGGTCCAATCCTCACCCTAACCGTCTCTCTAACCCTAGCCCTCTACATAGCCCTAACCCTAGGTCCAATCCTAACCCTAACCGTCTCTCTAACCCTTGCCCTCAACCTAACCCTAACCCTAGGTCCCATCCTAACCCTAACCGTCTGTCTGACCCTAGCCCTCAACCTAACCCTAACCCTAGGTCCAATCCTAACCCTAACCGTCTCTCTGACCCTAGCCCTCAGCATAATCCTAACCCTAGGTCCAATCCTAACCCTAACTGTCTGTCTAACCCTAGCCCTCAACATAACCCTAACACTAGGTCGAATCCTAACCCTAACTGTCTCTCTAACCCTAGCCCTCAACAAAACCCTAACCCTAGGTCCAATCCTCACCCTAACCGTCTCTCTAACCCTAGCCCTAAACATAACCCTAACCCTAGGTCCAATCCTAACACTAACCGTCTCTCTAACCATAGCCCTCATCATAACCCTAACCCTAGGTCCAATCCTAACCCTAACCGTCTCTCTAACCCTAACCCTCAACATAACCCTAACCCTAGGTCCAATACTTACCCTAACCGTCTCTCTAACCCTAGCCCTCAACATAACCCTAACCCTAGGTCCAATCCTAACCCTAAACATCTGTCTAACCCTAGTCCTCAACCTAACCCTAACTCTAGGTCCAATCCTAACCCTAACCGTCTCTCTGACCCTAGCTCTCAACATAACCCTAACCCTAGGTCCAATCCTCACCTTAACCGTCTCTCTAACCCTAGCCCTCAACATAACCCTAACCCTAGGTGCAAACCTAACCCTAACCGTCGCTCTAACCCTAGCCCTCCACATAACCCTAACCCTAGGTCCAATCCTCACCCTAACCATCTCTCTGACCCTAGCCCTCAACATAACCCTAACCATAGGTCCAATCCTCAACGTAACCGTCTCTCTAACCCTAGCCCTCAACATAACCCTAACCTTATATCCAATCCTATCCCTAACCGTCTCTCTAACCCTAGCCCTCAATATAAGCCTAACCCTAGGTCCAATCCTAACCCTAACCGTCTCTCTAACTCTAGCCCTCAACCAAACCCTAACCCTAGGTCCAATCCTCACCCTAACCGTCTCTCTAACCCTAGCCCTCTACATAGCCCTAACCCTAGGTCCAATCCTAACCCTAACCGTCTCTCTAACCCTAGCCCTCAACCTAACCCTAACCCTAGGTCCCATCCTAACCCTAACCGTCTGTCTGACCCTAGCCCTCAACCTAACCCTAACCCTAGGTCCAATCCTAACCCTAACCGTCTCTCTAACCCTAGCCCTCAACATAACCCCAACCCCTGGTTCAATCCTAACCCTAACCGTCTCTCTAAACCTAGCCCTCAACATAACCCTAACCCTAGGTCCAATCGTAACCCTAACCATCTCTCTAACCCTAGCCCTCAACATAACCCTAACCCTAGGTCCAATCGTAACCCTAACCGTCTCTCTAACCCTAGCCCTCAACCTAACCCTAACCCTAGGTCCAATCCTAAACCTAACCGTCTCTCTAACCCTAGCCCTCAACCTAAACCTAACCCTAGGTCCAATCCTAACCCTAACCGTCTCTCTAACCCTAGCCCTCAACATAACCCTAACCCTAGGTCCAATCCTAACCCTAACCGTCTCTCTAACCCTAGCCCTCAACATAACCCTAACCCTTGCTCCAATCCTAGCCCTGACCGTAACTCTAAACCTAGCCCTCAACATAACCCTAACCCTAGGTCCAATCCTAACCCTGACCGTCCCTCTAATCCTAGCCCTCAACATAACCCTTACCCTAGGTCCAATCCTAACCCTGACCGTCTCTCTAACCCTAGCCCTCAAACTAACCCTAACCCTAGGTACAATCCTAACCCTAACCATCTCTCTAAACCTAGCCTTCAACATAACCCTAACCCCAGGTCCAATCCTAACCCTAACAGTCTCTCTAACCCTAGCCCTCAACATAACCCTAACCCTAGGTCCAATCCTAACCCTGACCGTCTCTCTAACCCTAGCCTTCAACATAACCCTAACCCTAGGTCCAATCCTAACCCTGACCGTCTCTCTAAACCTAGCCCTCAACATAACCCTAACCCTAGGTCCAATCCTAACCCTAACCGCCTCTCTAACCCTAGCCCTCAACATAACCCTAACCCTAGGTCCAACCCTAACCCTAACCGTCTCTCTAACACTAGCCCTCAGCATAATCCTAACCCTAGGTCCAATCCTAACCCTAACCGTCTCTCTAACCCTAGCCCTCAACCTAACCCTTACCCTAGGTCCAATCCTAACCCTAACCGTCTCTCTAACCCTAGCCCTCAACATTACCCTAACCTTAGGTCCAATCTTAACCCTAACTGTCTCTCTAACCCTAGCCCTCAACATAACCCTAACCCTAGGTCCAACCGTAACCTAAAAGTCTCTCTAACCCTAGACCTCAACATAACTCTAACCCTAGGTCCAATCCTAACCCTAACCGTCTCTCTAACCCTAGCCCTCAACATAACCATAACCCTAGGTCCATTCCTCACCCTAACCGTCTCTCTAACCCTAGCCCTCAACATAACCGGAACCCTAGGTCCAATCCTAACCCTAACCGTCTCTCTAACCCTAGCACTCAACCTAACCCTAACCCTAGGTCCAATCCTAACCCTTACCGTCTCTCTAACCCTAAACCTCAACCTAACCCTAACCCTAGGTCCAATCCTAACCCTAAGCATCTCTCTAACCCTAGCCCTCAACATAACCCTAACACTAGGTCCAATCCTAACCTAACCTTCTCTCTAACCCTAGCCCTCAACATAACTCTAACCCTAGGTCCAATCCTAACACTAAACGTCTCTCCAAGCCTAGCCCTCAACATAACCCTAATCCTCGGTCCAATCCTAACCCTAACCGTCTCTCTAACCCTAGCCCTCAACATAACCCTAACCCTAGGTCCAATCCTAACCCTAACCGTCTCTCTAACCCTAGCCCTCAACCTAACCCTAACTCTAGGTCCAATCCTAACCCTAACCGTCTCTCTGACCCTAGCCCTCAACATAGCCGTAACCCTAGGTCCAATCCTAACCCTAACCGTCTCTCTAACCCTAGCCCTCAACATAACACTAACCCTAGGTCCAATCCTAAACCTAAACGTCTCTCTTACCCTAGCCCTCAACCTAACCCTAACCCTAGGTCCAATCCTAACCCTAACCGTCTCTCTAACCCTAGCCCTCAACCTGACCCTAACCCTAGGTCCAATCCTAACCCTAACCGTCTCTCTGACCCTAGCCCTCAGCATAACTCTAACCCTATTTCCAATCCTAACCCTAACTGTCTGTCTAACCCTAGCCCTCAACATAACCCTAACCCTATGTCCAACCCTAACCCTAACAGTCTCTCTGACCCTAGTCCTCAACATTACCCTAACCCTAGGTCCAATCCTCACCCTAACCGTCTCTCTAACCCTAGCCCTCAACATAACCCTAACCCTAAGTCCAATCCTCACCCTAACCGTCTCTCTAAACCTAGCCCTCAACATAACCCTAACCCTAGGTCCAATCCTAACCCAAACCGTCCCTCTAACCCTAGCCCTCAACAGAACCCTAACCCTAGGTCCAATCCTAAGCCTAACCGTCGCTCTAACCCTAGCCCTCAACATTACCCTAACCCTAGGTCCAATCCTAACCCTAACCGTCTCTCTAACCCTAGCCCTCAACATAACCCTAACCCTAGGTCCAATCCTAACCCTATCCGTCTCTCTAGCTCTAGCCCTGAACATAACCCTAACCCTAGGACCAATCCTAACCCTAACTCTCTCTAACCCTAGCCCTCAACATAAGCCTAACCCTAGGTCCAATCCTAACCCTAACCGTCTTTCTAACCCTAGCCCTCAACATAACCCTAAGCCTAGGTCCAATCCTAACCCTAACCATCTCTCTAACCCTAGCCCTAAACATAACCCTAACCCTAGGTCCAATACTCACCCTAACCGTTTCTCTAACCCTAGCCCTCAACATAACCCTAACCCTAGGTCCAATCCTAACCCTAACCGTCTCTCTAACCCTAGCCCTCAACCTAACCCTAACCCTAGGTCCAATCCTAACCCTAACCGTCTCTCTAACCCTAGCCCTCAACCCAACCCGAACAATAGGACCAATCCTAACATTAACCATCTCTCTAACCCTGGCCCTCAACATAGCGCCTACCCTAGGTCCAATCCTCACCCCAACCGTCTCTCTAAACCTAGCCCTCAAGATAACCCTAACCCTAGGTCCAATCCTAACCCTGACCGTCTCTCTAACCCTAGCCCTCAACATAACCCTAACCCTTGGTCCAATCCTAACCCTGACCGTCTCTCTAACACTAGCCCTCAACATAACCCTAACCCTAGGTCCAATCCTAACCCTAACAGTCTCTCTAACCCTAGCCCTCAACATAACCCTAACCCTAGGTCCAATCCTAACCCTAACCGTCTCTCTAACCCTAGCACTCAACATAACCCTAACCCTAGGTCCAATCCTAACCCTAACTGTCTCTCTAACCCTAGCCCTCAACATAACCCTAACCCTAGGTCCAATCTTAACCCTAACCGTCTCTCTAACCCTAGCCCTCAGCAAACCCTAACCCTAGGTCCAATCCTAACCCTAACCGTCTCTCTAACCATAGCCCTCAACATAACCCTAAACCTAGGTCCAATCGTAACCCTAACCGTCTCTCTAAACCTAGCCCTCAACATAACCCTAACCCTATGTCCAATCCTAACCCTAACCGTCTCTCTAACCCTAGACCTCAACATAACCCTAACCCTAGCTCCAATCCTAACCTTGACCGACTCTCTAACCCTAGCCCTCAAAATAACTCTAATCCTAGGTCCAATCCTAACCCTGACCGACTCTCTAAACCTAGCCCTCAAACTAACCCTAACCCTACGTCCAATCCTAACCCTAACCGTCTCTCTAACCCTACCCTCAAAATAACCCTAACCCTACGTCCAATCCTAACCCTAACCGTCTCGCTAACGCTAGCCCTCAACATAACCCTAACCCTAGGTCCAATCCTAACCCTAACCGTCTCTCTAACCCTAGCCCTCAAAATAACCCTAACCCTACGTCCAATCCTAACCCTAACCGTCTCGCTAACCCTAGCCCTCAACATAACCCTAACCCTAGGTCCAATCCTAACCCTACCCGTCTCTCTAACCCTAGCCCTCAACCCAACCCGAACAATAGGACCAATCCTAACCCTAACCATCTCTCTAACCCTGGCCCTCAACATAACGCTAACCCTAGGTCCAATCCTCACCCCAACCGTCTCTCTAAACCTAGCCCTCAACATAACCTTAACACTAGGTCCAATCCTAACCCTGACCGTCTCTCTAACCCTAGCACTCAACCTAACCCTAACCCTAGGTCCAATCCTAACCCTAACCGTCTCTCTAACCCTAGCACTCAACCTAACCCTAACCCTAGGTCCAATCCTAACCCTAACAGTCTCTCTAACCCTAGCCCTCAACATAACCCAAACCCTAGGTCCAATCCTAACCCTAACCGTCTCTCTAACCCTAGCACTCAACCTAACCCTAACCCTCGGTCCAATTCTAACCCTAACTGTCTCTCTAACCCTAGCCCTCAACATAACCCTAACCCTAGGTCCAATCTTAACCCTAACCGTCTCTCTAACCCTAGCCCTCAACAAACCCTAACCCTAGGTCCAATCCTAACCCTAACCGTCTCTCTAACCCTAGCCCTCAACATAACCCTAACCGTAGGTCCAATCCTAACCCTGACCATCTCTCTAACCCTAGCCCTCAACATAACCCTAACCCTAGGTCCAATCTTAACCCTGACCGTCTCTCTAACACTAGCCCTCAACATAACCCTAACCCTAGGTCCAATCCTAACCCTGACCGTCTCTCTAACCTAGCCCTCAACATAACCCACCCTCGGTCCAATCCTAACCCTAACTGTCTCTCTAACCCTAGCCCTCAACATAACCCTAACCCTACGTCCAATCTTAACCCTAAACGTCTCGCTAACCCTAGCCCTCAACATAACCCTAACCCTAGGTCCAATCCTAACCCTAACAGTCTCTCTAACCCTAGCCCTCAACCCAACCCTAACCCTAGGTCCAATCCTAACCCTAACCGTCTGTCTAACCCTAGCCCTCAACATAACCCTATCCCTAGGTCCAATTATAACCCTAACCGTCTCGCTAACCCTGGCCCTCAACATAACGCTAACCCTAGGTCCAATCCTAACCCTAAACGTCTCTCTAAACCTAGCCCTCAACCCAACCCTAACAATAGGACCATTCCTAACCCTAACCATCTCTCTAACCCTGGCCCTCAACATAACCCTAACCCTACGTCCAATCCTAACCCTAACCGTCTCGCTAACCCTGGCCCTCAACATAACGCTAACCCTAGGTCCAATCCTAACCCTAAACGTCTCTCTAAACCTAGCCCTCAACCCAACCCTAACAATAGGACCATTCCTAACCCTAACCATCTCTCTAACCCTGGCCCTCAACATAACCCTAACCCTAGGTCCAATCCTTACCCCAACCGTCTCTCTAAACCTAGCCCTCAACATACCCTAACCCTAGGTCCAATCCTAACCCTGACCGTCTCTGTAACCCTAGCACTCAACATAACCCTAACCCTAGGTCCAATCCTAACCCTAACCGTCTCTCTAACCCTAGCACTCAACCTAAGCCTAACCCTAGGTCCAATCCTAACCCTAACCATTTCTCTAACCCTAGCTCTCAACATAACCCTAACCCTAGGTCCAATCCTAACCCTAACCGTCTCTCTAACCCTAGCTCTCAATATAACCCTAAACCTAGGTCCAGTCGTAACCCTAACCGTCTCTCTAACCCTAGCCTTCAACATAACCCTAACCCTAGGTCCAATCCTAACCCTAACCGTCTCTCTTACCCTAGCCCTCAACATAACCCTAACCCTAGCTCCAATCCTAACCCTGACCGACTCTCTAACCCTAGCCCTCAAAATAACCCTAACCCTACGTCCAATCCTAACCCTGACGGTATCGCTAACCCTAGCCCTCAACAAAACCCTAACCCTAGGTCCAATCCTAACCCTAACCGTCTCTCTAACCCTAGCCCTCAACATAACCCTAACCCTAGGTCCAATCCTAACCCTAACCGTCTCTCTAACCCTAGCCCTCAACAAAAACCTAACCCTAATTCCAATCCTAACGCTGACCATGTCTGTAACCCTAGCCCTCAACATAACCCTAACCCTAGGTCAAATCCTAACCCTAACCGTCTCTATAACCCTAGCCCTCAACATAACCCTAACCCTAGGTCCAATCCTAACCCTGACCGTCTCTCTAACCTAGCCGTCAACATAACCCACCCTAGGTCCAATCCTAACCCTAACCGTCTCTCTAACCCTAGCCCTCAACATAACCCTAACCCTAGGTCCAATCGTAAGCCTAACCGTCTCTCTAACCCTAGCCCTCAACCCAACCCTAACAATAGGACCAATCCTAACCCTAACCATCTCTCTAACCCTGGCCCTCAACATAACCCTAACCCTAGGTCCAATCCTTACCCTAACCGTCTCTCTAAACCTAGCCCTCAACATAACCCTAACCCTAGGTCCAATACTAACCCTGACCGTCTCTGTAACCCTAGCCCTCAACATAACCCTGACCCTAGGTCCAATCCTAACCCTAACCGTCTCTCTAACCTAGCACTCAACCTAACCCTAACTCTAGGTCCAATCCTAACCCTAACCGTCACTCCAACCCTAGCCCTCCACCTAACACTAACCCTAGGTCCAATCCTAACCCTAACCGTTTCTCTAACCCTACCCTTCAACATAACCCTAACCCTAGGTCCAATATTAACCCTAACCGTCTCTCTAAACCTAGCCCTCAAGATAACCCTAACCCTAGGTCCAATCCTAACCCTGACCGTCTCTCTAACCCTAGCCCTCAACATAACCCTAACCCTTGGTCCAATCCTAACCCTGACCGTCTCTCTAACACTAGCCCTCAACATAACCCTAACCCTAGGTCCAATCCTAACCCTAACAGTCTCTCTAACCCTAGCCCTCAACATAACCCTAACCCTAGGTCCAATCCTAACCCTAACCGTCTCTCTAACCCTAGCACTCAACATAACCCTAACCCTAGGTCCAATCCTAACCCTAACTGTCTCTCTAACCCTAGCCCTCAACATAACCCTAACCCTAGGTCCAATCTTAACCCTAACCGTCTCTCTAACCCTAGCCCTCAGCAAACCCTAACCCTAGGTCCAATCCTAACCCTAACCGTCTCTCTAACCATAGCCCTCAACATAACCCTAAACCTAGGTCCAATCGTAACCCTAACCGTCTCTCTAAACCTAGCCCTCAACATAACCCTAACCCTAGGTCCAATCCTAACCCTAACCGTCTCTCTAACCCTAGACCTCAACATGACCCTAACCCTAGCTCCAATCCTAACCTTGACCGACTCTCTAACCCTAGCCCTCAAAATAACTCTAATCCTAGGTCCAATCCTAACCCTGACCGACTCTCTAAACCTAGCCCTCAAACTAACCCTAACCCTACGTCCAATCCTAACCCTAACCGTCTCTCTAACCCTACCCTCAAAATAACCCTAACCCTACGTCCAATCCTAACCCTAACCGTCTCGCTAACGCTAGCCCTCAACATAACCCTAACCCTAGGTCCAATCCTAACCCTAACCGTCTCTCTAACCCTAGCCCTCAAAATAACCCTAACCCTACGTCCAATCCTAACCCTAACCGTCTCGCTAACCCTAGCCCTCAACATAACCCTAACCCTAGGTCCAATCCTAACCCTACCCGTCTCTCTAACCCTAGCCCTCAACCCAACCCGAACAATAGGACCAATCCTAACCCTAACCATCTCTCTAACCCTGGCCCTCAACATAACGCTAACCCTAGGTCCAATCCTCACCCCAACCGTCTCTCTAAACCTAGCCCTCAACATAACCTTAACACTAGGTCCAATCCTAACCCTGACCGTCTCTCTAACCCTAGCACTCAACCTAACCCTAACCCTAGGTCCAATCCTAACCCTAACCGTCTCTCTAACCCTAGCACTCAACCTAACCCTAACCCTAGGTCCAATCCTAACCCTAACAGTCTCTCTAACCCTAGCCCTCAACATAACCCAAACCCTAGGTCCAATCCTAACCCTAACCGTCTCTCTAACCCTAGCACTCAACCTAACCCT
This sequence comes from Miniopterus schreibersii, assembly GCF_964146895.1. Taxonomy (NCBI): domain Eukaryota; kingdom Metazoa; phylum Chordata; class Mammalia; order Chiroptera; family Miniopteridae; genus Miniopterus; species Miniopterus schreibersii. The sequence goes on along the minus strand of NC_138111.1, from coordinate 74,376,493 downwards.
AACCCTCGGTCCAATCCTAACCCTAACTGTCTCTCTAACCCTAGCCCTCAACATAACCCTAACCCTAGGTCCAATCTTAACCCTAACCGTCTCTCTAACCCTAGCCCTCAACAAACCCTAACCCTAGGTCCAATCCTAACCCTAACCGTCTCTCTAACCCTAGCCCTCAACATAACCCTAACCGTAGGTCCAATCCTAACCCTGACCATCTCTCTAACCCTAGCCCTCAACATAACCCTAACCCTAGGTCCAATCTTAACCCTGACCGTCTCTCTAACACTAGCCCTCAACATAACCCTAACCCTAGGTCCAATCCTAACCCTGACCGTCTCTCTAACCTAGCCCTCAACATAACCCACCCTCGGTCCAATCCTAACCCTAACTGTCTCTCTAACCCTAGCCCTCAACATAACCCTAACCCTACGTCCAATCTTGACCCTAAACGTCTCGCTAACCCTAGCCCTCAACATAACCCTAACCCTAGGTCCAATCCTAACCCTAACAGTCTCTCTAACCCTAGCCCTCAACCCAACCCTAACCCTAGGTCCAATCCTAACCCTAACCGTCTGTCTAACCCTAGCCCTCAACATAACCCTATCCCTAGGTCCAATTATAACCCTAACCGTCTCGCTAACCCTGGCCCTCAACATAACGCTAACCCTAGGTCCAATCCTAAGCTAAACGTCTCTCTAAACCTAGCCCTCAACCCAACCCTAACAATAGGACCATTCCTAACCCTAACCATCTCTCTAACCCTGGCCCTCAACATAACCCTAACCCTACGTCCAATCCTAACCCTAACCGTCTCGCTAACCCTGGCCCTCAACATAACGCTAACCCTAGGTCCAATCCTAACCCTAAACGTCTCTCTAAACCTAGCCCTCAACCCAACCCTAACAATAGGACCATTCCTAACCCTAACCATCTCTCTAACCCTGGCCCTCAACATAACCCTAACCCTAGGTCCAATCCTTACCCCAACCGTCTCTCTAAACCTAGCCCTCAACATACCCTAACCCTAGGTCCAATCCTAACCCTGACCGTCTCTGTAACCCTAGCACTCAACATAACCCTAACCCTAGGTCCAATCCTAACCCTAACCGTCTCTCTAACCCTAGCACTCAACCTAAGCCTAACCCTAGGTCCAATCCTAACCCTAACCGTTTCTCTAACCCTAGCTCTCAACATAACCCTAACCCTAGGTCCAATCCTAACCCTAACCGTCTCTCTAACCCTAGCTCTCAATATAACCCTAAACCTAGGTCCAGTCGTAACCCTAACCGTCTCTCTAACCCTAGCCTTCAACATAACCCTAACCCTAGGTCCAATCCTAACCCTAACCGTCTCTCTTACCCTAGCCCTCAACATAACCCTAACCCTAGCTCCAATCCTAACCCTGACCGACTCTCTAACCCTAGCCCTCAAAATAACCCTAACCCTACGTCCAATCCTAACCCTGACGGTATCGCTAACCCTAGCCCTCAACAAAACCCTAACCCTAGGTCCAATCCTAACCCTAACCGTCTCTCTAACCCTAGCCCTCAACATAACCCTAACCCTAGGTCCAATCCTAACCCTAACCATCTCTCTAACCCTGGCCCTCAACATAACCCTAACCCTAGGTCCAATCCTTACCCTAACCGTCTCTCAACCTAGCCCTCAACATAACCCTAACCCTAGGTCCAAACGTAACCCTAACCGTCTCTCTAACCCTAGCCCTCAACATAACCCTAACCCTAGGTCCAATCCTAACCCTAACCGTCTCTCTAACCCTAGCCCTCAACAAAAACCTAACCCTAATTCCAATCCTAACGCTGACCATGTCTGTAACCCTAGCCCTCAATATAACCCTAACCCTAGGTCAAATCCTAACCCTAACCGTCTCTATAACCCTAGCCCTCAACATAACCCTAACCCTAGGTCCAATCCTAACCCTGACCGTCTCTCTAACCTAGCCCTCAACATAACCCACCCTAGGTCCAATCCTAACCCTAACCGTCTCTCTAACCCTAGCCCTCAACATAACCCTAACCCTAGGTCCAATCGTAAGCCTAACCGTCTCTCTAACCCTAGCCCTCAACCCAACCCTAACAATAGGACCAATCCTAACCCTAACCATCTCTCTAACCCTGGCCCTCAACATAACCCTAACCCTAGGTCCAATCCTTACCCTAACCGTCTCTCTAAACCTAGCCCTCAACATAACCCTAACCCTAGGTCCAATACTAACCCTGACCGTCTCTGTAACCCTAGCCCTCAACATAACCCTGACCCTAGGTCCAATCCTAACCCTAACCGTCTCTCTAACCTAGCACTCAACCTAACCCTAACTCTAGGTCCAATCCTAACCCTAACCGTCACTCCAACCCTAGCCCTCCACCTAACACTAACCCTAGGTCCAATCCTAACCCTAACCGTTTCTCTAACCCTACCCTTCAACATAACCCTAACCCTAGGTCCAATATTAACCCTAACCGTCTCTCTAACCCTAGCTCTCAACATAACCCTAACCCTAGCTCCAATCCTAACCCTGACCGACTCTCTAACCCTAGCCCTCAAAATAACCCTAACCCTACGTCCAATCCTAACCCTGACGGTCTCGCTAACCCTAGCCTTCAACAAAACCCTAACCCTAGGTCCAATCCTAACCCTAACCGTCTCTCTAACCCTAGCCCTCAACCCAACCCTAACCCTAGGTCGAATCCGAAGCCTAACCATCTCTCTAACCCTGGCCCTCAACATAAGCCTAAGCCTAGGTCCAATCCTTACCCTAACCGTCTCTCTAAACCTAGCCCTCAACGTAACCCTAACCCTAGGTCCAATCCTAACCCTGACCGTCTCTCTAACCCTAGCCCTCAACATAACCCTAACCCTAGGTCCAATCCTAACCCTGACCGTCTCTCTAACCCTAGCCCTCAACATAACCCTAACCCTAGGTCCAATCCTAACCCTGACCGTCTCTCTAACACTAGCCCTCAAAATAACCCTAACCCTAAGTCCAATCCTAACCCTGACCGTCTCTCTAACCCTAGCCCTCAACATAACCCACCCTAGGTCCAATCCTAACCCTAATCGTCTCTCTAACCCTAGCCCTCAACATAACCCTAACCCTAGGTCCAATCGTAACACTAACCGTCTATCTAAACCTAGCCCTCAACATAAGCCTAACACTAGGTCCAATCCTAACCTTAACCGTCTCTCTAACCCTATCCCTCAACATAACCCTAACCCTAGGTCCAATCCTAAGCCTAAACGTCCCTCTAACCCTAGCCCTCAACATAACACTAACCCTACCTCCAATCCTAACCCTGACCGACTCTCTAAACCTACCGCTCAAAATAACCCTAACCCTACGTCCAATCCTAACCCTAACCGTCTCGCTAACCCTAGCCCTCAACATAACCCTAACCCTAGGTCCAATCCTATCCCTAACAGTCTCTCTAACCCTAGCCCTCAACCCAACCCTAACCCTAGGTCCAATCCTTACCCTAACCGTCTCTCTAAAACTACCCCTCAACATAACCCTAACCCTAGGTCCAATCCTAACCCTGACCGTCTCTCTAACCCTAGCCCTCAACATAACCCTAACCCTAGGTCCAATGCTAACCCTGACCGTCTCTCTAACCCTAGCCTTCAACAAACCCTAACCCTAGGTCCAATCCTAACCCTGACCTTCTCTCTAACACTAGCCCTCAACATAACCCTAACCCTAGGTCCAATCCTAACCCTAACCGTCTCTCTATCCCGAGCCCTCAACATAACCCTAACCCTAGGTCCAATCCTAACCCTAACCGTCTCTCTAACCCTAACCCTCAACATAACCCTATCCCTAGGTCCAATCCTAACCCTAACCGTCTCTCTAACCCTAGCCCTCAAAATAACCCTAACCCTACGTCCAATCCTAACCCTGACTGTCTCGCTAACCCTAGCCCTCAACAAAACCCTAACCCTACCTCCAATCCTAACCCTAACCGTCTCTCTAACCCTAGCCCTCAACATAACACTAACCCTACCTCCAATCCTAACCCTGACCGACTCTCTAAACCTAGCCCTCAAAATAACCCTAACCCTACGTCCAATCTTAACCCTAAACGTCTCGCTAACCCTAGCCCTCAACATAACCCTAACCCTAGGTCCAATCCTAACCCTAACAGTCTCTCTAACCCTAGCCCTCAACCCAACCCTAACCCTAGGTCCAATCCTAACCCTAACCGTCTGTCTAACCCTAGCCCTCAACATAACCCTATCCCTAGGTCCAATTATAACCCTAACCGTCTCGCTAACCCTGGCCCTCAACATAACGCTAACCCTAGGTCCAATCCTAACCCTAAACGTCTCTCTAAACCTAGCCCTCAACCCAACCCTAACAATAGGACCATTCCTAACCCTAACCATCTCTCTAACCCTGGCCCTCAACATAACCCTAACCCTACGTCCAATCCTAACCCTAACCGTCTCGCTAACCCTGGCCCTCAACATAACGCTAACCCTAGGTCCAATCCAAACCCTAAACGTCTCTCTAAACCTAGCCCTCAACCCAACCCTAACAATAGGACCATTCCTAACCCTAACCATCTCTCTAACCCTGGCCCTCAACATAACCCTAACCCTAGGTCCAATCCTTACCCCAACCGTCTCTCTAAACCTAGCCCTCAACATACCCTAACCCTAGGTCCAATCCTAACCCTGACCGTCTCTGTAACCCTAGCACTCAACATAACCCTAACCCTAGGTCCAATCCTAACCCTAACCGTCTCTCTAACCCTAGCACTCAACCTAAGCCTAACCCTAGGTCCAATCCTAACCCTAACCGTTTCTCTAACCCTAGCTCTCAACATAACCCTAACCCTAGGTCCAATCCTAACCCTAACCGTCTCTCTAACCCTAGCTCTCAATATAACCCTAAACCTAGGTCCAGTCGTAACCCTAACCGTCTCTCTAACCCTAGCCTTCAACATAACCCTAACTCTAGGTCCAATCCTAACCCTAACCGTCTCTCTTACCCTAGCCCTCAACATAACCCTAACCCTAGCTCCAATCCTAACCCTGACCTACTCTCTAACCCTAGCCCTCAAAATAACCCTAACCCTACGTCCAATCCTAACCCTGACGGTATCGCTAACCCTAGCCCTCAACAAAACCCTAACCCTAGGTCCAATCCTAACCCTAACCGTCTCTCTAACCCTAGCCCTCAACATAACCCTAACCCTAGGTCCAATCCTAACCCTAACCATCTCTCTAACCCTGGCCCTCAACATAACCCTAACCCTAGGTCCAATCCTTACCCTAACCGTCTCTCAATCTAGCCCTCAACATAACCCTAACCCTAGGTCCAAACGTAACCCTAACCGTCTCTCTAACCCTAGCCCTCAACATAACCCTAACCCTAGGTCCAATCCTAACCCTAACCGTCTCTCTAACCCTAGCCCTCAACAAAAACCTAACCCTAATTCCAATCCTAACGCTGACCATGTCTGTAACCCTAGCCCTCAACATAACCCTAACCCTAGGTCAAATCCTAACCCTAACCGTCTCTATAACCCTAGCCCTCAACATAACCCTAACCCTAGGTCCAATCCTAACCCTAACCGTCTCTCCAACCCTAGCCCTCAACATAACCCTAACCCTAGCTCCAATCCTAACCCTAACCGACTGTCTAACCCTAGCCCTCAAAATAACCCTAACCCTACGTCCAATCCTAACCCTGACGGTCTCGCTAACCCTAGCCCTCAACAAAACCCTAACCCTAGGTCCAATCCTAATCCTAACCGTCTCTCTAACCCTAGCCCTCAACCCAACCCTAACCCTAGGTCCAATCCTAACCCTAACCATCTCTCTAACCCTGGTCCTCAACATAACCCTAACCCTAGGTCCAATCCTTACCCTAACCGTCTCTCTAAACCTAGCCCTTAACATAACCCTAACCCTAGGTCCAATAATAACCCTGACCGTCTCTCTAACCCTAGCCCTCAACATAACCCTAACCCTAGGTCCAATCCTAACCCTGACCGTCTCTCTAACCCTAGCCCTCAACATAACCCTAACCCTAGGTCCAATCTTAACCCTGACCGTCTCTCTAACACTAGCCCTCAACATAACCCTAACCCTAGGTCCAATCCTAACCCTAACCGTCTCTCTAACCCTAGCCCTCAACATAACCCTAACCCTAGGTCCAATCGTAACCCTAACCGTCTCTCTAACCCTAGCCCTCAACATAACCCTAACCCTAGGTCCAATCCTACCCCTAACCATCTCTTTAACCCTAGCCCTCAACATAACACTAACCCTACCTCCAATCCTAACCCTAACCGTCTCTCCAACCCTAGCCCTCAACATAACACTAACCCTACCTCCAATCCTTACTCTGACCGACTCTCTAAAACTAGCCCTCAAAATAACCCTAACCCTACGTCCAATCCTAACCCTAACCGTCTCGCTAAGCCTAGCCCTCAACATAACCCTAACCCTAGGTCCAATCCTAACCCTAACAGTCTCTCTAACCCTAGCCCTCAACCCAACCCTAACCCTAGGTCCAATCCTTACCCTAACTGTCTCTCTAAAACTAGCCCTCAACATAACCCTAACCCTAGGTCCAATCCTAACCCTAACCGTCTCTCTAACCCTAGCCCTCAACATAACCCTAACCCTAGGTCCAATGCTAACCCTGACCGACTCTCTAACCCTAGCCCTCAACATAACCCTAACCCTAGGTCCAATCCTAACCCTGACCGTCTCTCTAACACTAGCCCTCAACATAACCCTAACCCTAGGTCCAATCCTAACCCTGACCGTCTCTGTAACCCTAGCCCTCAACATAACCCTAACCCTAGGTCCAATCCTAACCCTAACCGTCTCTCTAACCCTAGCACTCAACCTAAGCCTAACCCTAGGTCCAATCCTAACCCTAACCGTTTCTCTAACCCTAGCTCTCAACATAACCCTAACCCTAGGTCCAATCCTAACCCTAACCGTCTCTCTAACCCTAGCTCTCAATATAACCCTAAACCTAGGTCCAGTCGTAACCCTAACCGTCTCTCTAACCCTAGCCTTCAACATAACCCTAACTCTAGGTCCAATCCTAACCCTAACCGTCTCTCTTACCCTAGCCCTCAACATAACCCTAACCCTAGCTCCAATCCTAACCCTGACCTACTCTCTAACCCTAGCCCTCAAAATAACCCTAACCCTACGTCCAATCCTAACCCTGACGGTATCGCTAACCCTAGCCCTCAACAAAACCCTAACCCTAGGTCCAATCCTAACCCTAACCGTCTCTCTAACCCTAGCCCTCAACATAACCCTAACCCTAGGTCCAATCCTAACCCTAACCATCTCTCTAACCCTGGCCCTCAACATAACCCTAACCCTAGGTCCAATCCTTACCCTAACCGTCTCTCAATCTAGCCCTCAACATAACCCTAACCCTAGGTCCAAACGTAACCCTAACCGTCTCTCTAACCCTAGCCCTCAACATAACCCTAACCCTAGGTCCAATCCTAACCCTAACCGTCTCTCTAACCCTAGCCCTCAACAAAAACCTAACCCTAATTCCAATCCTAACGCTGACCATGTCTGTAACCCTAGCCCTCAACATAACCCTAACCCTAGGTCAAATCCTAACCCTAACCGTCTCTATAACCCTAGCCCTCAACATAACCCTAACCCTAGGTCCAATCCTAACCCTAACCGTCTCTCCAACCCTAGCCCTCAACATAACCCTAACCCTAGCTCCAATCCTAACCCTAACCGACTGTCTAACCCTAGCCCTCAAAATAACCCTAACCCTACGTCCAATCCTAACCCTGACGGTCTCGCTAACCCTAGCCCTCAACAAAACCCTAACCCTAGGTCCAATCCTAATCCTAACCGTCTCTCTAACCCTAGCCCTCAACCCAACCCTAACCCTAGGTCCAATCCTAACCCTAACCATCTCTCTAACCCTGGTCCTCAACATAACCCTAACCCTAGGTCCAATCCTTACCCTAACCGTCTCTCTAAACCTAGCCCTTAACATAACCCTAACCCTAGGTCCAATAATAACCCTGACCGTCTCTCTAACCCTAGCCCTCAACATAACCCTAACCCTAGGTCCAATCCTAACCCTGACCGTCTCTCTAACCCTAGCCCTCAACATAACCCTAACCCTAGGTCCAATCTTAACCCTGACCGTCTCTCTAACACTAGCCCTCAACATAACCCTAACCCTAGGTCCAATCCTAACCCTAACCGTCTCTCTAACCCTAGCCCTCAACATAACCCTAACCCTAGGTCCAATCGTAACCCTAACCGTCTCTCTAACCCTAGCCCTCAACATAACCCTAACCCTAGGTCCAATCCTACCCCTAACCATCTCTTTAACCCTAGCCCTCAACATAACACTAACCCTACCTCCAATCCTAACCCTAACCGTCTCTCCAACCCTAGCCCTCAACATAACACTAACCCTACCTCCAATCCTTACTCTGACCGACTCTCTAAAACTAGCCCTCAAAATAACCCTAACCCTACGTCCAATCCTAACCCTAACCGTCTCGCTAAGCCTAGCCCTCAACATAACCCTAACCCTAGGTCCAATCCTAACCCTAACAGTCTCTCTAACCCTAGCCCTCAACCCAACCCTAACCCTAGGTCCAATCCTTACCCTAACTGTCTCTCTAAAACTAGCCCTCAACATAACCCTAACCCTAGGTCCAATCCTAACCCTAACCGTCTCTCTAACCCTAGCCCTCAACATAACCCTAACCCTAGGTCCAATGCTAACCCTGACCGACTCTCTAACCCTAGCCCTCAACATAACCCTAACCCTAGGTCCAATCCTAACCCTGACCGTCTCTCTAACACTAGCCCTCAACATAAATCTAACCCTAGGTCCAATCCACCCCCTTACCGTCGCTCTAACCCTAGCCCTCAACATACCCCTAACCGTAGGTCTAATCCTAACCCTAACCGTCTCTCTGACCCTAGCCCTCAACATAACCCTAACCCTAGGTCCAATCCTAACCCTAACCGTCTCTATAATCCTAGGCCTCAACCTAACCCTAACCCTAGGTCCAATCCTAACCCTAACCGTCTCTCTAACAGTAGCCCTCAACCTAACCCTAACCCTAGGTCCAATCCTCACCCTAACCGTCTCTCTAACAGTAGCCCTCAACCTAACCCTAACCCTAGGTCCAATCCTAACCCTAACCGTCTCTCTAACAGTAGCCCTCAACCTAACCCTAACCCTAGGTCCAATCCTCACCCTAACCGTCTCTCTAACCCTAGCGCTCAACATAACCCTAACCCTAGGTCCAATCCTCCCTCTTACCGTCTCTCTAACGCTAGCCATCAGCATAACTCTAACCCTAGGTCCAATCCTCCCCCTTTCCGTCTCTCTAACACTAGCCCTCAACATACCCCTAACCGTAGGTCTAATCCTAACCCTAACCGTCTCTCTGACCCTAGCCCTCAACATAACCCTAACCCTAGGTCCAATCCTAACCCTACCCGTCTCTCGAACCCTAGCCATCAACATAACCCTAACCCTAAGTCCAATCCTAACCCTAACCGTCTCTCTAACCGTAGCCCTCAACATAACCCTACCCCTAGCTCCAATCCTCACCCTAACCGTCTCTCTAACCCTAGCCCTCAACATAACCCTAACCCTAGGTCCAATCCTAACCCTAACCGTCTCTCTAACCCTAGCCCTCAACATAACCCTAACCCTAGGTCCAATCCTAACCCTAACCGTCTCTCTAACCCTAGCCCTCAACATAACGCTAACCCTAGGTCCAATCCTAACCCTAAGCGTCTCTCTAACCCTTGCCCTCAACATAACCCCAACCCTAGGTCCAATCCTATCCCTAACCGTCTCTCTAACCCTAGCCCTCAACAGAACCCTAACCCTACGTCCAATCCCCCCTCTTACCGTCTCTCTAACCCTAGCCCTCAACATAACCCTAACCCTAGGTCCAATCCTCCCCCTTACCGTCTCTCTAACCCTAGCCCTCAACATAACCCTAACCCTAGCTCCAATCCTAACCCTAACCGTCTCCCTAACACTAGCCCTCAACATAACCCCAACCCTAGGTCCAATCCTAACCCTAACCGTCTCTCTAACCCTAGCCCTCAACATAACCCCAACCCTAGGTCCAATCCTAACCCTAACCGTCTCTCTAACCCTAGCCCTCAACATACCCCTAACCGTAGGTGTAATCCTAACCCTAACCGTCTCTCTGACCCTATCCCTCAACATAACCCTAACCCTAGGTCCAATCCTAACCCTAACCGTCTCTCTAGATCTAGCCCTCAACATAACCCTAACCCTAGGTCCAATCCTAACCCTAACGGTCTCTCGAACCCTAGCCCTCAACATAACCCTACCCCTAGGTCCAATCCTCACCGTAACCGTCTCTCTAACCCTAGCCCTCAACTTAAACCTAACCCTAAGTCCAATCCTAACCCTAACCGTCTCTATAACCCTAGCCCTCAACCTAACCTTAACCCTAGGTCCAATCCTAACCCTAACCGGATCTCTAACCCTAGCGCTCAACATAACCCTAACCCTAGCTCCAATCCTAACCCTAACCGGATCTCTAACCCTAGCCCTCAACATAACCCTAACCCTAGGTCCAATCGTAACCCTAACGGTCTCTCTAACCCTAGCCGTCAACATAACCCTAACCCTAGGTCCAATACTAACCCTAACCGGATCTCTAACCCTAGCCCTCAACTTAACCCTAACCCTAGGTCCAATCCTAACCCTAACCGGATCTCTAACCCTAGCCCTCAACATAACCCTAACCCTAGGTCCAATCCTAACCCTAACCGGATCTCTAACCCTACCCCCAACATAACACTAACCCTAGGTCCAATCCTCACCCTAACCGTCTCTCTAACCCTAACCCTCAACATAACCCTAACCCTAGGTCCAATCCTCACCCTAACCGTCTCTCTAACCCTAGCCCTCAACATAACCCTAACCCTAGGTCCAATCCTCCCTCTTACCGTCTCTCTAACCCTAGCCCTCAACATACCCCTAACCGTAGGTCTAATCCTAACCCTAACCGTCTCTCTGACCCTAGCCCTCAACATAACCCTAACCCTAGGTCCAATCCTAACCCTAACCGTCTCTATAACCCTAGCCCTCAACCTAACCCTAACCCTAGGTCCAATCCTAACCCTAACCGTCTCTCTAACAGTAGCCCTCAACCTAACCCTACCCCTAGGTCCAATCCTCACCGTAACCGTCTCTCTAACCCTAGCCCTCAACTTAAACCTAACCCTAAGTCCAATCATAACCCTAACCCTCTCTCTGACCCTATCCCTCAACATAACCCTAAACCTAGGTCCAATCGTAACCCTAACCGTCTCTCTAAACCTAGCCCTCAACATAACCCTAACCCTAGGTCCAATCCTAACCCTAACAGTCTCTCTAACCCTAGACCTCAACATAACCCTAACCCTAGCTCCAATCCTAACCTTGACCGACTCTCTAACCCTAGCCCTCAAAATAACTCTAATCCTAGGTCCAATCCTAACCCTGACGGTCTCGCTAACCCTAGCCCTCAACAAAACCCTAACCCTAGGTCCAATCCTAACCCTAACCGTCTCTCTAACCCTAGCCCTCAACCCAACCCTAACCCTAGGTCCAATCCTAACCCTAACCATCTCTCTAACCCTGGCCCTCAACATAACCCTAACCTAGGTCCAATCCTAACCCTAACCATCTCTCTAAACCTGGCCCTCAACATAACCCTAACCTAGGTCCAATCCTTACCCTAACCGTCTCTCTAAACCTAGCCCTCAACATAACCCTAACCGTAGGTCCAATCCTAACGCTGACCGTCTCTCTAACCCTAGCCCTCAACATAACACTAACCCTAGGTCCAATCCTAACCCTAACCGTCTCTCTAAACCTAGCCCTCAACATAACAGTAACCCTAGCTCCAATCCTAACCCTGACCGACACTCTAAACCTAGCCCTCAAACTAACCCTAACCCTACGTCCAATCCTAACCCTAACCGTCTCTCTAACCCTACCTTCAAAATAACCCTAACCCTACGTCCAATCCTAACCCTAACCGTCTCGCTAACGCTAGCCTTCAACATAACCCTAACCCTAGGTCCAATCCTAACCCTAACCGTCTCTCTAACCCTAGCCCTCAAAATAACCCTAACCCTACGTCCAATCCTAACCCTAACCGTCTCGCTAACCCTAGCCCTCAACATAACCCTAACCCTAGGTCCAATCCTAACCCTAACCGTCTCTCTAACCCTAGCCCTCAACCCAACCCGAACAATAGGACCAATCCTAACCCTAACCATCTCTCTAACCCTGGCCCTCAACATAACGCTAACCCTAGGTCCAATCCTCACCCCAACCGTCTCTCTAAACCTAGCCCTCAACATAACCCTAACCCTAGGTCCAATCCTAACCCTGACCGTCTCTCTAACCCTAGCCCTCAACATAACCCTAACCCTTGGTCCAATCCTAACCCTGACCGTCTCTCTAACACTAGCCCTCAACATAACCCTAACCCTAGGTCCAATCCTAACCCTAACAGTCTCTCTAACCCTAGCCCTCAACATAACCCTAACCCTAGGTCCAATCCTAACCCTAACCGTCTCTCTACCCTAGCACTCAACCTAACCCTAACCCTAGGTCCAATCCTAACCCTAACTGTCTCTCTAACCCTTAGCCCTCAACATAACCCTAACCCTGGTCCAATTTTAACCCTAACCGTCTCTCTAACCCTAGCCCTCAACAAACCCTAACCCTAGGTCCAATCCTAACCCTAACCATCTCTCTAACCATAGCCCTCAACATAACCCTAAACCTAGGTCCAATCGTAACCCTAACCGTCTCTCTAAACCTAGCACTCAACATAACCCTAACCCTAGGTCCAATCCTCACCCCAACCATCTCTCTAAACCTAGCACTCAACATAACCCTAACCCTACGTCCAATCTTAACCCTGACCGTCTCTCTAACACTAGCCCTCAACATAACCCTAACCCTAGGTCCAATCCTAACCCTGACCGTCTCTCTAACCTAGCCCTCAACATAACCCACCCTAGGTCCAATACTAACCCTAACAGTCTCTCTAACCCTAGCCCTCAACATAACCCTAACCCTAGGTCCAATCGTAAGCCTAACCGTCTCTCTAACCCTAGCCCTCAACCCAACCCTAACAATAGGACCAATCCTAACCCTAACAATCTCTCTAACCCTGGCCATCAACATAACCCTAACCCTAGGTCCAATCCTCACCCCAACCATCTCTAAACCTAGCCCTCAACATAACCCTAACCCTAGGTCCAATCCTAACCCTGACCGTCTCTCTAACCCTAGCCCTCAACATAACGCTAACCCTAGGTCCAATCCTAACCCTAACCATCTCTCTAACCCTGGCTCTCAACATAACCCTAACCCTAGGTCCAATCTTTCCCTAACCGTCTCTCTAAACCTAGCCCTCAACATAACCCTAACCCTAGGTCCAATACTAACCCTGACCGTCTCTGTAACCCTAGCCCTCAACATAACCCTGACCCTAGGTCCAATCCTAACCCTAACCGTCTCTCTAACCCTACCCTCAAAATAATGCTAACCCTACGTCCAATCCTAACCCTAACCGTCTCGCTAACGCTAGCCCTCAACATAACCCTAACCCTAGGTCCAATCCTAACCCTAACCGTCTCTCTAACCCTAGCCCTCAAAATAACCCTAACCCTACGTCCAATCCTAACCCTAACCGTCTCGCTAACCCTAGCCCTCAACATAACCCTAACCCTAGGTCCAATCCTAACCCTAACCGTCTCTCTAACCCTAGCCCTCAACCCAACCCGAACAATAGGACCAATCCTAACCCTAACCATCTCTCTAACCCTGGCCCTTAACATAACGCTAACCCTAGGTCCAATCCTCACACCAACCGTCTCTCTAAACCTAGCCCTCAACATAACCCTAACCCTAGGTAAAATCCTAACCCTGATCGTCTCTCTAAACCTAGCCCTCAACATAACCCTAACCCTTGGTCCAATCCTAACCCTGACCGTCTCTCTAACACTAGCCCTCAACATAACCCTAACCCTAGGTCCAATCCTAACCCTAACAGTCTCTCTAACCCTAGCCCTCAACATAACCCTAACCCTAGGTCCAATCCTAACCCTAACCGTCACTCTAACCCTAGCACTCAACCTAACCCTAACCCTAGGTCCAATCCTAACCCTAACCGTCTCTCTAACCCTAGCCCTCAACCCAACCCGAACAATAGGACCAATCCTAACATTAACCATCTCTCTAACCCTGGCCCTCAACATAGCGCCTACCCTAGGTCCAATCCTCACCCCAACCGTCTCTCTAAACCTAGCCCTCAAGATAACCCTAACCCTAGGTCCAATCCTAACCCTGACCGTCTCTCTAACCCTAGCCCTCAACATAACCCTAACCCTTGGTCCAATCCTAACCCTGACCGTCTCTCTAACACTAGCCCTCAACATAACCCTAACCCTAGGTCCAATCCTAACCCTAACAGTCTCTCTAACCCTAGCCCTCAACATAACCCTAACCCTAGGTCCAATCCTAACCCTAACCGTCTCTCTAACCCTAGCACTCAACATAACCCTAACCCTAGGTCCAATCCTAACCCTAACTGTCTCTCTAACCCTAGCCCTCAACATAACCCTAACCCTAGGTCCAATCTTAACCCTAACCGTCTCTCTAACCCTAGCCCTCAGCAAACCCTAACCCTAGGTCCAATCCTAACCCTAACCGTCTCTCTAACCATAGCCCTCAACATAACCCTAAACCTAGGTCCAATCGTAACCCTAACCGTCTCTCTAAACCTAGCCCTCAACATAACCCTAACCCTATGTCCAATCCTAACCCTAACCGTCTCTCTAACCCTAGACCTCAACATAACCCTAACCCTAGCTCCAATCCTAACCTTGACCGACTCTCTAACCCTAGCCCTCAAAATAACTCTAATCCTAGGTCCAATCCTAACCCTGACCGACTCTCTAAACCTAGCCCTCAAACTAACCCTAACCCTACGTCCAATCCTAACCCTAACCGTCTCTCTAACCCTACCCTCAAAATAACCCTAACCCTACGTCCAATCCTAACCCTAACCGTCTCGCTAACGCTAGCCCTCAACATAACCCTAACCCTAGGTCCAATCCTAACCCTAACCGTCTCTCTAACCCTAGCCCTCAAAATAACCCTAACCCTACGTCCAATCCTAACCCTAACCGTCTCGCTAACCCTAGCCCTCAACATAACCCTAACCCTAGGTCCAATCCTAACCCTACCCGTCTCTCTAACCCTAGCCCTCAACCCAACCCGAACAATAGGACCAATCCTAACCCTAACCATCTCTCTAACCCTGGCCCTCAACATAACGCTAACCCTAGGTCCAATCCTCACCCCAACCGTCTCTCTAAACCTAGCCCTCAACATAACCTTAACACTAGGTCCAATCCTAACCCTGACCGTCTCTCTAACCCTAGCACTCAACCTAACCCTAACCCTAGGTCCAATCCTAACCCTAACCGTCTCTCTAACCCTAGCACTCAACCTAACCCTAACCCTAGGTCCAATCCTAACCCTAACAGTCTCTCTAACCCTAGCCCTCAACATAACCCAAACCCTAGGTCCAATCCTAACCCTAACCGTCTCTCTAACCCTAGCACTCAACCTAACCCTAACCCTCGGTCCAATTCTAACCCTAACTGTCTCTCTAACCCTAGCCCTCAACATAACCCTAACCCTAGGTCCAATCTTAACCCTAACCGTCTCTCTAACCCTAGCCCTCAACAAACCCTAACCCTAGGTCCAATCCTAACCCTAACCGTCTCTCTAACCCTAGCCCTCAACATAACCCTAACCGTAGGTCCAATCCTAACCCTGACCATCTCTCTAACCCTAGCCCTCAACATAACCCTAACCCTAGGTCCAATCTTAACCCTGACCGTCTCTCTAACACTAGCCCTCAACATAACCCTAACCCTAGGTCCAATCCTAACCCTGACCGTCTCTCTAACCTAGCCCTCAACATAACCCACCCTCGGTCCAATCCTAACCCTAACTGTCTCTCTAACCCTAGCCCTCAACATAACCCTAACCCTACGTCCAATCTTAACCCTAAACGTCTCGCTAACCCTAGCCCTCAACATAACCCTAACCCTAGGTCCAATCCTAACCCTAACAGTCTCTCTAACCCTAGCCCTCAACCCAACCCTAACCCTAGGTCCAATCCTAACCCTAACCGTCTGTCTAACCCTAGCCCTCAACATAACCCTATCCCTAGGTCCAATTATAACCCTAACCGTCTCGCTAACCCTGGCCCTCAACATAACGCTAACCCTAGGTCCAATCCTAACCCTAAACGTCTCTCTAAACCTAGCCCTCAACCCAACCCTAACAATAGGACCATTCCTAACCCTAACCATCTCTCTAACCCTGGCCCTCAACATAACCCTAACCCTACGTCCAATCCTAACCCTAACCGTCTCGCTAACCCTGGCCCTCAACATAACGCTAACCCTAGGTCCAATCCTAACCCTAAACGTCTCTCTAAACCTAGCCCTCAACCCAACCCTAACAATAGGACCATTCCTAACCCTAACCATCTCTCTAACCCTGGCCCTCAACATAACCCTAACCCTAGGTCCAATCCTTACCCCAACCGTCTCTCTAAACCTAGCCCTCAACATACCCTAACCCTAGGTCCAATCCTAACCCTGACCGTCTCTGTAACCCTAGCACTCAACATAACCCTAACCCTAGGTCCAATCCTAACCCTAACCGTCTCTCTAACCCTAGCACTCAACCTAAGCCTAACCCTAGGTCCAATCCTAACCCTAACCATTTCTCTAACCCTAGCTCTCAACATAACCCTAACCCTAGGTCCAATCCTAACCCTAACCGTCTCTCTAACCCTAGCTCTCAATATAACCCTAAACCTAGGTCCAGTCGTAACCCTAACCGTCTCTCTAACCCTAGCCTTCAACATAACCCTAACCCTAGGTCCAATCCTAACCCTAACCGTCTCTCTTACCCTAGCCCTCAACATAACCCTAACCCTAGCTCCAATCCTAACCCTGACCGACTCTCTAACCCTAGCCCTCAAAATAACCCTAACCCTACGTCCAATCCTAACCCTGACGGTATCGCTAACCCTAGCCCTCAACAAAACCCTAACCCTAGGTCCAATCCTAACCCTAACCGTCTCTCTAACCCTAGCCCTCAACATAACCCTAACCCTAGGTCCAATCCTAACCCTAACCGTCTCTCTAACCCTAGCCCTCAACAAAAACCTAACCCTAATTCCAATCCTAACGCTGACCATGTCTGTAACCCTAGCCCTCAACATAACCCTAACCCTAGGTCAAATCCTAACCCTAACCGTCTCTATAACCCTAGCCCTCAACATAACCCTAACCCTAGGTCCAATCCTAACCCTGACCGTCTCTCTAACCTAGCCGTCAACATAACCCACCCTAGGTCCAATCCTAACCCTAACCGTCTCTCTAACCCTAGCCCTCAACATAACCCTAACCCTAGGTCCAATCGTAAGCCTAACCGTCTCTCTAACCCTAGCCCTCAACCCAACCCTAACAATAGGACCAATCCTAACCCTAACCATCTCTCTAACCCTGGCCCTCAACATAACCCTAACCCTAGGTCCAATCCTTACCCTAACCGTCTCTCTAAACCTAGCCCTCAACATAACCCTAACCCTAGGTCCAATACTAACCCTGACCGTCTCTGTAACCCTAGCCCTCAACATAACCCTGACCCTAGGTCCAATCCTAACCCTAACCGTCTCTCTAACCTAGCACTCAACCTAACCCTAACTCTAGGTCCAATCCTAACCCTAACCGTCACTCCAACCCTAGCCCTCCACCTAACACTAACCCTAGGTCCAATCCTAACCCTAACCGTTTCTCTAACCCTACCCTTCAACATAACCCTAACCCTAGGTCCAATATTAACCCTAACCGTCTCTCTAAACCTAGCCCTCAAGATAACCCTAACCCTAGGTCCAATCCTAACCCTGACCGTCTCTCTAACCCTAGCCCTCAACATAACCCTAACCCTTGGTCCAATCCTAACCCTGACCGTCTCTCTAACACTAGCCCTCAACATAACCCTAACCCTAGGTCCAATCCTAACCCTAACAGTCTCTCTAACCCTAGCCCTCAACATAACCCTAACCCTAGGTCCAATCCTAACCCTAACCGTCTCTCTAACCCTAGCACTCAACATAACCCTAACCCTAGGTCCAATCCTAACCCTAACTGTCTCTCTAACCCTAGCCCTCAACATAACCCTAACCCTAGGTCCAATCTTAACCCTAACCGTCTCTCTAACCCTAGCCCTCAGCAAACCCTAACCCTAGGTCCAATCCTAACCCTAACCGTCTCTCTAACCATAGCCCTCAACATAACCCTAAACCTAGGTCCAATCGTAACCCTAACCGTCTCTCTAAACCTAGCCCTCAACATAACCCTAACCCTAGGTCCAATCCTAACCCTAACCGTCTCTCTAACCCTAGACCTCAACATGACCCTAACCCTAGCTCCAATCCTAACCTTGACCGACTCTCTAACCCTAGCCCTCAAAATAACTCTAATCCTAGGTCCAATCCTAACCCTGACCGACTCTCTAAACCTAGCCCTCAAACTAACCCTAACCCTACGTCCAATCCTAACCCTAACCGTCTCTCTAACCCTACCCTCAAAATAACCCTAACCCTACGTCCAATCCTAACCCTAACCGTCTCGCTAACGCTAGCCCTCAACATAACCCTAACCCTAGGTCCAATCCTAACCCTAACCGTCTCTCTAACCCTAGCCCTCAAAATAACCCTAACCCTACGTCCAATCCTAACCCTAACCGTCTCGCTAACCCTAGCCCTCAACATAACCCTAACCCTAGGTCCAATCCTAACCCTACCCGTCTCTCTAACCCTAGCCCTCAACCCAACCCGAACAATAGGACCAATCCTAACCCTAACCATCTCTCTAACCCTGGCCCTCAACATAACGCTAACCCTAGGTCCAATCCTCACCCCAACCGTCTCTCTAAACCTAGCCCTCAACATAACCTTAACACTAGGTCCAATCCTAACCCTGACCGTCTCTCTAACCCTAGCACTCAACCTAACCCTAACCCTAGGTCCAATCCTAACCCTAACCGTCTCTCTAACCCTAGCACTCAACCTAACCCTAACCCTAGGTCCAATCCTAACCCTAACAGTCTCTCTAACCCTAGCCCTCAACATAACCCAAACCCTAGGTCCAATCCTAACCCTAACCGTCTCTCTAACCCTAGCACTCAACCTAACCCTAACCCTCGGTCCAATCCTAACCCTAACTGTCTCTCTAACCCTAGCCCTCAACATAACCCTAACCCTAGGTCCAATCTTAACCCTAACCGTCTCTCTAACCCTAGCCCTCAACAAACCCTAACCCTAGGTCCAATCCTAACCCTAACCGTCTCTCTAACCCTAGCCCTCAACATAACCCTAACCGTAGGTCCAATCCTAACCCTGACCATCTCTCTAACCCTAGCCCTCAACATAACCCTAACCCTAGGTCCAATCTTAACCCTGACCGTCTCTCTAACACTAGCCCTCAACATAACCCTAACCCTAGGTCCAATCCTAACCCTGACCGTCTCTCTAACCTAGCCCTCAACATAACCCACCCTCGGTCCAATCCTAACCCTAACTGTCTCTCTAACCCTAGCCCTCAACATAACCCTAACCCTACGTCCAATCTTGACCCTAAACGTCTCGCTAACCCTAGCCCTCAACATAACCCTAACCCTAGGTCCAATCCTAACCCTAACAGTCTCTCTAACCCTAGCCCTCAACCCAACCCTAACCCTAGGTCCAATCCTAACCCTAACCGTCTGTCTAACCCTAGCCCTCAACATAACCCTATCCCTAGGTCCAATTATAACCCTAACCGTCTCGCTAACCCTGGCCCTCAACATAACGCTAACCCTAGGTCCAATCCTAAGCTAAACGTCTCTCTAAACCTAGCCCTCAACCCAACCCTAACAATAGGACCATTCCTAACCCTAACCATCTCTCTAACCCTGGCCCTCAACATAACCCTAACCCTACGTCCAATCCTAACCCTAACCGTCTCGCTAACCCTGGCCCTCAACATAACGCTAACCCTAGGTCCAATCCTAACCCTAAACGTCTCTCTAAACCTAGCCCTCAACCCAACCCTAACAATAGGACCATTCCTAACCCTAACCATCTCTCTAACCCTGGCCCTCAACATAACCCTAACCCTAGGTCCAATCCTTACCCCAACCGTCTCTCTAAACCTAGCCCTCAACATACCCTAACCCTAGGTCCAATCCTAACCCTGACCGTCTCTGTAACCCTAGCACTCAACATAACCCTAACCCTAGGTCCAATCCTAACCCTAACCGTCTCTCTAACCCTAGCACTCAACCTAAGCCTAACCCTAGGTCCAATCCTAACCCTAACCGTTTCTCTAACCCTAGCTCTCAACATAACCCTAACCCTAGGTCCAATCCTAACCCTAACCGTCTCTCTAACCCTAGCTCTCAATATAACCCTAAACCTAGGTCCAGTCGTAACCCTAACCGTCTCTCTAACCCTAGCCTTCAACATAACCCTAACCCTAGGTCCAATCCTAACCCTAACCGTCTCTCTTACCCTAGCCCTCAACATAACCCTAACCCTAGCTCCAATCCTAACCCTGACCGACTCTCTAACCCTAGCCCTCAAAATAACCCTAACCCTACGTCCAATCCTAACCCTGACGGTATCGCTAACCCTAGCCCTCAACAAAACCCTAACCCTAGGTCCAATCCTAACCCTAACCGTCTCTCTAACCCTAGCCCTCAACATAACCCTAACCCTAGGTCCAATCCTAACCCTAACCATCTCTCTAACCCTGGCCCTCAACATAACCCTAACCCTAGGTCCAATCCTTACCCTAACCGTCTCTCAACCTAGCCCTCAACATAACCCTAACCCTAGGTCCAAACGTAACCCTAACCGTCTCTCTAACCCTAGCCCTCAACATAACCCTAACCCTAGGTCCAATCCTAACCCTAACCGTCTCTCTAACCCTAGCCCTCAACAAAAACCTAACCCTAATTCCAATCCTAACGCTGACCATGTCTGTAACCCTAGCCCTCAATATAACCCTAACCCTAGGTCAAATCCTAACCCTAACCGTCTCTATAACCCTAGCCCTCAACATAACCCTAACCCTAGGTCCAATCCTAACCCTGACCGTCTCTCTAACCTAGCCCTCAACATAACCCACCCTAGGTCCAATCCTAACCCTAACCGTCTCTCTAACCCTAGCCCTCAACATAACCCTAACCCTAGGTCCAATCGTAAGCCTAACCGTCTCTCTAACCCTAGCCCTCAACCCAACCCTAACAATAGGACCAATCCTAACCCTAACCATCTCTCTAACCCTGGCCCTCAACATAACCCTAACCCTAGGTCCAATCCTTACCCTAACCGTCTCTCTAAACCTAGCCCTCAACATAACCCTAACCCTAGGTCCAATACTAACCCTGACCGTCTCTGTAACCCTAGCCCTCAACATAACCCTGACCCTAGGTCCAATCCTAACCCTAACCGTCTCTCTAACCTAGCACTCAACCTAACCCTAACTCTAGGTCCAATCCTAACCCTAACCGTCACTCCAACCCTAGCCCTCCACCTAACACTAACCCTAGGTCCAATCCTAACCCTAACCGTTTCTCTAACCCTACCCTTCAACATAACCCTAACCCTAGGTCCAATATTAACCCTAACCGTCTCTCTAACCCTAGCTCTCAACATAACCCTAACCCTAGCTCCAATCCTAACCCTGACCGACTCTCTAACCCTAGCCCTCAAAATAACCCTAACCCTACGTCCAATCCTAACCCTGACGGTCTCGCTAACCCTAGCCTTCAACAAAACCCTAACCCTAGGTCCAATCCTAACCCTAACCGTCTCTCTAACCCTAGCCCTCAACCCAACCCTAACCCTAGGTCGAATCCGAAGCCTAACCATCTCTCTAACCCTGGCCCTCAACATAAGCCTAAGCCTAGGTCCAATCCTTACCCTAACCGTCTCTCTAAACCTAGCCCTCAACGTAACCCTAACCCTAGGTCCAATCCTAACCCTGACCGTCTCTCTAACCCTAGCCCTCAACATAACCCTAACCCTAGGTCCAATCCTAACCCTGACCGTCTCTCTAACCCTAGCCCTCAACATAACCCTAACCCTAGGTCCAATCCTAACCCTGACCGTCTCTCTAACACTAGCCCTCAAAATAACCCTAACCCTAAGTCCAATCCTAACCCTGACCGTCTCTCTAACCCTAGCCCTCAACATAACCCACCCTAGGTCCAATCCTAACCCTAATCGTCTCTCTAACCCTAGCCCTCAACATAACCCTAACCCTAGGTCCAATCGTAACACTAACCGTCTATCTAAACCTAGCCCTCAACATAAGCCTAACACTAGGTCCAATCCTAACCTTAACCGTCTCTCTAACCCTATCCCTCAACATAACCCTAACCCTAGGTCCAATCCTAAGCCTAAACGTCCCTCTAACCCTAGCCCTCAACATAACACTAACCCTACCTCCAATCCTAACCCTGACCGACTCTCTAAACCTACCGCTCAAAATAACCCTAACCCTACGTCCAATCCTAACCCTAACCGTCTCGCTAACCCTAGCCCTCAACATAACCCTAACCCTAGGTCCAATCCTATCCCTAACAGTCTCTCTAACCCTAGCCCTCAACCCAACCCTAACCCTAGGTCCAATCCTTACCCTAACCGTCTCTCTAAAACTACCCCTCAACATAACCCTAACCCTAGGTCCAATCCTAACCCTGACCGTCTCTCTAACCCTAGCCCTCAACATAACCCTAACCCTAGGTCCAATGCTAACCCTGACCGTCTCTCTAACCCTAGCCTTCAACAAACCCTAACCCTAGGTCCAATCCTAACCCTGACCTTCTCTCTAACACTAGCCCTCAACATAACCCTAACCCTAGGTCCAATCCTAACCCTAACCGTCTCTCTATCCCGAGCCCTCAACATAACCCTAACCCTAGGTCCAATCCTAACCCTAACCGTCTCTCTAACCCTAACCCTCAACATAACCCTATCCCTAGGTCCAATCCTAACCCTAACCGTCTCTCTAACCCTAGCCCTCAAAATAACCCTAACCCTACGTCCAATCCTAACCCTGACTGTCTCGCTAACCCTAGCCCTCAACAAAACCCTAACCCTACCTCCAATCCTAACCCTAACCGTCTCTCTAACCCTAGCCCTCAACATAACACTAACCCTACCTCCAATCCTAACCCTGACCGACTCTCTAAACCTAGCCCTCAAAATAACCCTAACCCTACGTCCAATCTTAACCCTAAACGTCTCGCTAACCCTAGCCCTCAACATAACCCTAACCCTAGGTCCAATCCTAACCCTAACAGTCTCTCTAACCCTAGCCCTCAACCCAACCCTAACCCTAGGTCCAATCCTAACCCTAACCGTCTGTCTAACCCTAGCCCTCAACATAACCCTATCCCTAGGTCCAATTATAACCCTAACCGTCTCGCTAACCCTGGCCCTCAACATAACGCTAACCCTAGGTCCAATCCTAACCCTAAACGTCTCTCTAAACCTAGCCCTCAACCCAACCCTAACAATAGGACCATTCCTAACCCTAACCATCTCTCTAACCCTGGCCCTCAACATAACCCTAACCCTACGTCCAATCCTAACCCTAACCGTCTCGCTAACCCTGGCCCTCAACATAACGCTAACCCTAGGTCCAATCCAAACCCTAAACGTCTCTCTAAACCTAGCCCTCAACCCAACCCTAACAATAGGACCATTCCTAACCCTAACCATCTCTCTAACCCTGGCCCTCAACATAACCCTAACCCTAGGTCCAATCCTTACCCCAACCGTCTCTCTAAACCTAGCCCTCAACATACCCTAACCCTAGGTCCAATCCTAACCCTGACCGTCTCTGTAACCCTAGCACTCAACATAACCCTAACCCTAGGTCCAATCCTAACCCTAACCGTCTCTCTAACCCTAGCACTCAACCTAAGCCTAACCCTAGGTCCAATCCTAACCCTAACCGTTTCTCTAACCCTAGCTCTCAACATAACCCTAACCCTAGGTCCAATCCTAACCCTAACCGTCTCTCTAACCCTAGCTCTCAATATAACCCTAAACCTAGGTCCAGTCGTAACCCTAACCGTCTCTCTAACCCTAGCCTTCAACATAACCCTAACTCTAGGTCCAATCCTAACCCTAACCGTCTCTCTTACCCTAGCCCTCAACATAACCCTAACCCTAGCTCCAATCCTAACCCTGACCTACTCTCTAACCCTAGCCCTCAAAATAACCCTAACCCTACGTCCAATCCTAACCCTGACGGTATCGCTAACCCTAGCCCTCAACAAAACCCTAACCCTAGGTCCAATCCTAACCCTAACCGTCTCTCTAACCCTAGCCCTCAACATAACCCTAACCCTAGGTCCAATCCTAACCCTAACCATCTCTCTAACCCTGGCCCTCAACATAACCCTAACCCTAGGTCCAATCCTTACCCTAACCGTCTCTCAATCTAGCCCTCAACATAACCCTAACCCTAGGTCCAAACGTAACCCTAACCGTCTCTCTAACCCTAGCCCTCAACATAACCCTAACCCTAGGTCCAATCCTAACCCTAACCGTCTCTCTAACCCTAGCCCTCAACAAAAACCTAACCCTAATTCCAATCCTAACGCTGACCATGTCTGTAACCCTAGCCCTCAACATAACCCTAACCCTAGGTCAAATCCTAACCCTAACCGTCTCTATAACCCTAGCCCTCAACATAACCCTAACCCTAGGTCCAATCCTAACCCTAACCGTCTCTCCAACCCTAGCCCTCAACATAACCCTAACCCTAGCTCCAATCCTAACCCTAACCGACTGTCTAACCCTAGCCCTCAAAATAACCCTAACCCTACGTCCAATCCTAACCCTGACGGTCTCGCTAACCCTAGCCCTCAACAAAACCCTAACCCTAGGTCCAATCCTAATCCTAACCGTCTCTCTAACCCTAGCCCTCAACCCAACCCTAACCCTAGGTCCAATCCTAACCCTAACCATCTCTCTAACCCTGGTCCTCAACATAACCCTAACCCTAGGTCCAATCCTTACCCTAACCGTCTCTCTAAACCTAGCCCTTAACATAACCCTAACCCTAGGTCCAATAATAACCCTGACCGTCTCTCTAACCCTAGCCCTCAACATAACCCTAACCCTAGGTCCAATCCTAACCCTGACCGTCTCTCTAACCCTAGCCCTCAACATAACCCTAACCCTAGGTCCAATCTTAACCCTGACCGTCTCTCTAACACTAGCCCTCAACATAACCCTAACCCTAGGTCCAATCCTAACCCTAACCGTCTCTCTAACCCTAGCCCTCAACATAACCCTAACCCTAGGTCCAATCGTAACCCTAACCGTCTCTCTAACCCTAGCCCTCAACATAACCCTAACCCTAGGTCCAATCCTACCCCTAACCATCTCTTTAACCCTAGCCCTCAACATAACACTAACCCTACCTCCAATCCTAACCCTAACCGTCTCTCCAACCCTAGCCCTCAACATAACACTAACCCTACCTCCAATCCTTACTCTGACCGACTCTCTAAAACTAGCCCTCAAAATAACCCTAACCCTACGTCCAATCCTAACCCTAACCGTCTCGCTAAGCCTAGCCCTCAACATAACCCTAACCCTAGGTCCAATCCTAACCCTAACAGTCTCTCTAACCCTAGCCCTCAACCCAACCCTAACCCTAGGTCCAATCCTTACCCTAACTGTCTCTCTAAAACTAGCCCTCAACATAACCCTAACCCTAGGTCCAATCCTAACCCTAACCGTCTCTCTAACCCTAGCCCTCAACATAACCCTAACCCTAGGTCCAATGCTAACCCTGACCGACTCTCTAACCCTAGCCCTCAACATAACCCTAACCCTAGGTCCAATCCTAACCCTGACCGTCTCTCTAACACTAGCCCTCAACATAACCCTAACCCTAGGTCCAATCCTAACCCTGACCGTCTCTGTAACCCTAGCCCTCAACATAACCCTAACCCTAGGTCCAATCCTAACCCTAACCGTCTCTCTAACCCTAGCACTCAACCTAAGCCTAACCCTAGGTCCAATCCTAACCCTAACCGTTTCTCTAACCCTAGCTCTCAACATAACCCTAACCCTAGGTCCAATCCTAACCCTAACCGTCTCTCTAACCCTAGCTCTCAATATAACCCTAAACCTAGGTCCAGTCGTAACCCTAACCGTCTCTCTAACCCTAGCCTTCAACATAACCCTAACTCTAGGTCCAATCCTAACCCTAACCGTCTCTCTTACCCTAGCCCTCAACATAACCCTAACCCTAGCTCCAATCCTAACCCTGACCTACTCTCTAACCCTAGCCCTCAAAATAACCCTAACCCTACGTCCAATCCTAACCCTGACGGTATCGCTAACCCTAGCCCTCAACAAAACCCTAACCCTAGGTCCAATCCTAACCCTAACCGTCTCTCTAACCCTAGCCCTCAACATAACCCTAACCCTAGGTCCAATCCTAACCCTAACCATCTCTCTAACCCTGGCCCTCAACATAACCCTAACCCTAGGTCCAATCCTTACCCTAACCGTCTCTCAATCTAGCCCTCAACATAACCCTAACCCTAGGTCCAAACGTAACCCTAACCGTCTCTCTAACCCTAGCCCTCAACATAACCCTAACCCTAGGTCCAATCCTAACCCTAACCGTCTCTCTAACCCTAGCCCTCAACAAAAACCTAACCCTAATTCCAATCCTAACGCTGACCATGTCTGTAACCCTAGCCCTCAACATAACCCTAACCCTAGGTCAAATCCTAACCCTAACCGTCTCTATAACCCTAGCCCTCAACATAACCCTAACCCTAGGTCCAATCCTAACCCTAACCGTCTCTCCAACCCTAGCCCTCAACATAACCCTAACCCTAGCTCCAATCCTAACCCTAACCGACTGTCTAACCCTAGCCCTCAAAATAACCCTAACCCTACGTCCAATCCTAACCCTGACGGTCTCGCTAACCCTAGCCCTCAACAAAACCCTAACCCTAGGTCCAATCCTAATCCTAACCGTCTCTCTAACCCTAGCCCTCAACCCAACCCTAACCCTAGGTCCAATCCTAACCCTAACCATCTCTCTAACCCTGGTCCTCAACATAACCCTAACCCTAGGTCCAATCCTTACCCTAACCGTCTCTCTAAACCTAGCCCTTAACATAACCCTAACCCTAGGTCCAATAATAACCCTGACCGTCTCTCTAACCCTAGCCCTCAACATAACCCTAACCCTAGGTCCAATCCTAACCCTGACCGTCTCTCTAACCCTAGCCCTCAACATAACCCTAACCCTAGGTCCAATCTTAACCCTGACCGTCTCTCTAACACTAGCCCTCAACATAACCCTAACCCTAGGTCCAATCCTAACCCTAACCGTCTCTCTAACCCTAGCCCTCAACATAACCCTAACCCTAGGTCCAATCGTAACCCTAACCGTCTCTCTAACCCTAGCCCTCAACATAACCCTAACCCTAGGTCCAATCCTACCCCTAACCATCTCTTTAACCCTAGCCCTCAACATAACACTAACCCTACCTCCAATCCTAACCCTAACCGTCTCTCCAACCCTAGCCCTCAACATAACACTAACCCTACCTCCAATCCTTACTCTGACCGACTCTCTAAAACTAGCCCTCAAAATAACCCTAACCCTACGTCCAATCCTAACCCTAACCGTCTCGCTAAGCCTAGCCCTCAACATAACCCTAACCCTAGGTCCAATCCTAACCCTAACCGTCTCTCTAACCCTAGCCCTCAACATAACCCTAACCCTAGGTCCAATGCTAACCCTGACCGACTCTCTAACCCTAGCCCTCAACATAACCCTAACCCTAGGTCCAATCCTAACCCTGACCGTCTCTCTAACACTAGCCCTCAACATAAATCTAACCCTAGGTCCAATCCACCCCCTTACCGTCGCTCTAACCCTAGCCCTCAACATACCCCTAACCGTAGGTCTAATCCTAACCCTAACCGTCTCTCTGACCCTAGCCCTCAACATAACCCTAACCCTAGGTCCAATCCTAACCCTAACCGTCTCTATAATCCTAGGCCTCAACCTAACCCTAACCCTAGGTCCAATCCTAACCCTAACCGTCTCTCTAACAGTAGCCCTCAACCTAACCCTAACCCTAGGTCCAATCCTCACCCTAACCGTCTCTCTAACAGTAGCCCTCAACCTAACCCT
The DNA here is from genome assembly GCF_964146895.1 of Miniopterus schreibersii. Classification (NCBI taxonomy): domain Eukaryota; kingdom Metazoa; phylum Chordata; class Mammalia; order Chiroptera; family Miniopteridae; genus Miniopterus; species Miniopterus schreibersii. The sequence goes on along the minus strand of NC_138111.1, from coordinate 74,348,119 downwards.
AACCCTAGGTCCAATCCTAACCCTAACCGTCTCTCTAACAGTAGCCCTCAACCTAACCCTAACCCTAGGTCCAATCCTCACCCTAACCGTCTCTCTAACCCTAGCGCTCAACATAACCCTAACCCTAGGTCCAATCCTCCCTCTTACCGTCTCTCTAACGCTAGCCATCAGCATAACTCTAACCCTAGGTCCAATCCTCCCCCTTTCCGTCTCTCTAACACTAGCCCTCAACATACCCCTAACCGTAGGTCTAATCCTAACCCTAACCGTCTCTCTGACCCTAGCCCTCAACATAACCCTAACCCTAGGTCCAATCCTAACCCTACCCGTCTCTCGAACCCTAGCCATCAACATAACCCTAACCCTAAGTCCAATCCTAACCCTAACCGTCTCTCTAACCGTAGCCCTCAACATAACCCTACCCCTAGCTCCAATCCTCACCCTAACCGTCTCTCTAACCCTAGCCCTCAACATAACCCTAACCCTAGGTCCAATCCTAACCCTAACCGTCTCTCTAACCCTAGCCCTCAACATAACCCTAACCCTAGGTCCAATCCTAACCCTAACCGTCTCTCTAACCCTAGCCCTCAACATAACGCTAACCCTAGGTCCAATCCTAACCCTAAGCGTCTCTCTAACCCTTGCCCTCAACATAACCCCAACCCTAGGTCCAATCCTATCCCTAACCGTCTCTCTAACCCTAGCCCTCAACAGAACCCTAACCCTACGTCCAATCCCCCCTCTTACCGTCTCTCTAACCCTAGCCCTCAACATAACCCTAACCCTAGGTCCAATCCTCCCCCTTACCGTCTCTCTAACCCTAGCCCTCAACATAACCCTAACCCTAGCTCCAATCCTAACCCTAACCGTCTCCCTAACACTAGCCCTCAACATAACCCCAACCCTAGGTCCAATCCTAACCCTAACCGTCTCTCTAACCCTAGCCCTCAACATAACCCCAACCCTAGGTCCAATCCTAACCCTAACCGTCTCTCTAACCCTAGCCCTCAACATACCCCTAACCGTAGGTGTAATCCTAACCCTAACCGTCTCTCTGACCCTATCCCTCAACATAACCCTAACCCTAGGTCCAATCCTAACCCTAACCGTCTCTCTAGATCTAGCCCTCAACATAACCCTAACCCTAGGTCCAATCCTAACCCTAACGGTCTCTCGAACCCTAGCCCTCAACATAACCCTACCCCTAGGTCCAATCCTCACCGTAACCGTCTCTCTAACCCTAGCCCTCAACTTAAACCTAACCCTAAGTCCAATCCTAACCCTAACCGTCTCTATAACCCTAGCCCTCAACCTAACCTTAACCCTAGGTCCAATCCTAACCCTAACCGGATCTCTAACCCTAGCGCTCAACATAACCCTAACCCTAGCTCCAATCCTAACCCTAACCGGATCTCTAACCCTAGCCCTCAACATAACCCTAACCCTAGGTCCAATCGTAACCCTAACGGTCTCTCTAACCCTAGCCGTCAACATAACCCTAACCCTAGGTCCAATACTAACCCTAACCGGATCTCTAACCCTAGCCCTCAACTTAACCCTAACCCTAGGTCCAATCCTAACCCTAACCGGATCTCTAACCCTAGCCCTCAACATAACCCTAACCCTAGGTCCAATCCTAACCCTAACCGGATCTCTAACCCTACCCCCAACATAACACTAACCCTAGGTCCAATCCTCACCCTAACCGTCTCTCTAACCCTAACCCTCAACATAACCCTAACCCTAGGTCCAATCCTCACCCTAACCGTCTCTCTAACCCTAGCCCTCAACATAACCCTAACCCTAGGTCCAATCCTCCCTCTTACCGTCTCTCTAACCCTAGCCCTCAACATACCCCTAACCGTAGGTCTAATCCTAACCCTAACCGTCTCTCTGACCCTAGCCCTCAACATAACCCTAACCCTAGGTCCAATCCTAACCCTAACCGTCTCTATAACCCTAGCCCTCAACCTAACCCTAACCCTAGGTCCAATCCTAACCCTAACCGTCTCTCTAACAGTAGCCCTCAACCTAACCCTACCCCTAGGTCCAATCCTCACCGTAACCGTCTCTCTAACCCTAGCCCTCAACTTAAACCTAACCCTAAGTCCAATCATAACCCTAACCCTCTCTCTGACCCTATCCCTCAACATAACCCTAAACCTAGGTCCAATCGTAACCCTAACCGTCTCTCTAAACCTAGCCCTCAACATAACCCTAACCCTAGGTCCAATCCTCCCCCTTTCCGTCTCTCTAACACTAGCCCTCAACATACCCCTAACCGTAGGTCTAATCCTAACCCTAACCGTCTCTCTGACCCTAGCCCTCAACATAACCCTAACCCTAGGTCCAATCCTAACCCTACCCGTCTCTCGAACCCTAGCCATCAACATAACCCTAACCCTAAGTCCAATCCTAACCCTAACCGTCTCTCTAACCGTAGCCCTCAACATAACCCTACCCCTAGCTCCAATCCTCACCCTAACCGTCTCTCTAACCCTAGCCCTCAACATAACCCTAACCCTAGGTCCAATCCTAACCCTAACCGTCTCTCTAACCCTAGCCCTCAACATAACCCTAACCCTAGGTCCAATCCTAACCCTAACCGTCTCTCTAACCCTAGCCCTCAACATAACGCTAACCCTAGGTCCAATCCTAACCCTAAGCGTCTCTCTAACCCTTGCCCTCAACATAACCCCAACCCTAGGTCCAATCCTATCCCTAACCGTCTCTCTAACCCTAGCCCTCAACAGAACCCTAACCCTACGTCCAATCCCCCCTCTTACCGTCTCTCTAACCCTAGCCCTCAACATAACCCTAACCCTAGGTCCAATCCTCCCCCTTACCGTCTCTCTAACCCTAGCCCTCAACATAACCCTAACCCTAGCTCCAATCCTAACCCTAACCGTCTCCCTAACACTAGCCCTCAACATAACCCCAACCCTAGGTCCAATCCTAACCCTAACCGTCTCTCTAACCCTAGCCCTCAACATAACCCCAACCCTAGGTCCAATCCTAACCCTAACCGTCTCTCTAACCCTAGCCCTCAACATACCCCTAACCGTAGGTGTAATCCTAACCCTAACCGTCTCTCTGACCCTATCCCTCAACATAACCCTAACCCTAGGTCCAATCCTAACCCTAACCGTCTCTCTAGATCTAGCCCTCAACATAACCCTAACCCTAGGTCCAATCCTAACCCTAACGGTCTCTCGAACCCTAGCCCTCAACATAACCCTACCCCTAGGTCCAATCCTCACCGTAACCGTCTCTCTAACCCTAGCCCTCAACTTAAACCTAACCCTAAGTCCAATCCTAACCCTAACCGTCTCTATAACCCTAGCCCTCAACCTAACCTTAACCCTAGGTCCAATCCTAACCCTAACCGGATCTCTAACCCTAGCGCTCAACATAACCCTAACCCTAGCTCCAATCCTAACCCTAACCGGATCTCTAACCCTAGCCCTCAACATAACCCTAACCCTAGGTCCAATCGTAACCCTAACGGTCTCTCTAACCCTAGCCGTCAACATAACCCTAACCCTAGGTCCAATACTAACCCTAACCGGATCTCTAACCCTAGCCCTCAACTTAACCCTAACCCTAGGTCCAATCCTAACCCTAACCGGATCTCTAACCCTAGCCCTCAACATAACCCTAACCCTAGGTCCAATCCTAACCCTAACCGGATCTCTAACCCTACCCCCAACATAACACTAACCCTAGGTCCAATCCTCACCCTAACCGTCTCTCTAACCCTAACCCTCAACATAACCCTAACCCTAGGTCCAATCCTCACCCTAACCGTCTCTCTAACCCTAGCCCTCAACATAACCCTAACCCTAGGTCCAATCCTCCCTCTTACCGTCTCTCTAACCCTAGCCCTCAACATACCCCTAACCGTAGGTCTAATCCTAACCCTAACCGTCTCTCTGACCCTAGCCCTCAACATAACCCTAACCCTAGGTCCAATCCTAACCCTAACCGTCTCTATAACCCTAGCCCTCAACCTAACCCTAACCCTAGGTCCAATCCTAACCCTAACCGTCTCTCTAACAGTAGCCCTCAACCTAACCCTACCCCTAGGTCCAATCCTCACCGTAACCGTCTCTCTAACCCTAGCCCTCAACTTAAACCTAACCCTAAGTCCAATCATAACCCTAACCCTCTCTCTGACCCTATCCCTCAACATAACCCTAAACCTAGGTCCAATCGTAACCCTAACCGTCTCTCTAAACCTAGCCCTCAACATAACCCTAACCCTAGGTCCAATCCTAACCCTAACAGTCTCTCTAACCCTAGACCTCAACATAACCCTAACCCTAGCTCCAATCCTAACCTTGACCGACTCTCTAACCCTAGCCCTCAAAATAACTCTAATCCTAGGTCCAATCCTAACCCTGACGGTCTCGCTAACCCTAGCCCTCAACAAAACCCTAACCCTAGGTCCAATCCTAACCCTAACCGTCTCTCTAACCCTAGCCCTCAACCCAACCCTAACCCTAGGTCCAATCCTAACCCTAACCATCTCTCTAACCCTGGCCCTCAACATAACCCTAACCTAGGTCCAATCCTAACCCTAACCATCTCTCTAAACCTGGCCCTCAACATAACCCTAACCTAGGTCCAATCCTTACCCTAACCGTCTCTCTAAACCTAGCCCTCAACATAACCCTAACCGTAGGTCCAATCCTAACGCTGACCGTCTCTCTAACCCTAGCCCTCAACATAACACTAACCCTAGGTCCAATCCTAACCCTAACCGTCTCTCTAAACCTAGCCCTCAACATAACAGTAACCCTAGCTCCAATCCTAACCCTGACCGACACTCTAAACCTAGCCCTCAAACTAACCCTAACCCTACGTCCAATCCTAACCCTAACCGTCTCTCTAACCCTACCTTCAAAATAACCCTAACCCTACGTCCAATCCTAACCCTAACCGTCTCGCTAACGCTAGCCTTCAACATAACCCTAACCCTAGGTCCAATCCTAACCCTAACCGTCTCTCTAACCCTAGCCCTCAAAATAACCCTAACCCTACGTCCAATCCTAACCCTAACCGTCTCGCTAACCCTAGCCCTCAACATAACCCTAACCCTAGGTCCAATCCTAACCCTAACCGTCTCTCTAACCCTAGCCCTCAACCCAACCCGAACAATAGGACCAATCCTAACCCTAACCATCTCTCTAACCCTGGCCCTCAACATAACGCTAACCCTAGGTCCAATCCTCACCCCAACCGTCTCTCTAAACCTAGCCCTCAACATAACCCTAACCCTAGGTCCAATCCTAACCCTGACCGTCTCTCTAACCCTAGCCCTCAACATAACCCTAACCCTTGGTCCAATCCTAACCCTGACCGTCTCTCTAACACTAGCCCTCAACATAACCCTAACCCTAGGTCCAATCCTAACCCTAACAGTCTCTCTAACCCTAGCCCTCAACATAACCCTAACCCTAGGTCCAATCCTAACCCTAACCGTCTCTCTACCCTAGCACTCAACCTAACCCTAACCCTAGGTCCAATCCTAACCCTAACTGTCTCTCTAACCCTTAGCCCTCAACATAACCCTAACCCTGGTCCAATTTTAACCCTAACCGTCTCTCTAACCCTAGCCCTCAACAAACCCTAACCCTAGGTCCAATCCTAACCCTAACCATCTCTCTAACCATAGCCCTCAACATAACCCTAAACCTAGGTCCAATCGTAACCCTAACCGTCTCTCTAAACCTAGCACTCAACATAACCCTAACCCTAGGTCCAATCCTCACCCCAACCATCTCTCTAAACCTAGCACTCAACATAACCCTAACCCTACGTCCAATCTTAACCCTGACCGTCTCTCTAACACTAGCCCTCAACATAACCCTAACCCTAGGTCCAATCCTAACCCTGACCGTCTCTCTAACCTAGCCCTCAACATAACCCACCCTAGGTCCAATACTAACCCTAACAGTCTCTCTAACCCTAGCCCTCAACATAACCCTAACCCTAGGTCCAATCGTAAGCCTAACCGTCTCTCTAACCCTAGCCCTCAACCCAACCCTAACAATAGGACCAATCCTAACCCTAACAATCTCTCTAACCCTGGCCATCAACATAACCCTAACCCTAGGTCCAATCCTCACCCCAACCATCTCTAAACCTAGCCCTCAACATAACCCTAACCCTAGGTCCAATCCTAACCCTGACCGTCTCTCTAACCCTAGCCCTCAACATAACGCTAACCCTAGGTCCAATCCTAACCCTAACCATCTCTCTAACCCTGGCTCTCAACATAACCCTAACCCTAGGTCCAATCTTTCCCTAACCGTCTCTCTAAACCTAGCCCTCAACATAACCCTAACCCTAGGTCCAATACTAACCCTGACCGTCTCTGTAACCCTAGCCCTCAACATAACCCTGACCCTAGGTCCAATCCTAACCCTAACCGTCTCTCTAACCCTACCCTCAAAATAATGCTAACCCTACGTCCAATCCTAACCCTAACCGTCTCGCTAACGCTAGCCCTCAACATAACCCTAACCCTAGGTCCAATCCTAACCCTAACCGTCTCTCTAACCCTAGCCCTCAAAATAACCCTAACCCTACGTCCAATCCTAACCCTAACCGTCTCGCTAACCCTAGCCCTCAACATAACCCTAACCCTAGGTCCAATCCTAACCCTAACCGTCTCTCTAACCCTAGCCCTCAACCCAACCCGAACAATAGGACCAATCCTAACCCTAACCATCTCTCTAACCCTGGCCCTTAACATAACGCTAACCCTAGGTCCAATCCTCACACCAACCGTCTCTCTAAACCTAGCCCTCAACATAACCCTAACCCTAGGTAAAATCCTAACCCTGATCGTCTCTCTAAACCTAGCCCTCAACATAACCCTAACCCTTGGTCCAATCCTAACCCTGACCGTCTCTCTAACACTAGCCCTCAACATAACCCTAACCCTAGGTCCAATCCTAACCCTAACAGTCTCTCTAACCCTAGCCCTCAACATAACCCTAACCCTAGGTCCAATCCTAACCCTAACCGTCACTCTAACCCTAGCACTCAACCTAACCCTAACCCTAGGTCCAATCCTAACCCTAACCGTCTCTCTAACCCTAGCCCTCAACCCAACCCGAACAATAGGACCAATCCTAACATTAACCATCTCTCTAACCCTGGCCCTCAACATAGCGCCTACCCTAGGTCCAATCCTCACCCCAACCGTCTCTCTAAACCTAGCCCTCAAGATAACCCTAACCCTAGGTCCAATCCTAACCCTGACCGTCTCTCTAACCCTAGCCCTCAACATAACCCTAACCCTTGGTCCAATCCTAACCCTGACCGTCTCTCTAACACTAGCCCTCAACATAACCCTAACCCTAGGTCCAATCCTAACCCTAACAGTCTCTCTAACCCTAGCCCTCAACATAACCCTAACCCTAGGTCCAATCCTAACCCTAACCGTCTCTCTAACCCTAGCACTCAACATAACCCTAACCCTAGGTCCAATCCTAACCCTAACTGTCTCTCTAACCCTAGCCCTCAACATAACCCTAACCCTAGGTCCAATCTTAACCCTAACCGTCTCTCTAACCCTAGCCCTCAGCAAACCCTAACCCTAGGTCCAATCCTAACCCTAACCGTCTCTCTAACCATAGCCCTCAACATAACCCTAAACCTAGGTCCAATCGTAACCCTAACCGTCTCTCTAAACCTAGCCCTCAACATAACCCTAACCCTAGGTCCAATCCTAACCCTAACCGTCTCTCTAACCCTAGACCTCAACATAACCCTAACCCTAGCTCCAATCCTAACCTTGACCGACTCTCTAACCCTAGCCCTCAAAATAACTCTAATCCTAGGTCCAATCCTAACCCTGACCGACTCTCTAAACCTAGCCCTCAAACTAACCCTAACCCTACGTCCAATCCTAACCCTAACCGTCTCTCTAACCCTACCCTCAAAATAACCCTAACCCTACGTCCAATCCTAACCCTAACCGTCTCGCTAACGCTAGCCCTCAACATAACCCTAACCCTAGGTCCAATCCTAACCCTAACCGTCTCTCTAACCCTAGCCCTCAAAATAACCCTAACCCTACGTCCAATCCTAACCCTAACCGTCTCGCTAACCCTAGCCCTCAACATAACCCTAACCCTAGGTCCAATCCTAACCCTACCCGTCTCTCTAACCCTAGCCCTCAACCCAACCCGAACAATAGGACCAATCCTAACCCTAACCATCTCTCTAACCCTGGCCCTCAACATAACGCTAACCCTAGGTCCAATCCTCACCCCAACCGTCTCTCTAAACCTAGCCCTCAACATAACCTTAACACTAGGTCCAATCCTAACCCTGACCGTCTCTCTAACCCTAGCACTCAACCTAACCCTAACCCTAGGTCCAATCCTATCCCTAACCGTCTCTCTAACCCTAGCACTCAACCTAACCCTAACCCTAGGTCCAATCCTAACCCTAACAGTCTCTCTAACCCTAGCCCTCAACATAACCCAAACCCTAGGTCCAATCCTAACCCTAACCGTCTCTCTAACCCTAGCACTCAACCTAACCCTAACCCTCGGTCCAATTCTAACCCTAACTGTCTCTCTAACCCTAGCCCTCAACATAACCCTAACCCTAGGTCCAATCTTAACCCTAACCGTCTCTCTAACCCTAGCCCTCAACAAACCCTAACCCTAGGTCCAATCCTAACCCTAACCGTCTCTCTAACCCTAGCCCTCAACATAACCCTAACCGTAGGTCCAATCCTAACCCTGACCATCTCTCTAACCCTAGCCCTCAACATAACCCTAACCCTAGGTCCAATCTTAACCCTGACCGTCTCTCTAACACTAGCCCTCAACATAACCCTAACCCTAGGTCCAATCCTAACCCTGACCGTCTCTCTAACCTAGCCCTCAACATAACCCACCCTCGGTCCAATCCTAACCCTAACTGTCTCTCTAACCCTAGCCCTCAACATAACCCTAACCCTACGTCCAATCTTAACCCTAAACGTCTCGCTAACCCTAGCCCTCAACATAACCCTAACCCTAGGTCCAATCCTAACCCTAACAGTCTCTCTAACCCTAGCCCTCAACCCAACCCTAACCCTAGGTCCAATCCTAACCCTAACCGTCTGTCTAACCCTAGCCCTCAACATAACCCTATCCCTAGGTCCAATTATAACCCTAACCGTCTCGCTAACCCTGGCCCTCAACATAACGCTAACCCTAGGTCCAATCCTAACCCTAAACGTCTCTCTAAACCTAGCCCTCAACCCAACCCTAACAATAGGACCATTCCTAACCCTAACCATCTCTCTAACCCTGGCCCTCAACATAACCCTAACCCTACGTCCAATCCTAACCCTAACCGTCTCGCTAACCCTGGCCCTCAACATAACGCTAACCCTAGGTCCAATCCTAACCCTAAACGTCTCTCTAAACCTAGCCCTCAACCCAACCCTAACAATAGGACCATTCCTAACCCTAACCATCTCTCTAACCCTGGCCCTCAACATAACCCTAACCCTAGGTCCAATCCTTACCCCAACCGTCTCTCTAAACCTAGCCCTCAACATACCCTAACCCTAGGTCCAATCCTAACCCTGACCGTCTCTGTAACCCTAGCACTCAACATAACCCTAACCCTAGGTCCAATCCTAACCCTAACCGTCTCTCTAACCCTAGCACTCAACCTAAGCCTAACCCTAGGTCCAATCCTAACCCTAACCATTTCTCTAACCCTAGCTCTCAACATAACCCTAACCCTAGGTCCAATCCTAACCCTAACCGTCTCTCTAACCCTAGCTCTCAATATAACCCTAAACCTAGGTCCAGTCGTAACCCTAACCGTCTCTCTAACCCTAGCCTTCAACATAACCCTAACCCTAGGTCCAATCCTAACCCTAACCGTCTCTCTTACCCTAGCCCTCAACATAACCCTAACCCTAGCTCGAATCCTAACCCTGACCGACTCTCTAACCCTAGCCCTCAAAATAACCCTAACCCTACGTCCAATCCTAACCCTGACGGTATCGCTAACCCTAGCCCTCAACAAAACCCTAACCCTAGGTCCAATCCTAACCCTAACCGTCTCTCTAACCCTAGCCCTCAACATAACCCTAACCCTAGGTCCAATCCTAACCCTAACCATCTCTCTAACCCTGGCCCTCAACAAAACCCTAACCCTAGGTCCAATCCTTACCCTAACCGTCTCTCAACCTAGCCCTCAACATAACCCTAACCCTAGGTCCAAACGTAACCCTAACCGTCTCTCTAACCCTAGCCCTCAACATAACCCTAACCCTAGGTCCAATCCTAACCCTAACCGTCTCTCTAACCCTAGCCCTCAACAAAAACCTAACCCTAATTCCAATCCTAACGCTGACCATGTCTGTAACCCTAGCCCTCAACATAACCCTAACCCTAGGTCAAATCCTAACCCTAACCGTCTCTATAACCCTAGCCCTCAACATAACCCTAACCCTAGGTCCAATCCTAACCCTGACCGTCTCTCTAACCTAGCCGTCAACATAACCCACCCTAGGTCCAATCCTAACCCTAACCGTCTCTCTAACCCTAGCCCTCAACATAACCCTAACCCTAGGTCCAATCGTAAGCCTAACCGTCTCTCTAACCCTAGCCCTCAACCCAACCCTAACAATAGGACCAATCCTAACCCTAACCATCTCTCTAACCCTGGCCCTCAACATAACCCTAACCCTAGGTCCAATCCTTACCCTAACCGTCTCTCTAAACCTAGCCCTCAACATAACCCTAACCCTAGGTCCAATACTAACCCTGACCGTCTCTGTAACCCTAGCCCTCAACATAACCCTGACCCTAGGTCCAATCCTAACCCTAACCGTCTCTCTAACCTAGCACTCAACCTAACCCTAACTCTAGGTCCAATCCTAACCCTAACCGTCACTCCAACCCTAGCCCTCCACCTAACACTAACCCTAGGTCCAATCCTAACCCTAACCGTTTCTCTAACCCTACCCTTCAACATAACCCTAACCCTAGGTCCAATATTAACCCTAACCGTCTCTCTAAACCTAGCCCTCAAGATAACCCTAACCCTAGGTCCAATCCTAACCCTGACCGTCTCTCTAACCCTAGCCCTCAACATAACCCTAACCCTTGGTCCAATCCTAACCCTGACCGTCTCTCTAACACTAGCCCTCAACATAACCCTAACCCTAGGTCCAATCCTAACCCTAACAGTCTCTCTAACCCTAGCCCTCAACATAACCCTAACCCTAGGTCCAATCCTAACCCTAACCGTCTCTCTAACCCTAGCACTCAACATAACCCTAACCCTAGGTCCAATCCTAACCCTAACTGTCTCTCTAACCCTAGCCCTCAACATAACCCTAACCCTAGGTCCAATCTTAACCCTAACCGTCTCTCTAACCCTAGCCCTCAGCAAACCCTAACCCTAGGTCCAATCCTAACCCTAACCGTCTCTCTAACCATAGCCCTCAACATAACCCTAAACCTAGGTCCAATCGTAACCCTAACCGTCTCTCTAAACCTAGCCCTCAACATAACCCTAACCCTAGGTCCAATCCTAACCCTAACCGTCTCTCTAACCCTAGACCTCAACATGACCCTAACCCTAGCTCCAATCCTAACCTTGACCGACTCTCTAACCCTAGCCCTCAAAATAACTCTAATCCTAGGTCCAATCCTAACCCTGACCGACTCTCTAAACCTAGCCCTCAAACTAACCCTAACCCTACGTCCAATCCTAACCCTAACCGTCTCTCTAACCCTACCCTCAAAATAACCCTAACCCTACGTCCAATCCTAACCCTAACCGTCTCGCTAACGCTAGCCCTCAACATAACCCTAACCCTAGGTCCAATCCTAACCCTAACCGTCTCTCTAACCCTAGCCCTCAAAATAACCCTAACCCTACGTCCAATCCTAACCCTAACCGTCTCGCTAACCCTAGCCCTCAACATAACCCTAACCCTAGGTCCAATCCTAACCCTACCCGTCTCTCTAACCCTAGCCCTCAACCCAACCCGAACAATAGGACCAATCCTAACCCTAACCATCTCTCTAACCCTGGCCCTCAACATAACGCTAACCCTAGGTCCAATCCTCACCCCAACCGTCTCTCTAAACCTAGCCCTCAACATAACCTTAACACTAGGTCCAATCCTAACCCTGACCGTCTCTCTAACCCTAGCACTCAACCTAACCCTAACCCTAGGTCCAATCCTAACCCTAACCGTCTCTCTAACCCTAGCACTCAACCTAACCCTAACCCTAGGTCCAATCCTAACCCTAACAGTCTCTCTAACCCTAGCCCTCAACATAACCCAAACCCTAGGTCCAATCCTAACCCTAACCGTCTCTCTAACCCTAGCACTCAACCTAACCCTAACCCTCGGTCCAATCCTAACCCTAACTGTCTCTCTAACCCTAGCCCTCAACATAACCCTAACCCTAGGTCCAATCTTAACCCTAACCGTCTCTCTAACCCTAGCCCTCAACAAACCCTAACCCTAGGTCCAATCCTAACCCTAACCGTCTCTCTAACCCTAGCCCTCAACATAACCCTAACCGTAGGTCCAATCCTAACCCTGACCATCTCTCTAACCCTAGCCCTCAACATAACCCTAACCCTAGGTCCAATCTTAACCCTGACCGTCTCTCTAACACTAGCCCTCAACATAACCCTAACCCTAGGTCCAATCCTAACCCTGACCGTCTCTCTAACCTAGCCCTCAACATAACCCACCCTCGGTCCAATCCTAACCCTAACTGTCTCTCTAACCCTAGCCCTCAACATAACCCTAACCCTACGTCCAATCTTGACCCTAAACGTCTCGCTAACCCTAGCCCTCAACATAACCCTAACCCTAGGTCCAATCCTAACCCTAACAGTCTCTCTAACCCTAGCCCTCAACCCAACCCTAACCCTAGGTCCAATCCTAACCCTAACCGTCTGTCTAACCCTAGCCCTCAACATAACCCTATCCCTAGGTCCAATTATAACCCTAACCGTCTCGCTAACCCTGGCCCTCAACATAACGCTAACCCTAGGTCCAATCCTAACCCTAAACGTCTCTCTAAACCTAGCCCTCAACCCAACCCTAACAATAGGACCATTCCTAACCCTAACCATCTCTCTAACCCTGGCCCTCAACATAACCCTAACCCTACGTCCAATCCTAACCCTAACCGTCTCGCTAACCCTGGCCCTCAACATAACGCTAACCCTAGGTCCAATCCTAACCCTAAACGTCTCTCTAAACCTAGCCCTCAACCCAACCCTAACAATAGGACCATTCCTAACCCTAACCATCTCTCTAACCCTGGCCCTCAACATAACCCTAACCCTAGGTCCAATCCTTACCCCAACCGTCTCTCTAAACCTAGCCCTCAACATACCCTAACCCTAGGTCCAATCCTAACCCTGACCGTCTCTGTAACCCTAGCACTCAACATAACCCTAACCCTAGGTCCAATCCTAACCCTAACCGTCTCTCTAACCCTAGCACTCAACCTAAGCCTAACCCTAGGTCCAATCCTAACCCTAACCGTTTCTCTAACCCTAGCTCTCAACATAACCCTAACCCTAGGTCCAATCCTAACCCTAACCGTCTCTCTAACCCTAGCTCTCAATATAACCCTAAACCTAGGTCCAGTCGTAACCCTAACCGTCTCTCTAACCCTAGCCTTCAACATAACCCTAACCCTAGGTCCAATCCTAACCCTAACCGTCTCTCTTACCCTAGCCCTCAACATAACCCTAACCCTAGCTCCAATCCTAACCCTGACCGACTCTCTAACCCTAGCCCTCAAAATAACCCTAACCCTACGTCCAATCCTAACCCTGACGGTATCGCTAACCCTAGCCCTCAACAAAACCCTAACCCTAGGTCCAATCCTAACCCTAACCGTCTCTCTAACCCTAGCCCTCAACATAACCCTAACCCTAGGTCCAATCCTAACCCTAACCATCTCTCTAACCCTGGCCCTCAACATAACCCTAACCCTAGGTCCAATCCTTACCCTAACCGTCTCTCAACCTAGCCCTCAACATAACCCTAACCCTAGGTCCAAACGTAACCCTAACCGTCTCTCTAACCCTAGCCCTCAACATAACCCTAACCCTAGGTCCAATCCTAACCCTAACCGTCTCTCTAACCCTAGCCCTCAACAAAAACCTAACCCTAATTCCAATCCTAACGCTGACCATGTCTGTAACCCTAGCCCTCAATATAACCCTAACCCTAGGTCAAATCCTAACCCTAACCGTCTCTATAACCCTAGCCCTCAACATAACCCTAACCCTAGGTCCAATCCTAACCCTGACCGTCTCTCTAACCTAGCCCTCAACATAACCCACCCTAGGTCCAATCCTAACCCTAACCGTCTCTCTAACCCTAGCCCTCAACATAACCCTAACCCTAGGTCCAATCGTAAGCCTAACCGTCTCTCTAACCCTAGCCCTCAACCCAACCCTAACAATAGGACCAATCCTAACCCTAACCATCTCTCTAACCCTGGCCCTCAACATAACCCTAACCCTAGGTCCAATCCTTACCCTAACCGTCTCTCTAAACCTAGCCCTCAACATAACCCTAACCCTAGGTCCAATACTAACCCTGACCGTCTCTGTAACCCTAGCCCTCAACATAACCCTGACCCTAGGTCCAATCCTAACCCTAACCGTCTCTCTAACCTAGCACTCAACCTAACCCTAACTCTAGGTCCAATCCTAACCCTAACCGTCACTCCAACCCTAGCCCTCCACCTAACACTAACCCTAGGTCCAATCCTAACCCTAACCGTTTCTCTAACCCTACCCTTCAACATAACCCTAACCCTAGGTCCAATATTAACCCTAACCGTCTCTCTAACCCTAGCTCTCAACATAACCCTAACCCTAGCTCCAATCCTAACCCTGACCGACTCTCTAACCCTAGCCCTCAAAATAACCCTAACCCTACGTCCAATCCTAACCCTGACGGTCTCGCTAACCCTAGCCTTCAACAAAACCCTAACCCTAGGTCCAATCCTAACCCTAACCGTCTCTCTAACCCTAGCCCTCAACCCAACCCTAACCCTAGGTCGAATCCGAAGCCTAACCATCTCTCTAACCCTGGCCCTCAACATAAGCCTAAGCCTAGGTCCAATCCTTACCCTAACCGTCTCTCTAAACCTAGCCCTCAACGTAACCCTAACCCTAGGTCCAATCCTAACCCTGACCGTCTCTCTAACCCTAGCCCTCAACATAACCCTAACCCTAGGTCCAATCCTAACCCTGACCGTCTCTCTAACCCTAGCCCTCAACATAACCCTAACCCTAGGTCCAATCCTAACCCTGACCGTCTCTCTAACACTAGCCCTCAAAATAACCCTAACCCTAAGTCCAATCCTAACCCTGACCGTCTCTCTAACCCTAGCCCTCAACATAACCCACCCTAGGTCCAATCCTAACCCTAATCGTCTCTCTAACCCTAGCCCTCAACATAACCCTAACCCTAGGTCCAATCGTAACACTAACCGTCTATCTAAACCTAGCCCTCAACATAAGCCTAACACTAGGTCCAATCCTAACCTTAACCGTCTCTCTAACCCTATCCCTCAACATAACCCTAACCCTAGGTCCAATCCTAAGCCTAAACGTCCCTCTAACCCTAGCCCTCAACATAACACTAACCCTACCTCCAATCCTAACCCTGACCGACTCTCTAAACCTACCGCTCAAAATAACCCTAACCCTACGTCCAATCCTAACCCTAACCGTCTCGCTAACCCTAGCCCTCAACATAACCCTAACCCTAGGTCCAATCCTATCCCTAACAGTCTCTCTAACCCTAGCCCTCAACCCAACCCTAACCCTAGGTCCAATCCTTACCCTAACCGTCTCTCTAAAACTACCCCTCAACATAACCCTAACCCTAGGTCCAATCCTAACCCTGACCGTCTCTCTAACCCTAGCCCTCAACATAACCCTAACCCTAGGTCCAATGCTAACCCTGACCGTCTCTCTAACCCTAGCCTTCAACAAACCCTAACCCTAGGTCCAATCCTAACCCTGACCTTCTCTCTAACACTAGCCCTCAACATAACCCTAACCCTAGGTCCAATCCTAACCCTAACCGTCTCTCTATCCCGAGCCCTCAACATAACCCTAACCCTAGGTCCAATCCTAACCCTAACCGTCTCTCTAACCCTAACCCTCAACATAACCCTATCCCTAGGTCCAATCCTAACCCTAACCGTCTCTCTAACCCTAGCCCTCAAAATAACCCTAACCCTACGTCCAATCCTAACCCTGACTGTCTCGCTAACCCTAGCCCTCAACAAAACCCTAACCCTACCTCCAATCCTAACCCTAACCGTCTCTCTAACCCTAGCCCTCAACATAACACTAACCCTACCTCCAATCCTAACCCTGACCGACTCTCTAAACCTAGCCCTCAAAATAACCCTAACCCTACGTCCAATCTTAACCCTAAACGTCTCGCTAACCCTAGCCCTCAACATAACCCTAACCCTAGGTCCAATCCTAACCCTAACAGTCTCTCTAACCCTAGCCCTCAACCCAACCCTAACCCTAGGTCCAATCCTAACCCTAACCGTCTCTCTAACCCTAGCCCTCAACATAACACTAACCCTACCTCCAATCCTAACCCTGACCGACTCTCTAAACCTAGCCCTCAAAATAACCCTAACCCTACGTCCAATCTTAACCCTAAACGTCTCGCTAACCCTGGCCCTCAACATAACGCTAACCCTAGGTCCAATCCTAACCCTAAACGTCTCTCTAAACCTAGCCCTCAACCCAACCCTAACAATAGGACCATTCCTAACCCTAACCATCTCTCTAACCCTGGCCCTCAACATAACCCTAACCCTAGGTCCAATCCTTACCCCAACCGTCTCTCTAAACCTAGCCCTCAACATACCCTAACCCTAGGTCCAATCCTAACCCTGACCGTCTCTGTAACCCTAGCACTCAACATAACCCTAACCCTAGGTCCAATCCTAACCCTAACCGTCTCTCTAACCCTAGCACTCAACCTAAGCCTAACCCTAGGTCCAATCCTAACCCTAACCATTTCTCTAACCCTAGCTCTCAACATAACCCTAACCCTAGGTCCAATCCTAACCCTAACCGTCTCTCTAACCCTAGCTCTCAATATAACCCTAAACCTAGGTCCAGTCGTAACCCTAACCGTCTCTCTAACCCTAGCCTTCAACATAACCCTAACCCTAGGTCCAATCCTAACCCTAACCGTCTCTCTTACCCTAGCCCTCAACATAACCCTAACCCTAGCTCGAATCCTAACCCTGACCGACTCTCTAACCCTAGCCCTCAAAATAACCCTAACCCTACGTCCAATCCTAACCCTGACGGTATCGCTAACCCTAGCCCTCAACAAAACCCTAACCCTAGGTCCAATCCTAACCCTAACCGTCTCTCTAACCCTAGCCCTCAACATAACCCTAACCCTAGGTCCAATCCTAACCCTAACCATCTCTCTAACCCTGGCCCTCAACAAAACCCTAACCCTAGGTCCAATCCTTACCCTAACCGTCTCTCAACCTAGCCCTCAACATAACCCTAACCCTAGGTCCAAACGTAACCCTAACCGTCTCTCTAACCCTAGCCCTCAACATAACCCTAACCCTAGGTCCAATCCTAACCCTAACCGTCTCTCTAACCCTAGCCCTCAACAAAAACCTAACCCTAATTCCAATCCTAACGCTGACCATGTCTGTAACCCTAGCCCTCAACATAACCCTAACCCTAGGTCAAATCCTAACCCTAACCGTCTCTATAACCCTAGCCCTCAACATAACCCTAACCCTAGGTCCAATCCTAACCCTGACCGTCTCTCTAACCTAGCCGTCAACATAACCCACCCTAGGTCCAATCCTAACCCTAACCGTCTCTCTAACCCTAGCCCTCAACATAACCCTAACCCTAGGTCCAATCGTAAGCCTAACCGTCTCTCTAACCCTAGCCCTCAACCCAACCCTAACAATAGGACCAATCCTAACCCTAACCATCTCTCTAACCCTGGCCCTCAACATAACCCTAACCCTAGGTCCAATCCTTACCCTAACCGTCTCTCTAAACCTAGCCCTCAACATAACCCTAACCCTAGGTCCAATACTAACCCTGACCGTCTCTGTAACCCTAGCCCTCAACATAACCCTGACCCTAGGTCCAATCCTAACCCTAACCGTCTCTCTAACCTAGCACTCAACCTAACCCTAACTCTAGGTCCAATCCTAACCCTAACCGTCACTCCAACCCTAGCCCTCCACCTAACACTAACCCTAGGTCCAATCCTAACCCTAACCGTTTCTCTAACCCTACCCTTCAACATAACCCTAACCCTAGGTCCAATATTAACCCTAACCGTCTCTCTAAACCTAGCCCTCAAGATAACCCTAACCCTAGGTCCAATCCTAACCCTGACCGTCTCTCTAACCCTAGCCCTCAACATAACCCTAACCCTTGGTCCAATCCTAACCCTGACCGTCTCTCTAACACTAGCCCTCAACATAACCCTAACCCTAGGTCCAATCCTAACCCTAACAGTCTCTCTAACCCTAGCCCTCAACATAACCCTAACCCTAGGTCCAATCCTAACCCTAACCGTCTCTCTAACCCTAGCACTCAACATAACCCTAACCCTAGGTCCAATCCTAACCCTAACTGTCTCTCTAACCCTAGCCCTCAACATAACCCTAACCCTAGGTCCAATCTTAACCCTAACCGTCTCTCTAACCCTAGCCCTCAGCAAACCCTAACCCTAGGTCCAATCCTAACCCTAACCGTCTCTCTAACCATAGCCCTCAACATAACCCTAAACCTAGGTCCAATCGTAACCCTAACCGTCTCTCTAAACCTAGCCCTCAACATAACCCTAACCCTAGGTCCAATCCTAACCCTAACCGTCTCTCTAACCCTAGACCTCAACATGACCCTAACCCTAGCTCCAATCCTAACCTTGACCGACTCTCTAACCCTAGCCCTCAAAATAACTCTAATCCTAGGTCCAATCCTAACCCTGACCGACTCTCTAAACCTAGCCCTCAAACTAACCCTAACCCTACGTCCAATCCTAACCCTAACCGTCTCTCTAACCCTACCCTCAAAATAACCCTAACCCTACGTCCAATCCTAACCCTAACCGTCTCGCTAACGCTAGCCCTCAACATAACCCTAACCCTAGGTCCAATCCTAACCCTAACCGTCTCTCTAACCCTAGCCCTCAAAATAACCCTAACCCTACGTCCAATCCTAACCCTAACCGTCTCGCTAACCCTAGCCCTCAACATAACCCTAACCCTAGGTCCAATCCTAACCCTACCCGTCTCTCTAACCCTAGCCCTCAACCCAACCCGAACAATAGGACCAATCCTAACCCTAACCATCTCTCTAACCCTGGCCCTCAACATAACGCTAACCCTAGGTCCAATCCTCACCCCAACCGTCTCTCTAAACCTAGCCCTCAACATAACCTTAACACTAGGTCCAATCCTAACCCTGACCGTCTCTCTAACCCTAGCACTCAACCTAACCCTAACCCTAGGTCCAATCCTAACCCTAACCGTCTCTCTAACCCTAGCACTCAACCTAACCCTAACCCTAGGTCCAATCCTAACCCTAACAGTCTCTCTAACCCTAGCCCTCAACATAACCCAAACCCTAGGTCCAATCCTAACCCTAACCGTCTCTCTAACCCTAGCACTCAACCTAACCCTAACCCTCGGTCCAATCCTAACCCTAACTGTCTCTCTAACCCTAGCCCTCAACATAACCCTAACCCTAGGTCCAATCTTAACCCTAACCGTCTCTCTAACCCTAGCCCTCAACAAACCCTAACCCTAGGTCCAATCCTAACCCTAACCGTCTCTCTAACCCTAGCCCTCAACATAACCCTAACCGTAGGTCCAATCCTAACCCTGACCATCTCTCTAACCCTAGCCCTCAACATAACCCTAACCCTAGGTCCAATCTTAACCCTGACCGTCTCTCTAACACTAGCCCTCAACATAACCCTAACCCTAGGTCCAATCCTAACCCTGACCGTCTCTCTAACCTAGCCCTCAACATAACCCACCCTCGGTCCAATCCTAACCCTAACTGTCTCTCTAACCCTAGCCCTCAACATAACCCTAACCCTACGTCCAATCTTGACCCTAAACGTCTCGCTAACCCTAGCCCTCAACATAACCCTAACCCTAGGTCCAATCCTAACCCTAACAGTCTCTCTAACCCTAGCCCTCAACCCAACCCTAACCCTAGGTCCAATCCTAACCCTAACCGTCTGTCTAACCCTAGCCCTCAACATAACCCTATCCCTAGGTCCAATTATAACCCTAACCGTCTCGCTAACCCTGGCCCTCAACATAACGCTAACCCTAGGTCCAATCCTAACCCTAAACGTCTCTCTAAACCTAGCCCTCAACCCAACCCTAACAATAGGACCATTCCTAACCCTAACCATCTCTCTAACCCTGGCCCTCAACATAACCCTAACCCTACGTCCAATCCTAACCCTAACCGTCTCGCTAACCCTGGCCCTCAACATAACGCTAACCCTAGGTCCAATCCTAACCCTAAACGTCTCTCTAAACCTAGCCCTCAACCCAACCCTAACAATAGGACCATTCCTAACCCTAACCATCTCTCTAACCCTGGCCCTCAACATAACCCTAACCCTAGGTCCAATCCTTACCCCAACCGTCTCTCTAAACCTAGCCCTCAACATACCCTAACCCTAGGTCCAATCCTAACCCTGACCGTCTCTGTAACCCTAGCACTCAACATAACCCTAACCCTAGGTCCAATCCTAACCCTAACCGTCTCTCTAACCCTAGCACTCAACCTAAGCCTAACCCTAGGTCCAATCCTAACCCTAACCGTTTCTCTAACCCTAGCTCTCAACATAACCCTAACCCTAGGTCCAATCCTAACCCTAACCGTCTCTCTAACCCTAGCTCTCAATATAACCCTAAACCTAGGTCCAGTCGTAACCCTAACCGTCTCTCTAACCCTAGCCTTCAACATAACCCTAACCCTAGGTCCAATCCTAACCCTAACCGTCTCTCTTACCCTAGCCCTCAACATAACCCTAACCCTAGCTCCAATCCTAACCCTGACCGACTCTCTAACCCTAGCCCTCAAAATAACCCTAACCCTACGTCCAATCCTAACCCTGACGGTATCGCTAACCCTAGCCCTCAACAAAACCCTAACCCTAGGTCCAATCCTAACCCTAACCGTCTCTCTAACCCTAGCCCTCAACATAACCCTAACCCTAGGTCCAATCCTAACCCTAACCATCTCTCTAACCCTGGCCCTCAACATAACCCTAACCCTAGGTCCAATCCTTACCCTAACCGTCTCTCAACCTAGCCCTCAACATAACCCTAACCCTAGGTCCAAACGTAACCCTAACCGTCTCTCTAACCCTAGCCCTCAACATAACCCTAACCCTAGGTCCAATCCTAACCCTAACCGTCTCTCTAACCCTAGCCCTCAACAAAAACCTAACCCTAATTCCAATCCTAACGCTGACCATGTCTGTAACCCTAGCCCTCAATATAACCCTAACCCTAGGTCAAATCCTAACCCTAACCGTCTCTATAACCCTAGCCCTCAACATAACCCTAACCCTAGGTCCAATCCTAACCCTGACCGTCTCTCTAACCTAGCCCTCAACATAACCCACCCTAGGTCCAATCCTAACCCTAACCGTCTCTCTAACCCTAGCCCTCAACATAACCCTAACCCTAGGTCCAATCGTAAGCCTAACCGTCTCTCTAACCCTAGCCCTCAACCCAACCCTAACAATAGGACCAATCCTAACCCTAACCATCTCTCTAACCCTGGCCCTCAACATAACCCTAACCCTAGGTCCAATCCTTACCCTAACCGTCTCTCTAAACCTAGCCCTCAACATAACCCTAACCCTAGGTCCAATACTAACCCTGACCGTCTCTGTAACCCTAGCCCTCAACATAACCCTGACCCTAGGTCCAATCCTAACCCTAACCGTCTCTCTAACCTAGCACTCAACCTAACCCTAACTCTAGGTCCAATCCTAACCCTAACCGTCACTCCAACCCTAGCCCTCCACCTAACACTAACCCTAGGTCCAATCCTAACCCTAACCGTTTCTCTAACCCTACCCTTCAACATAACCCTAACCCTAGGTCCAATATTAACCCTAACCGTCTCTCTAACCCTAGCTCTCAACATAACCCTAACCCTAGCTCCAATCCTAACCCTGACCGACTCTCTAACCCTAGCCCTCAAAATAACCCTAACCCTACGTCCAATCCTAACCCTGACGGTCTCGCTAACCCTAGCCTTCAACAAAACCCTAACCCTAGGTCCAATCCTAACCCTAACCGTCTCTCTAACCCTAGCCCTCAACCCAACCCTAACCCTAGGTCGAATCCGAAGCCTAACCATCTCTCTAACCCTGGCCCTCAACATAAGCCTAAGCCTAGGTCCAATCCTTACCCTAACCGTCTCTCTAAACCTAGCCCTCAACGTAACCCTAACCCTAGGTCCAATCCTAACCCTGACCGTCTCTCTAACCCTAGCCCTCAACATAACCCTAACCCTAGGTCCAATCCTAACCCTGACCGTCTCTCTAACCCTAGCCCTCAACATAACCCTAACCCTAGGTCCAATCCTAACCCTGACCGTCTCTCTAACACTAGCCCTCAAAATAACCCTAACCCTAAGTCCAATCCTAACCCTGACCGTCTCTCTAACCCTAGCCCTCAACATAACCCACCCTAGGTCCAATCCTAACCCTAATCGTCTCTCTAACCCTAGCCCTCAACATAACCCTAACCCTAGGTCCAATCGTAACACTAACCGTCTATCTAAACCTAGCCCTCAACATAAGCCTAACACTAGGTCCAATCCTAACCTTAACCGTCTCTCTAACCCTATCCCTCAACATAACCCTAACCCTAGGTCCAATCCTAAGCCTAAACGTCCCTCTAACCCTAGCCCTCAACATAACACTAACCCTACCTCCAATCCTAACCCTGACCGACTCTCTAAACCTACCGCTCAAAATAACCCTAACCCTACGTCCAATCCTAACCCTAACCGTCTCGCTAACCCTAGCCCTCAACATAACCCTAACCCTAGGTCCAATCCTATCCCTAACAGTCTCTCTAACCCTAGCCCTCAACCCAACCCTAACCCTAGGTCCAATCCTTACCCTAACCGTCTCTCTAAAACTACCCCTCAACATAACCCTAACCCTAGGTCCAATCCTAACCCTGACCGTCTCTCTAACCCTAGCCCTCAACATAACCCTAACCCTAGGTCCAATGCTAACCCTGACCGTCTCTCTAACCCTAGCCTTCAACAAACCCTAACCCTAGGTCCAATCCTAACCCTGACCTTCTCTCTAACACTAGCCCTCAACATAACCCTAACCCTAGGTCCAATCCTAACCCTAACCGTCTCTCTATCCCGAGCCCTCAACATAACCCTAACCCTAGGTCCAATCCTAACCCTAACCGTCTCTCTAACCCTAACCCTCAACATAACCCTATCCCTAGGTCCAATCCTAACCCTAACCGTCTCTCTAACCCTAGCCCTCAAAATAACCCTAACCCTACGTCCAATCCTAACCCTGACTGTCTCGCTAACCCTAGCCCTCAACAAAACCCTAACCCTACCTCCAATCCTAACCCTAACCGTCTCTCTAACCCTAGCCCTCAACATAACACTAACCCTACCTCCAATCCTAACCCTGACCGACTCTCTAAACCTAGCCCTCAAAATAACCCTAACCCTACGTCCAATCTTAACCCTAAACGTCTCGCTAACCCTAGCCCTCAACATAACCCTAACCCTAGGTCCAATCCTAACCCTAACAGTCTCTCTAACCCTAGCCCTCAACCCAACCCTAACCCTAGGTCCAATCCTAACCCTAACCGTCTGTCTAACCCTAGCCCTCAACATAACCCTATCCCTAGGTCCAATTATAACCCTAACCGTCTCGCTAACCCTGGCCCTCAACATAACGCTAACCCTAGGTCCAATCCTAACCCTAAACGTCTCTCTAAACCTAGCCCTCAACCCAACCCTAACAATAGGACCATTCCTAACCCTAACCATCTCTCTAACCCTGGCCCTCAACATAACCCTAACCCTACGTCCAATCCTAACCCTAACCGTCTCGCTAACCCTGGCCCTCAACATAACGCTAACCCTAGGTCCAATCCAAACCCTAAACGTCTCTCTAAATTTAGCCCTCAACCCAACCCTAACAATAGGACCATTCCTAACCCTAACCATCTCTCTAACCCTGGCCCTCAACATAACCCTAACCCTAGGTCCAATCCTTACCCCAACCGTCTCTCTAAACCTAGCCCTCAACATACCCTAACCCTAGGTCCAATCCTAACCCTGACCGTCTCTGTAACCCTAGCACTCAACATAACCCTAACCCTAGGTCCAATCCTAACCCTAACCGTCTCTCTAACCCTAGCACTCAACCTAAGCCTAACCCTAGGTCCAATCCTAACCCTAACCGTTTCTCTAACCCTAGCTCTCAACATAACCCTAACCCTAGGTCCAATCCTAACCCTAACCGTCTCTCTAACCCTAGCTCTCAATATAACCCTAAACCTAGGTCCAGTCGTAACCCTAACCGTCTCTCTAACCCTAGCCTTCAACATAACCCTAACTCTAGGTCCAATCCTAACCCTAACCGTCTCTCTTACCCTAGCCCTCAACATAACCCTAACCCTAGCTCCAATCCTAACCCTGACCTACTCTCTAACCCTAGCCCTCAAAATAACCCTAACCCTACGTCCAATCCTAACCCTGACGGTATCGCTAACCCTAGCCCTCAACAAAACCCTAACCCTAGGTCCAATCCTAACCCTAACCGTCTCTCTAACCCTAGCCCTCAACATAACCCTAACCCTAGGTCCAATCCTAACCCTAACCATCTCTCTAACCCTGGCCCTCAACATAACCCTAACCCTAGGTCCAATCCTTACCCTAACCGTCTCTCAATCTAGCCCTCAACATAACCCTAACCCTAGGTCCAAACGTAACCCTAACCGTCTCTCTAACCCTAGCCCTCAACATAACCCTAACCCTAGGTCCAATCCTAACCCTAACCGTCTCTCTAACCCTAGCCCTCAACAAAAACCTAACCCTAATTCCAATCCTAACGCTGACCATGTCTGTAACCCTAGCCCTCAACATAACCCTAACCCTAGGTCAAATCCTAACCCTAACCGTCTCTATAACCCTAGCCCTCAACATAACCCTAACCCTAGGTCCAATCCTAACCCTAACCGTCTCTCCAACCCTAGCCCTCAACATAACCCTAACCCTAGCTCCAATCCTAACCCTAACCGACTGTCTAACCCTAGCCCTCAAAATAACCCTAACCCTACGTCCAATCCTAACCCTGACGGTCTCGCTAACCCTAGCCCTCAACAAAACCCTAACCCTAGGTCCAATCCTAATCCTAACCGTCTCTCTAACCCTAGCCCTCAACCCAACCCTAACCCTAGGTCCAATCCTAACCCTAACCATCTCTCTAACCCTGGTCCTCAACATAACCCTAACCCTAGGTCCAATCCTTACCCTAACCGTCTCTCTAAACCTAGCCCTTAACATAACCCTAACCCTAGGTCCAATAATAACCCTGACCGTCTCTCTAACCCTAGCCCTCAACATAACCCTAACCCTAGGTCCAATCCTAACCCTGACCGTCTCTCTAACCCTAGCCCTCAACATAACCCTAACCCTAGGTCCAATCTTAACCCTGACCGTCTCTCTAACACTAGCCCTCAACATAACCCTAACCCTAGGTCCAATCCTAACCCTAACCGTCTCTCTAACCCTAGCCCTCAACATAACCCTAACCCTAGGTCCAATCGTAACCCTAACCGTCTCTCTAACCCTAGCCCTCAACATAACCCTAACCCTAGGTCCAATCCTACCCCTAACCATCTCTTTAACCCTAGCCCTCAACATAACACTAACCCTACCTCCAATCCTAACCCTAACCGTCTCTCCAACCCTAGCCCTCAACATAACACTAACCCTACCTCCAATCCTTACTCTGACCGACTCTCTAAAACTAGCCCTCAAAATAACCCTAACCCTACGTCCAATCCTAACCCTAACCGTCTCGCTAAGCCTAGCCCTCAACATAACCCTAACCCTAGGTCCAATCCTAACCCTAACAGTCTCTCTAACCCTAGCCCTCAACCCAACCCTAACCCTAGGTCCAATCCTTACCCTAACTGTCTCTCTAAAACTAGCCCTCAACATAACCCTAACCCTAGGTCCAATCCTAACCCTAACCGTCTCTCTAACCCTAGCCCTCAACATAACCCTAACCCTAGGTCCAATGCTAACCCTGACCGACTCTCTAACCCTAGCCCTCAACATAACCCTAACCCTAGGTCCAATCCTAACCCTGACCGTCTCTCTAACACTAGCCCTCAACATAACCCTAACCCTAGGTCCAATCCTAACCCTGACCGTCTCTGTAACCCTAGCCCTCAACATAACCCTAACCCTAGGTCCAATCCTAACCCTAACCGTCTCTCTAACCCTAGCACTCAACCTAAGCCTAACCCTAGGTCCAATCCTAACCCTAACCGTTTCTCTAACCCTAGCTCTCAACATAACCCTAACCCTAGGTCCAATCCTAACCCTAACCGTCTCTCTAACCCTAGCTCTCAATATAACCCTAAACCTAGGTCCAGTCGTAACCCTAACCGTCTCTCTAACCCTAGCCTTCAACATAACCCTAACTCTAGGTCCAATCCTAACCCTAACCGTCTCTCTTACCCTAGCCCTCAACATAACCCTAACCCTAGCTCCAATCCTAACCCTGACCTACTCTCTAACCCTAGCCCTCAAAATAACCCTAACCCTACGTCCAATCCTAACCCTGACGGTATCGCTAACCCTAGCCCTCAACAAAACCCTAACCCTAGGTCCAATCCTAACCCTAACCGTCTCTCTAACCCTAGCCCTCAACATAACCCTAACCCTAGGTCCAATCCTAACCCTAACCATCTCTCTAACCCTGGCCCTCAACATAACCCTAACCCTAGGTCCAATCCTTACCCTAACCGTCTCTCAATCTAGCCCTCAACATAACCCTAACCCTAGGTCCAAACGTAACCCTAACCGTCTCTCTAACCCTAGCCCTCAACATAACCCTAACCCTAGGTCCAATCCTAACCCTAACCGTCTCTCTAACCCTAGCCCTCAACAAAAACCTAACCCTAATTCCAATCCTAACGCTGACCATGTCTGTAACCCTAGCCCTCAACATAACCCTAACCCTAGGTCAAATCCTAACCCTAACCGTCTCTATAACCCTAGCCCTCAACATAACCCTAACCCTAGGTCCAATCCTAACCCTAACCGTCTCTCCAACCCTAGCCCTCAACATAACCCTAACCCTAGCTCCAATCCTAACCCTAACCGACTGTCTAACCCTAGCCCTCAAAATAACCCTAACCCTACGTCCAATCCTAACCCTGACGGTCTCGCTAACCCTAGCCCTCAACAAAACCCTAACCCTAGGTCCAATCCTAATCCTAACCGTCTCTCTAACCCTAGCCCTCAACCCAACCCTAACCCTAGGTCCAATCCTAACCCTAACCATCTCTCTAACCCTGGTCCTCAACATAACCCTAACCCTAGGTCCAATCCTTACCCTAACCGTCTCTCTAAACCTAGCCCTTAACATAACCCTAACCCTAGGTCCAATAATAACCCTGACCGTCTCTCTAACCCTAGCCCTCAACATAACCCTAACCCTAGGTCCAATCCTAACCCTGACCGTCTCTCTAACCCTAGCCCTCAACATAACCCTAACCCTAGGTCCAATCTTAACCCTGACCGTCTCTCTAACACTAGCCCTCAACATAACCCTAACCCTAGGTCCAATCCTAACCCTAACCGTCTCTCTAACCCTAGCCCTCAACATAACCCTAACCCTAGGTCCAATCGTAACCCTAACCGTCTCTCTAACCCTAGCCCTCAACATAACCCTAACCCTAGGTCCAATCCTACCCCTAACCATCTCTTTAACCCTAGCCCTCAACATAACACTAACCCTACCTCCAATCCTAACCCTAACCGTCTCTCCAACCCTAGCCCTCAACATAACACTAACCCTACCTCCAATCCTTACTCTGACCGACTCTCTAAAACTAGCCCTCAAAATAACCCTAACCCTACGTCCAATCCTAACCCTAACCGTCTCGCTAAGCCTAGCCCTCAACATAACCCTAACCCTAGGTCCAATCCTAACCCTAACAGTCTCTCTAACCCTAGCCCTCAACCCAACCCTAACCCTAGGTCCAATCCTTACCCTAACTGTCTCTCTAAAACTAGCCCTCAACATAACCCTAACCCTAGGTCCAATCCTAACCCTAACCGTCTCTCTAACCCTAGCCCTCAACATAACCCTAACCCTAGGTCCAATGCTAACCCTGACCGACTCTCTAACCCTAGCCCTCAACATAACCCTAACCCTAGGTCCAATCCTAACCCTGACCGTCTCTCTAACACTAGCCCTCAACATAACCCTAACCCTAGGTCCAATCCTAACCCTGACCGTCTCTGTAACCCTAGCCCTCAACATAACCCTAACCCTAGGTCCAATCCTAACCCTAACCGTCTCTCTAACCCTAGCACTCAACCTACCCCTAACCTTAGGTCCAATCCTAACCCTAACCGTCTAACTAACCCTAGCCCTCAACCTAACACTAACCCAAGGTCCAATCCTAACCCTAACCGTCTCTCTAACCCTAGCCCTCAACATAACCCTAACCCTAGGTCCAATCCTAACCCTAACCACCTCTCTAACCCTAGCCCTCAACTTAACCCTAACCCTAGGTCCAATCGTAACCCTAACCGTCTCTCTAACCCTAGCCCTCAACATAACCCTAACCCTAGATCTAATCCTAACCCTAACCG
Organism: Miniopterus schreibersii; assembly: GCF_964146895.1. Classification (NCBI taxonomy): domain Eukaryota; kingdom Metazoa; phylum Chordata; class Mammalia; order Chiroptera; family Miniopteridae; genus Miniopterus; species Miniopterus schreibersii. The sequence continues at coordinate 74,319,121 of NC_138111.1, read as the reverse complement.
TCTCTCTAACCCTAGCCCTCAACATAACCCTAACCCTAGCTCCAATCCTAACCCTGACCGACTCTCTAACCCTAGCCCTCAAAATAACCCTAACCCTAGGTCCAATCCTAACCCTGACCGTCTCTCTAACACTAGCCCACAACATAACCCTAACCCTAGGTCCAATCCTAACCCTAACGGTGTCTCTATCCCGAGCCCTCAACATAACCCTAACCCTAGGTCCAATCCTAACCCTAACCGTCTCTCTCACCCTATCCCTCAACATAACCCTAACCCTAGGTCCAATCCTAACCTTAACCATCTCTCTAACCCTAGCCCTCAACATAACCCTAACCCTAGGTCCAATCCTACCCCTAACCATCTCTCTAACCCTAGCCCTCAACATAACACTAACCCTACCTCCAATCCTAACCCTAACCGTCTCTCTAACCCTAGTCCTCAACATAACACTAACCCTACCTCCAATCCTAACCCTGACCGACTCTCTAAACCTAGCCCTCAAAATAACCCTAACCCTACGTCCAATCCTAACCTAACCGTCTCGCTAACCCTAGCCCTCAACATAACCCTAACCCTAGGTCCAATCCTAACCCTAACAGTCTCTGTAACCTTAGCCCTCAACCCAACCCTAACCCTAGGTCCAATCCTTACCCTAACTGTCTCTCTAAAACTAGCCCTCAACATAACCCTAACCCTAGGTCCAATCCTAACCCTAACCGTCTCTCTAACCCTAGCCCTCAACATAACCCTAACCCTAGGTCCAATGCTAACCCTGACCGTCTCTCTAAACCTAGCCCTCTACATAACTCTAACCCTAGGTCCAATCCTAACCCTGACCGTCTCTCTAACACTAGCCCTCAACATAACCCTAACCCTAGGTCCAATCCTAACCCTGACCGTCTCTGTAACCCTAGCCCACAACATAACCCTAACCCTAGGTCCAATCCTAACCCTAACCGTCTATCTAACCCTAGCACTCAACCTAACCCTAACCCTAGGTCCAATCCTAACCCTAACCGTCTCTCTAACCCTAGCCGTCAACCTAACACTAACCCTAGGTCCAATCCTAACCCTAACCGTCTCTCTAACCCTAGCCCTCAACATAACCCTAACCCTAGGTCCAATCATAACCCTGACCGTCTCTCTAACACTAGCCCACAACATAACCCTAACCCTAGGTCCAATCCTAACCCTAACCGTGTCTCTATCCCGAGCCCTCAACATAACCCTAACCCTAGGTCCAATCCTAACCCTAACCGTCTCTCTAACCCTAGCCCTCAACATAACCCTAACCCTAGGTCCAATCCTAACCCTAACCGTCTCTCTAACCCTAGCCCTCAACATAACCCTAACCCTAGGTCCAATCCTACCCCTAACCATCTCTCTAACCCTAGCCCTCAACATAACACTAACCCTACCTCCAATCCTAACCCTAACCGTCTCTCTAACCCTAGCCCTCAACATAACACTAACCCTACCTCCAATCCTAACCCTGACCGACTCTCTAAACCTAGCCCTCAAAATAACCCTAACCCTACGTCCAATCCTAACCCTAACCGTCTCGCTAACCCTAGCCCTCAACATAACCCTAACCCAGGTTCAATCCTAACCCTAACAGTCTCTCTAACCCTAGCCCTCAACCCAACCCTAACCCTAGGTCCAATCCTTACCCTAACTGTCTCTCTAAAACTAGCCCTCAACATAACCCTAACGCTAGGTCCAATCCTAACCCTAACCTTCTCTCTAACCCTAGCCCTCAACATAACCCTAACCCTAGGTCCAATGCTAACCCTGACCGTCTCTCTAACCCTAGCCCTCAACATAACCCTAACCCTAGGTCCAATCCTAACCCTGACCGTCTCTCTAACACTAGCCCTCAACATAACCCTAACCCTAGGTCCAATCCTAACCCTGACCGTCTCTGTAACCCTAGCCCTCAACATAACCCTAACCCTAGGTCCAATCCTAACCCTAACCATCTCTCTAACCCTGGCCCTCAACATAACCCTAACCCTAGGTCCAATCCTTACCCTAACCGTCTCTCTAAACCTAGCCCTCAACGTAACCCTAACCCTAGGTCCAATCCTAACCCTGACCGTCTCTCTAACCCTAGCCCTCAACATAACCCTAACCCTAGGTCCAATCCTATCCGTAACAGTCTCTCTAACCCTAGCCCTCAACCCAACCCTAACCCTAGGTCCAATCCTTACCCTAACCGTCTCTCTAAAACTAGCCCTCAACATAACCCTAACCCTAGGTCCAATCCTAACCCTGACCTTCTCCTTAACCCTAGCCCTCAACATAACCCTAACCCTAGGTCCAATGCTAACCCTGACCGTCTCTCTAATCCTAGCCCTCAACATAACCCTAACCCTAGGTCCAATCCTAACCCTGACCGTCTCTCTAACACTAGCACTCAACATAACCCTAACCCTAGGTCCAATCCTAACCCTGACCGTCTCTCTAACACTAGCACTCAACATAACCCTAACCCTACATCCAATCTTAACCCTAACCGTCTCGCTAAACCTAGCCTTCAACATAACCCTAACCCTAGGTCCAATCCTAACCCTAACAGTCTCTCTAACCCTAGCCCTCAACCCAACCCTAACCCTAGGTCCAATCCTAACCCTAAACGTCTCTCTAACCCTAGCCCTCAACATAACCCTATCCCTAGGTCCAATCCTAACCCTAACCGTCTCTCTAACCCTAGCCCTCAAAATAACCCTAACCCTACGTCCAATCCTAACCCTAACCGTCTCGCTAACCCTGGCCCTCAACATAACCCTAACCCTAGGTCCAATCCTAAGCCTAAACGTCTCTCTAACCCTAGCCCTCAAACCAACACTAAAAATAGGACCAATCCTAACCCTAACCATCTCTCTAACCCTGGACCTCAACATAACCATAACCCTAGGTCCAATCCTTACCCCAACCGTCTCTCTAAACCTAGCCCTCAACCTAACCCTAACCCTAGGTCCAATCCTAACCCTGACCGTCTCTCTAACCCTAGCCCTCAACATAACGCTAACCCTAGGTCCAATTCTAACCCTAACCATCTCTCTAACCCTGGCCCTCACATAACCCTAACCCTAGGTCCAATCCTTACCCTAACCGTCTCTCTAAACCTAGCCCTCAACATACCATAACCCTAGGTCCAATCCTAACCCTGACCGTATCTGTAAACCTAGCACTCAACATAACCCTAACCCTAGGTCCAATCCTAACCCTAACCGTCTCTAACCCTAGCACTCAACCTAATCCTAACCCTAGGTCCAATCCTAACCCTAACCGTCTATCTAACCCTAGCCATCAACCTAAAACTAACCCTAGGTCCAATCCTAACCCTAACAGTCTCTCTAACCCTAGCTCTCAACATAACCCTAACCCTAGGTCCAATCCTAACCCTAACCGTCTCTCTAACCCTAGCTCTCAACATAACCTTAACCCTAGGTCCAATCGTAACCCTAACCGTCTCTCTAACCCTCGCCCTCAACATAACCCTAACCCTAGGTCCAATCCTAACCCTAACCGTCTCTCTAACCCTAGCCCTCAACATAACCCTAACCCTACGACCAATCCTAACCCTGATGGTATCGCTAACCCTAGCCCTCAACAAAAACCTAACCCTAACCGTCTCTCTAACCCTAGCACTCAACCCAACCGTAACCCTAGGTCCAATCCTAACCCTAACCATCTCTCTAACCCTGGCCCTCAACATAACCCTAACCCTAGGTCCAATCCTTACCCTAACCGTCTCTCTAAACCTAGCCCTCAACATAACCCTAACCCTAGGTCCAATGCTAACCCTGACCGTCTCTCTAACGCTAGCCCTCAACATAACCCTAACCCTAGGTCCAATCCTAACCCTGACCGTCTCTCTAACCCTAGCAGTCAACATAACCCTAACCCTAGGTCCAATCCTAACCCTGACCGTCTCTCTAACACTAGCCCTCAACATAACCCTAACCCTAGGTCCAATCCTAACCCTGACCGTCTCTCTAACCCTAGTCCTCAACATAACCCACCCTAGGTCCAATCATAACCCTAACCGTCTCTCTAACCCTAGCCCTCAACATAACCCTAACCCTAGGTCCAATCCTAACCCTAACCGTCTCTCTAACCCTAGCCCTCAACATAACACTAACCCTACCTCCAATCCTAACCCTGACCGACTCTCTAAACCTAGCCCTCAAAATAACCCTACCCCTAAGTACAATCCTAACCCTAACCGTCTCGCTAACCCTAGCCCTCAACATAACCCTAACCCTTGGTCCAATCCTAACCCTAACAGTCTCTCTAACCCTAGCCCTCAACCCAACCCTAAGCCTAGGTCCAATCCTTACCCTAACCGTCTCTCTAAAACTATCCCTCAACATAACCCTAACCCTAGGTCCAATCCTAACCCTGAATGTCTCTCTAACCCTGCCCTCAACATAACCCTAACCCTAGGTCCAATGCTAACCCTGACCGTCTCTCTAACCCTAGCCCTCAACATAACCCTAACCCTAGGTCCAATCCTAACCCTGACCGTCTCTCTAACACTAGCCCTCAACATAACACTAACCCTAGGTCCAATCCTAACCCTAACCGTCTCTCTATCCCGAGCCCTCAACATAACCATAAGCCTAGGTCCAATCATAACCCGAACTGTCTCTCTAGCCCTAGCCCTCAATATAACCCTAACGCTACGTCCAATCCTAACCCTAACCGTCTCGCTAACCCTAGCCCTCAACATAACCCTAACCCTAGGTCCAATCCTAACCCTAACCGTCTCTCTAACCCTAGCCCTAAACCCAACCCTAACAATAGGACCAATCCTAACCCTAACCATCTCTCTAACCCTGGCCCTCAACATAACCCTAACCATAGGTCCAATCCTAACCCTGACCGTACCTCTAACCCTAGCCCTCAACATAACGCTAACCCTAGGTCCAATCCTAACCCTAACCATCTCTAACCCTGGCCCTCAACATAACCCTAACCCTAGGTCCAATCCTAATCCTGACCGTCTCTGTAACGCTAGCCCTCAACATAACGCTAACCCTAGGTCCAATCCTAACCATAACCGTCTGTCTAACCCTAGCACTCAACCTAAGCCTAACCCTAGGTCCAATCCTAACCCTAACAGTCTCTCTATCCCTAGCCCTCAACCCAACCCTAACCCTAGGTCCAATCCTTACCCTAAACGTCTCTCTAAAACTAGCCATCAACATAACCCTAACCCTAGGTCCAATCCTAACCCTGACCGTCTCTCTAACCCTAGCCCTCAACATAACCCTAACCCTAGGTCCAATGCTAACCGTGACCGTCTCTCTAACCCTAGCCCTCAACAAACCCTAACCCTAGGTCCAATCCTAACCCTGACCGTCTCTCTAACACTAGCCCACAACATAACCATAACCCTAGGTCCAATCCTAACCCTAACCGTGTCTCTATCCCGAGCCCTCAACAAAACCGTAACCCTAGGTCCAATCCTAACCCTAACCGTCTCTCTAACCCTAGCCCTCAACATAACCCTAACCCTAGGTCCAATCCTACCCCTAACCATCTCTCTAACCCTAGCCCTCAACATAACACTAACCCTACCTCCAATCCTAACCCTGACCGACTCTCTAAACCTAGCCCTCAAAATAACCTTAACCCTACGTCCAATCCTAACCCTAACCGTCTCGCTAACCCTAGCCCTCAACATAACCCTAACCCTAGGTCCAATCCTAACCCTAACAGTCTCTCTAACCCTAGCCCTCAACCCAACCCTAACCCTAGGTCCAATCCTTACCCTAAACGTCTCTCCAAAACTAGCCATCAACATAACCCTAACCCTAGGTCCAATCCTAACCCTGACCGTCTCTCTAACACTAGCCCTCAACATAACCCGAACCCTAGGTCCAATCCTAACCCTGACCGTCTCTGTAACCCTAGCCCTCAACATAACTCTAACCCTAGGACCAATCCTAACCCTAACCGTCTCTCTAACCCTAGCAGTCAACCTAACCCTAACCCTAGGTCCAATCCTAACCCTAACCGTCTCTCTAACCCTAGCCCTCAACCTAACACTAACCCTAGGTCCAATCCTAACCCTAACCGTCTCTCTAACCCTAGACCCCAACATAACCCTAACCCTAGGTCCAATCCTAACCCTAACCACCTCTCTAACCCTAGCCCTCAACTTAACCCTAACCCTAGGTCCAATCGTAACCCTAACCGTCTCTCTAACCCTAGCCCTCAACATAACCCTAACCCTAGATCCAATCCTAACCCTAACCGTCTCTCTAACGCTAGCCCTCAACATAACCCTAACCCTAGCTCCAATCCTAACCCTGACCGACTCTCTAACCCTAGCCCTCAAAATAACCCTAACCCTACATCCAATCCTAAACCTGACGGTCTCGCTAACCCTAGCCTTCAACAAAACTCTAACCCTAGGTCCAATCCTAACCCTAACCGTCTCTCTAACCCTAGCCCTCAACCCAACCCTAACCCTAGGTCCAATCCTAACCCTAACCATCTCTCTAACCCTGGCCCTCAACATAAGCCTAACCCTAGGTCCAATCCTTACCCTAACAGTCTCTCTAAACCTAGCCCTCAACGCAACCCTAACCCTAGGTCCAATCCTAACCCTGACCGTCTCTCTAAACCTAGCCCTCAACATAACCCTAACCCTAGGTCCAATCCTATCCCTAACAGTCTCTCTAACCCTAGCCCTCAACCCAACCCTAACCCTAGGTCCAATCCTTACCCTAACCGTCTCTCTAAAACTATCCCTCAACATAACCAAACCCTAGGTCCAATCCTAACCCTGACCGTCTCCTTAACCCTAGCCCTCCACATAACACTAACCCTAGGTCCAATGCTAACCCTGACCGTCTCTCTAACCCTAGCCCTCAACATAACCCTAACCCTAGGTCCAATCCTAACCCTGACCGTCTCTCTAACACTAGCACTCAACATAACCCTAACCCTAGGTCCAATCCTAACCCTAACCGTCTCTCTATCCCGAGCCCTCAACATAACACTAACCCTAGGTCCAATCCTAACCCTGACCGTCTCTCTAACACTAGCACTCAACATAACCCTAACCCTAGGTCCAATCCTAACCCTAACCGTCTCTCTAACCCTAGCCCTCAACATAACCCTATCCCTAGGTCCAATCCTAACCCTAACCGTCTCTCTAACCCTATCCCTCAAAAAAACCGTAACCCTACGTCCAATCCTTACCCTGACTGTCTCGCTAAACCTAGCCCTCAACAAAACCCTAACCCTACCTCCAATCCTAACCCTAACCGTCTCTCTAACCCTAGCCCTCAACATAACACTAACCCTACCTGCAATCCTAACCCTGACCGACTCTCTAAACCTAGTCTTCAATATAACCCTAACCCTACATCCAATCTTAACCCTAACCGTCTCGCTAAACCTAGCCCTCAACATAACCCTAACCCTAGGTCCAATCCTAACCCTAACAGTCTCTCTAACCCTAGCCCTCAACCCAACCCTAACCCTAGGTCCAATCCTAACCCTAACCGTCTCTCTAACCCTAGCCCTCAACATGACCCTATCCCTAGGTCCAATCCTAACCCTAACCGTCTCTCTAACCCTAGCCCTCAAAATAACCCTAACCCTAGGTCCAATCCTAACCCTAACCGTCTCGCTAACCCTGGCTCTCAACATAACCCTAACCCTAGGTCCAATCCTAAGCCTAAACGTCTCTCTAACCCTAGCCCACAACCCAACCCTAAAAATAGGACCAATCCTAACCCTAACCATCTCTCTAACCCTGGCCCTCAACATAACCATAACCCTAGGTCCAATCCTTACACCAACCGTCTCTCTAAACCTAGCCCTCAACCTAACCCTAACCCTAGGTCCAATCCTAACCCTGACCGTCTCTCTAACCCTAGCCCTCAACATAACGCTAACCCTAGGTCCAATTCTAACCCTAACCATCTCTCTAACCCTGGCCCTCACATAACCCTAACCCTAGGTCCAATCCTTACCCTAACCGTCTCTCTAAACCTAGCCCTCAACATACCATAACCCTAGGTCCAATCCTAACCCTGACCGTATCTGTAAACCTAGCACTCAACATAACCCTAACCCTAGGTCCAATCCTAACCCTAACCGTCTCTCTAACCCTAGCACTCAACCTAATCCTAACCCTAGGTCCAATCCTAACCCTAACCGTCTCTCTAACCCTAGCCCTCAACCCAACCGTAACCCTAGGTCCAATCCTAACCCTAACCATCTCTCAAACCCTGGCCCTCAACATAACCCTAACCCTAGGTCCAATCCTTACCCTAACCGTCTCTCTAAACCTAGCCCTCAACATAACCCTAACCCTAGGTCCAATGCTAACCCTGACCGTCTCTCTAACGCTAGCCCTCAACATAACTCTAACCCTAGGTCCAATCCTAACCCTGACCGTCTCTCTAACCCTAGCCCTCAACATAACCCTAACCCTAGGTCCAATCCTAACCCTGACCGAATCTCTAAATCTAGCCCTCAAAATAACCCTACCCCTACGTACAATCCTAACCCTAACCGTCTCGCTAACCCTAGCCCTCAACATAACCCTAACCCTTGGTCCAATCCTAACCCTAACAGTCTCTCTAACCCTAGCCCTCAACCCAACCCTAACCCTAGGTCCAATCCTTACCCTAACCGTCTCTCTAAAACTAGCCCTCAACATAACCCTAACCCTAGGTCCAATCATAACCCTGACCGTCTCTCTAACCCTAGCCCTCAACATAACCCTAACCCTAGGTCCAATGCTAACCCTGACCGTCTCTCTGACCCTAGCCCTCAACATAACCCTAACCCTAGGTCCAATCCTAACCCTGACCGTCTCTGTAACCCTAGCCCTCAACATAACCCTAACCCTAGGTCCAATCCTAACCCTAACAGTCTCTCTAAGCCTAGCACTCAAGCTAACACTAACCCTAGGTCCAATCCTAACCCTAACCGTCTCTCTAATCCTAGCCCTCAACCTAACACTAACCCTAGGTCCAATCCTAACCCTAACCGTCTCTCTAACCCTAGCCCTCAACATATCCCTAACCCTAGGTCCAATCTTAACCCTAACCGTCTCTCTAACACTAGCTCTCAACATAACCCTAACCCTAGGTCCAATCCTAACCCTAACCGTTTCTCTAACCCTAGCCCTCAACATAACCCTAACCCTAGGTCCAATCCTAACCCTAACCGTCTCTCTAACCCTAGCCCTCAACATAACCCTAACGCTAGCTCCAATCCTAACCCTGACTGTCTCGCTAACCCTAGCCCTCAAAAAACCCTAACCCTAGGTCCAATCCTAACCCTAACCATCTCTCTAACCTTGGCCCTCAACATAACCCTAACCCTAGGTCCAATTCTTACCCTAAACGTCTCTCTAAACCTAGCCCTCAACATAACCCTAACCCTAGGTCCAATCCTAACCCTGACCGTCTCTCTAACACTAGCCCTCAACATAACCCTAACCCTAGGTCCAATCCTAACCCTGACCGTCTCTCTAACCCTAGCCCTCAACATAACCCACCCTAGGTCCAATCCTAACCCTGACCGTCTCTCTAACCCTAGCCCTCAACATAACCCTAACCCTAGGTCCAGTCGTAACCCTAACCGTCTCTCTAAGCCTAGCCCTCAACATAACCCTAAACCTAGGTCCAATCCTAACCCTAACCGTCTCTCTAACTCTTGGCCTCAACATAACCCTAACCCTAGGTCCAATCCTAACCCTAACCGTCTCTCTAACCCTAGCCCTCAACATAACACTAACCCTACCTCCAATCCTAACCCTGACCGACTCTCTAAACCTAGCCCTCAAAATAACCCTAACCCTACGTCCAATCCTAACCCTAACCGTCTCGCTAACCCTAGCCCTCAACATAACCCTAACCCTAGGTCAAATCCTAACCCTAACAGTCTCTCTAAACCTAGCCCTCAACCCAACCCTAACCCGAGGTCCAATCCTTACCCTAACCGTCTCTCTAAAACTAGCCCTCAACATAACCTTAACCCTAGGTCCAATCCTAACCCTGACCGTCTCTCTAACCCTGCCCTCAACATAACCCTAACCCTGGGTCCAATGCTAACCCTGACAGTCTCTCTAACCCTAGCCCTCAACATAACCCTAACCCTCGGTCCAATCCTAACCCTGACCTTCTCTCTAACACTAGCCCTCAACATAACACTAACCCTAGGTCCAATCCTAACCCTAACCGTCTCTCTATCCCGAGCCCTCAACATAACCATAAGCCTAGGTCCAATCCTAACCCTTACCGTCTCTCTAACCCTAGCCCTCAACATAACCCTATCCCTAGGTCCAATCCTAACCCTAACCGTCTCTCTAACCCTAGCCCTCAAAATAACCCTAACCCTACGTCCAATCCTAACCCTAACCGTCTCGCTAACCCTAGCCCTCAACATAACCCTAACCCTAGGTCCAATCCTAACCCTAACCGTCTCTCTAACCCTAGCCCTAAACCCAAAACTAACAATAGGACCAATCCTAACCCTAACCATCTCTCTAACCCTGGCCCTCAACATAACCCTAACCCTAGGTCCAATCCTAACCCTGACCGTCCCTCTGACCCTAGCCCTCAACATAACGCTATCCCTAGGTCCAATCCTAACCCTAAACATCTCTATAACCCTGGCCCTCAACATAACCCTAACCCTAGGTCCAATCCTTACCCTAACCGTCTCTCTAAACCTAGCCCTCAACATAACCCTAATCCTAGGTCCAATCCTAACCCTAACCGTCTCTCTAACCCTAGCCCTCAACATAACCCTAACATTAGGTCCAATCTTAACCCTAACCGTCTCTCTAAACCTACCCCTCAACATAACACTGACCCTAGCTCCAATCCTAACCCTGACCGACTCCCTAAATCTAGCCCTCAAAATAACCCTAACCCTACGTCCAATGCTAACCCTGACCGTCTCTCTAAGCCTAGCCCTCAACATAACCCTAACCCTAGGTCCAATGCTAACCCTGACCGTCTCTCTAACCCTAGCCCTCAACATAACCCTAACACTAGGTCCAATCCTAACCCTAACCATCTCTCTAACCCTAGCCCTTAACATAACCCTAACCCTAGGTCCAATCGTAACCCTAACCATCTCTCTAACCCTAACCCTCAACATAACCCTAACCCTAGGTCCAATCCTTACCCTAACCGTCTCTCTAAACCTAGCCCTCAACATGACCCTAACCGTAGGTCCAATCCTAACCCTGACCGTCTCTCTAACCCTAGCGCTCAACATAACGCTAACCCTAGGTACAATCCGAACCCTAACCATCTCTCTAACCCTGGCCCTCAACATAACCCTAACCCTAGGTCCAATCCTTACCCTAAACCATCTCTCTAACCCTAGCCCTCAACATAACCCTAACCCTAGGTCCAATCGTAACCCTAACCATCTCTCTAACCCTAACCCTCAATATAACCCTAACCCTAGGTCCAATCCTAACCCTAACCACCTCTCTAACCCTAGCCCTCAACATAACCCTAACCCTACCACCAATCCTAACCCTGACCGACTCTCTAAACCTATCCCTCAAAATAACACTAACCCTATGTCCAATCCTAACCCTAACCATCTCGCTAACCCTAGCCCTCAACATAACCCTAACCCTAGGTCCAATCCTAAACCTAACCGTCTCTCTAACCCTAGCCCTCAACCCAACCCTAACCCTAGGTCCAATCCTAACCCTTACCATCTCTCTAACCCTGGCCCTCACCATAACCCTAACCCTAGGTCCAATCCTTACCCTAACCGTCTCTCTAAACCTAGCGCTCAACATAACGCTAACCCTAGGTACAATCCGAACCCTGACCGTCTCTCTAACCCTATCCCTCAACATAACCCTAACCCTAGGTCCAATCCTTACCCTAACCGTCTCTCTAAACCTAGCCCTCAACATAACCCTAACCCTAGGTCCAATCCTAATCCTGACCGTCTCTCTAACCCTATCCCTCAACATAACCCTAACCCTAGGTACAATCCTAACCCTGACCGTCTCTAAAACACTAGCCCTCAACATAACCCTAACACTAGGTCCAATCCTAACCCTAACCGTCTCTCTAACCATAGCCCTCAACATAACCCTAACCCTAGGTCGAATCCTAACCCTAACCGTCTCTCAAACCCTAGCCCTCAACATAACCCTAACCCTAGGTCCAATCCTAACCCTGACCGTCTCTCTAACCCTAGCCCTCAACATAACCCTAACCCTAGGTACAATCCTAACCCTGACCGTCTCTAAAGCACTAGCCCTCAACATAACCCTAACAGTAGGTCCAATCCTAACCCTAACCGTCTCTCAAGCCCTAGCCCTCAACATAACCCTAACCCTAGGTCCAATCCTATCCCTAACCGTCTCTCTAACCCTAGCCCTCAACATAACCCTAACCCTAGGTCCAATCCTAACCCTAACCGTCTCTCTAAACCTAGCCCTCAACATAACACTAACCCTAGCTCCAATCCTAACCCTGACCGTCTCTCTAACCCTAGCGCTCAACATAACGCTAACCCTAGGTACAATCCGAACCCTAACCATCTCTCTAACCCTGGCCCTCAACATAACCCTAACCCTAGGTCCAATCCTTACCCTAACCGTCTCTCTAAACCTAGCCCTCAACATAACACTAACCCTAGCTCCAATCCTAACCCTGACGGACTCCCTAAACCTAGCCCTCATAATAACCCTAACCCTACGTCCAATCCTAACCCTAACCGTCTCTCTAAACCTAGCCCTCAACATAACCCTAACCGTAGGTCCAATCCTATCCCTAACCGTCTCTCTAACCCTAGCCCTCAACATAACCCTAACCCTAGGTCCAATCGTAACCCTAACCGTCTCTCTAACCCTAGCCCTCAACATAACCCTAACCCTAGGTCCAATCCTATCCCTAACCGTCTCTCTAACCCTAGCCCTCAACATAACCCTAACCCTAGGTCCAATCTTAACCCTAACCGTCTCTCTAAACCTACCCCTCAACATAACACTAAACCTAGCTCCAATCCTAACCCTGACCGACTCCCTAAACCTAGCCCTCAAAATAACCCTAACCCTATGTCCAATCCTAACCCTAACAGTCTCGCTAACACTAGCCCTCAACATAACCCTAACCCTAGGTCCAATCCTAACCCTAACAGTCTCTCTAACCCTAGCCCTCAACCCAACCCTAACCCTAGGTCCAATCCTTACCCTAACCGTCTCTCTAAACCTAGCCCTCAATATAACCCTAACCCTAGGTCCAATCCTAACCCTGACCGTCTCTCTAACCCTAGCCCTCAACATAACCCTAACCCTAGGTCCAATGCTAACCCTGACCGTCTCTCTAACCCTAGCCCTCAACATAACCCTAACCCTAGGTCCAATGCTAACCCTGACCGTCTCTCTAACCCTAGCCCTCAACATAACCCTAACACTAGGTCCAATCCTAACCCTGACCGTCTCTCTAACACTAGCCCTCAACATAACCCTAACCCTAGGTCCAATCCTAACCCTAACCATCTCTCTAACCCTAGCCCTCAACATAACCCTAACCCTAGGTCCAATCGTAACCCTAACCATCTCTCTAACCCTAACTCTCAACATAACCCTAACCCTAGGTCCAATCCTTACCCTACCGTCTCTCTAAACCTAGCCCTCAACATGACCCTAACCGTAGGTCCAATCCTAACCCTGACCGTCTCTCTAACCCTAGCGCTCAACATAACGCTAACCCTAGGTACAATCCGAACCCTAACCATCTCTCTAACCCTGGCCCTCAACATAACCCTAACCCTAGGTCCAATCCTAACCCTAACCATCTCTCTAACCCTAGCCCTCAACATAACCCTAACCCTAGGTCCAATCGTAACCCTAAGCATCTCTCTAACCCTAGCCCTCAATATAACACTAACCCTAGGTCCAATCCTAACCCTAACCACCTCTCTAACCCTAGCCCTCAACATAACCCTATCCCTACCACCAATCCTAACCCTGACCGACTCTCTAAACCTATCCCTCAAAATAACACTAACCCTACGTCCAATCCTAACCCTAACCATCTCGCTAACCCTAGCCCTCAACATAACCCTAACCCTAGGTCCAATCCTAACCCTAACCGTCTCTCTAACCCTAGCCCTCAACCCAACCCTAACCCTAGGTCCAATCCTAACCCTAACCATCTCTCTAAACCTGGCCCTCAATAACCCTAACCCTAGGTCCAATCCTTACCCTAACCGTCTCTCTAAACCTAGCCCTCAACATGACCCTAACCGTAGGTCTAATCCTAACCCTGACCGTCTCTCTAACCCTAGCGCTCAACATAACGCTAACCCTAGGTACAATCCGAACCCTAACCATCTCTCTAACCCTGGCCCTCAACATAACCCTAACCCTAGGTCCAATCCTTACCCTAACCGTCTATCTAGCCCTAGCCCAAAACATAACCCTAATCTTAGGTACAATCGTAACCCTAACTGTCTCTCTAACCCTAGCCCTCAACATAACCCTAACCCTAGGTCCAATCCTAACCCTAACCGTCTATCTAGCCCTAGCCATCAACATAACCCTAACCCTAGGTCCAATCCTAACCCTAACCGTCTCCCTAAACCTAGCCCTCAACATAACCCTAATCTTAGGTACAATCCTAACCCTAACTCTCTCTCTAACCCTAGCCCTCAACATAACCCTAACCATAGGTCCAATCCTAACCCTAACCGTCTCTCTTACCCTAGCCCTCAACATAACCCTAACCGTAGGTCCTATCCTAACCCTAACCATATCTCTAACTCTAGCCCTCAACATAATCCTAACCCTAGGTCCAATCCTACACTAACCGTCTCTCTAACCCTAGCCCTCAACATAACCCTAACCCTAGGTCCAATCCTAACCCTGACCATCTCTCTAACCCTAGCCCTCAACATAACACTAACCCTAGGTCCAATCGTAACCCTGACCATCTCTCTAAGCCAAGGCCTCAACATAACCCTAACCCTAGGTCCAATCCTAACCCTAACCGTCTATCTAGCCCTAGCCCTCAACATTACCCTAACCCTAGGTCCAATCCTAACCCTAACCGTCTCTCTAACCCTACCCTCAACAAAACCCTAATCTTAGGTACAATCGTAACCCTAACTGTCTCTCTAACCCTAGCCCTCAACATAACCTTAACCCTAGGTCCAATCCTAACCCTAACCATCTATCTAGCCCTAGCCCTCAACATAACCCTAACCCTAGGTCGAATCCTAACCCTAACCGTCTCCCTAAACCTAGCCCTCAACATAACCCTAATCTTAGGTACAATCCTAACCCTAACCGTCTCTCTAACCCTAGCCCTCAACATAACCCTAACCGTAGGTCCTATCCTAACCCTAAGCGTATCTCTAACTCTAGCCCTCAACATAATCCTAACCCTAGGTCTAATCCTACACTAACCGTCTCTATAAACCTAGCCCTCAACATAACCCTAACCCTAGGTCCAATCCTAACCCTAACTGTCTCTCTAACCCTAGCTCTCAACCTAACCCTAATCCTAGGTCCAATCCTAACCATAACCGTCTCTCTAACGCTAGCCCTCAACATAACCCTAACCCTAGGTACAATCCTCAACGTAACCGTCTCTCTAATTTAGCCCTCAACCTAACCCTAACCCTAGGTCCAATCCTAGCCCTAACCGTCTCTTTAACCCTAGCCCTCAACATAACCTTAACGCTAGGTCCAATCTTAACCCTAACCGTCTCTCTAACCCTAGCCCTCAACATAACCCTAACCCTAGGTCCAATCCTAACCCTGACCGTCTCTCTAACCCTAGCCCTCAACATAACCCAAACCCTAGGTACAATCCTAACCCTGACCGTCTCTAAAACACTAGCCCTCCACATAACCCTAACACTAGGTCCAATCCTAACCCTAACCGTCTCTCTAACCATAGCCCTCAACATAACCCTAACCCTAGGTCGAATCCTAACCCTAACCGTCTCTCAAACCCTAGCCCTCAACATAACCCTAACCCTAGGTCCAATCCTAACCCTGACCGTCTCTCTAACCCTAGCCCTCAACATAAACCTAACCCTAGGTACAATCCTAACCCTGACCGTCTCTAAAACACTAGCCCTCAACATAACCCTAACACTAGGTCCAATCCTAACCCTAACCGTCTCTCAAACCCTAGCCCTCAACATAACCCTAACCGTAGGTCCAATCCTAACCCTAACCGTCTCTCTAAACCTAGCCCTCAACATAACACTAACCCTAGCTCCAATCCTAACCCTGACCGTCTCTCTAACCCTAGCGCTCAACATAACGCTAACCCTAGGTACAATCCGAACCCTAACCATCTCTCTAACCCTGGCCCTCAACATAACCCTAACCCTAGGTCCAATCCTTACCCTAACCGTCTCTCTAAACCTAGCCCTCAACATAACACTAACCCTAGCTCCAATCCTAACCCTCACCGACTCCCTAAACCTAGCCCTCAAAATAACCCTAACCCTACGTCCAATCCTAACCCTAACCGTCTCTCTAAACCCAGCCCTCAACATAACCCTAACCGTAGGTCCAATCCTAACCCTGACCGTCTCTCTAACCCTAGCGCTCAACATAACGCTAACCCTAGGTCCAATCCTTACCCTAACCGTCTCTCTAAACCTAGCCCTCAACATAACCCTAACCGTAGGTCCAATCCTAACCCTGACCGTCTCTCTAATACTAGCGCTCAACATAACGCTAACCCTAGGTCCAATCCTAACCCTAACCATCTCTCTAACCCTGGCCCTCAACATAACCCTAACCCTAGGTCCAATCCTTACCTTAACCGTCTCTCTAAACCTAGCCCTCAACATAACCCTAACTCTAGGTCCAATCCTAACCCAGACCGTCTCTCTAACCCTAGGCCTCAACATAACCCTAATCCTAGGTCCAATACTAACCATAACCGTCTCTCTAACCCTAACCCTCAACATAACGCTAACCCTAGGTCCAATCCTAACCCTAACCATCTCTCTAACCCTGGCCCTCAACATATCCCTAACCCTAGGTCCAATCCTTACCCTAACCGTCTATCTAGCCCTAGCCCGAAACATAACCCTAATCTTAGGTACAATCGTAACCCTAACTGTCTCTCTAACCCTAGCCCTCAACATAACCCTAACCCTAGGTCCAATCCTAACCCTAACCGTCTATCTAGCCCTAGCCCTCAACATTACCCTAACCCTAGGTCCAATCCTAACCCTAACCGTCTCTCTAACCCTACCCTCAACATAACCCTAATCTTAGGTACAATCGTAACCCTAACTGTCTCTCTAACCCTAGCCCTCAACATAACCTTAACCCTAGGTCCAATCCTAACCCTAACCGTCTATCTAGCCCTAGCCCTCAACATAACCCTAACCCTAGGTCCAATCCTAACCCTAACCGTCTCCCTAAACATAGCCCTCAACATAACCCTAATCTTAGGTACAATCCTAACCCTAACCGTCTCTCTAACACTAGCCCTCAACATAACCCTAACCGTAGGTCCTATCCTAACCCTAACCGTACCTCTAACTCTAGCCCTCAACATAATCCTAACCCTAGGTCCAATCCTAACCCTAACCGTCTCTCTAAACCTAGCCCTCAACATAACCCTAACCCTAGGTCCAATCGTAACCCTAACCGTCTCTCTAACCCTAGCCCTCACCATAACGCTAACCCTACGTCCAATCCTAACCCTAACCGTCTCGCTAACCCTAGCCCTCAACATAACCCTAACCCTAGGTCCAATCCTAACCCTAACCATCTCTCTAACCCTAGCCCTCAACCCAACCCTAAACCTAGGTCCAATCCTAACCCTAACATCTCTCTAAACCTGGCCCTCAACATAACCCTAACCCTAGGTCCAATCCTTACCTTAACCGTCTCTCTAAACCTAGCCCTCAACATAACCCTAACCGTAGGTCCAATCCTAACCCTGACCGTCTCTCTAACCCTAGCCCTCAACATAACGCTAACCCTAGGTCCAATCCTAAACCTAACCATCTCTCTAACCCTGGCCCTCAACAAACCCTAACCATAGGTCCAATCATTACCCTAACCGTCTCTCTAAACCTAGCCCTCAACGTAACCCTAACCCTAGGTCCAATCCTAACCCTGACCGTCTCTCTAACCTTAGCACTCAACATAACCCTAACCCTAGGTCCAATCCTAATCCTGACCGTCTCTCTAAACCTAGCCCTCAACATAACCCTAACCCTAGGACCAATCCTAACCCTGACCGTCTCTCTAACACTAGCCCTCAACATAACCCTAACCATAGGTCCAATCCTAACCCTAACCGTCTCCCTAAACCTAGCCCTCAACATAACCCTAATCTTAGGTACAATCCTAACCCTAACCGTCTCTCTAACCCTAGCCCTCAACATAACCCTAACCGTAGGTCCTATCCTAACCCTAACCGTATCTCTAACTCTAGCCCTCAACATAATCCTAACCCTAGGTCCAATCCTACACTAACCCTCTCTATAAACCTAGCCCTCAACATAACCCTAATCCTAGGTCCAATCCTAACCATAACCGTCTCTCTAACGCTAGCCCTCAACATAACCGTAACCCTAGGTCCAATCCTCAACGTAACCGTCTCTCTAACCTTAGCCCTCAACCTAACCCTAACCCTAGGTCCAATCCTAGCCCTAACCGTCTCTCTAACCCTAGCCCTCAACATAACCCTAACCCTAGGTCCAATCCTAACGCTAACCGTCTCTCTAACCCTAGCCCTCAACATAACCCTAACCCTAGGTCCAATCCTAACCCTAACCGTCTCTGTGACCCTAGCCCTCAACATAACCCTAACCCTAGTTCCAATCCTAACCCTAACCGTCTCTCTAACCCTAGCCCTCAACATAACCCTAACCCTAGGTCCAATCTTCACCCTACCCGTCTGTCTAACCCTAGCCCTCAACCTAACCCTAACCCTAGGTCAAATCCTAACCCTAACCGTCTCTCTAACGCTAGCCCTCAACATAACCTTAACCTTAGGTCCAATCCTAACCCTAACCGTCTCTCTAACCCTAGCCCTCAACATAACCCTAACCCTAGGTCCAATCCTAACCCTAACCGTCTCTCTAACCCTAGCCCTCAACATAACCCTAACCCTAGGTCCAATCCTAACCCTAACCGTCTCTCTAACCCTAGCCCTCAACATAACCCTAACCCTAGGTCCAATCCTAACCCTAACCGTCTCTCTAACCCTAGCCCTCAACATAACCCTAACCCTAGGTCCAAACCTACCCTAACCGTCTCTCTAACCCTAGTCCTCAACATAACCCTAATCCTAGGTCCAACCTAACCCTAACCGTCTCTCTAACCCTAGCCCTCAACATAAGCTTAACCCTAGGTCCAATCCTAACCCTAACCGTCTCTCTAACCCTAGCCCTCAACATAACACTAACCCTAGGTCCAATCCTAACCCTAACCGTCTCTCTAACCCTAGCCCTCAACATAACCCTAACCCTAGGTCCAATCCTAACCCTAAACGTCTCTCTAACCGTAGCCCTCAACATAACCCTAACCCTAGGTCCAATCCTAACCCTAACCGTCTCTCTAACCCTAGCCCTCAACATAACCCTAACCCTAGTTGCAATCTTCACCCTAACTGTCTGTCTAACCCTAACCTCAACCTAACCCTAACTCTAGGTCCAAACCTAGACCTAAACGTCTCTCTAACCCTAGCCCTTAACATAACCTTAACCCTAGGTCCAATCCTAACCCTAACCGTCTCTCTAAGCCTAGCCCTCAACATAACCCTAACCCTAGGTCCAATCCTCACCCTAACCGTCTCTCTAACCCTAGCCCTCAACATAACCCTAACCCTAGGTCCAATCCTAACCCTAACCGCCTCTCTAACCCTAGACCTCAACATAACCCTAACCCTAGGTCCAATCCTAACCTTAACCGTCTCTCTAACCCTAGCCCTCAACATAACCCTAACCCTAGGTCCAATCCCAACCCTAACCGTCTCTCTAACCCTAGCCCTCAACATAACCGTAACCCTAGGTGCAATCTTCACCCTAACCGTCTCTCTAAACCTAGCCCTCAACATAACCTTAACCCTAGGTCCAATCCTAACCCTAACCGTCTCTCTAACCCTAGCCCTCAACATAACCCTAACCCTAGGTCCAATCCTAACCCTAACCGTCACTCTAACCCTAGCCCTCAACATAACCCTAACCCTAGGTCCAATCCTAAGCCTAACCGTCTCTCTAAACCTAGCCCTCAACATAACCCTAACCCTAGGTCCAATACTAGCCCTAACCGTCTCTCTAACCCTAGCCCTCAACATAACCTTAACCCTAGGTCCAATCTTAACCCTAACCGTCTCTCTAACCCTAGCCCTCAACGTAACCCTAACCCTAGTCCTATCCTAACCCTAACCGTCTCTTTGACCCTAGCCCCCACATAACCCTAACCCTAGGTCCAATCCTAACCCTAACCGTCTCTCTAACCGTAGCCCTCAACATAACCCTAACCCTAGGTCCAATATTCACCCTAACCGTCTGTCTAAACCTAGCCCTCAGCCTAACCCTAACCCTAGGTCCAAACCTAGCCCTAACCCTCTCTCTAACCCTAGCCCTCAACCTAACCCTAATCCTAGGTCCAACCTAACCCTAACCGTCTCTCTAACCCTAGCCCTCAACATAACCTTAACCCTAGGTTCAATCCTACCCCTAACCGTCTCTCTAACCCTAGCACTCAACATACCCCTAACCCTAGGTCCAATCCTAACCCTAACCGTCTCTCTAACCCTAGCCCTCAACATAACCCTAACCCTAGGTCCAATCCTAACCCTAACCGCCTCTCTAACCGTAGCCCTCAATATAACCCTAACCCTAGGTCCAATCCTAACCCTAACCGTCTCTCTAACCCTAACGCTCAACATAACCCTAACCCTAGGTCCAATCCTAACCCTAACCGTCTCTGTGACCCTAGCCCACAACATAGCCCTAACCCTAGGTCCAATCCTAACCCTAACCGTCTCTATGACCATAGCCCTCAACATAACCCTAACCCTAGGTCCAATCCTAAACCTAACCGTCTCTCTACCCTAGCCCTCAACATAACCATAACCCTAGGTCCAATCTTCACCCTAACCGTCTGTCTAATCCTAGCCCTCAACCTAACCCTAACCCTAGGTCCAATCCTAGCCCTAACCGTCTCTCTAACCCTAGCCCTCAACATAACCCTAACCCTAGGTCCAATCCTAACCCTAACCGTCTCTCTAACCCTAGCCCTCAACATAACCCTAACCCTAGGTCCAATCCTAACGCTAACCGTCTCTCTAACCCTAGCCCTCAACATAACCCTAACCCTAGGTCCAATCCTAACCCTAACCGTCTCTCTAACCCTAGCCCTCAACATAACCCTAACCCTAGGTCCAATCCTATCCCTAACCGTCTCTCTAACCCTAGCCCTCAACATAACCCTAACCCTAGGTCCAAACCTACTCTAACCGTCTCTCTAACCCTAGTCCTCAACATAACCCTAATCCTAGGTCCAACCTAACCCTAACCGTCTCTCTAACCCTAGCCCTCAACATAACCCTAACCCTAGGTTCAATCCTAACCCTAAACGTCTCTCTAACCGTAGCCCTCAACATAACCCTAACCCTAGGTCCAATCCTAACCCTAACCGTCTCTCTAACCCTAGCCCTCAACATAACCCTAACCCCAGTTGCAATCTTCACCCTAACAGTCTGTCTAACCCTAGCCCTCAACCTAACCCTAACTCTAGGTCCAAACCTAGACCGAAACGTCTCTCTAACCCTAGCCCTTAACATATCCTTAACCCTAGGTCCAATCGTAACCCTAACCGTCTCTCTAAGCCTAGCCCTCAACATAACCCTAACCCTAGGTCCAATCCTCACCCTAACCGTCTCTCTAACCCTAGCCCTCAACATAACCCTAACCCTAGGTCCAATCCTAACCCTAACCGTCTCTCTAACCCTAGCCCTCAACATAACCCTAACCCTAGGTCCAAACCTAACCCTAACCGTCTCTCTAATCCTAGCCCACAACATAACCCTAACCCTAGGTCCAATCCTAACCCTAACCGTCTCTCTAACCCTAGCCCTCAACATAACCCTAACCCTAAGTCCAATCCTCATTTTTACCGCCTCTCTAAACCTAACCCTCAACATAACCCTATCCTAGGTCCAATCCTAACCCTAACCGTCTCTGTGACCCTAGCCCTCAACATAACCCTAACCCTAGGTCCAATCCTAACGCTAACCGTCTCTCTAACCCTAACCCTCAACATAACCCTAACCCTAGGTCCAATCTTCACCCTAACCATCTGTCTAACCCTAGCCCTCAACCTAACCCTAACCCTAGGTCCAATACTAGCCCTAACCGTCTCTCTAACCCTAGCCCTCAACATAACCTTAACCCTAGGTCCAATCTTAACCCTAACCGTCTCTCTAACCCTAGCCCTCAACATAACCCTAACCCTAGTCCTATCCTAACCCTAACCGTCTCTTTGACCCTAGCCCCCACATAACCCTAACCCTAGGTCCAATCCTAACCCTAACCGTCTCTCTAACCGTAGCCCTCAACATAACCCTAACCCTAGGTCCAATATTCACCCTAACCGTCTGTCTAAACCTAGCCCTCAGGCTAACCCTAACCCTAGGTCCAAACCTAGCCCTAACCCTCTCTCTAACCCTAGCCCTCAACCTAACCCTAATCCTAGGTCCAACCTAACCCTAACCGTCTCTCTAACCCTAGCCCTCAACATAACCTTAACCCTAGGTTCAATCCTAACCCTAACCGTCTCTCTAACCCTAGCACTCAACATAACCCTAACCCTAGGTCCAATCCTAACCCTAACCGTCTCTCTAACCCTAGCCCTCAACATAACCCTAACCCTAGGTCCAATCCTAACCCTAACCGCCTCTCTAACCGTAGCCCTCAATATAACCCTAACCCTAGGTCCAATCCTAACCCTAACCGTCTCTCTAACCCTAACGCTCAACATAACCCTAACCCTAGGTCCAATCCTAACCCTAACCGTCTCTGTGACCCTAGCCCACAACATAGCCCTAACCCTAGGTCCAATCCTAACCCTAACCGTCTCTCTAACCCTAGCCCTCAACCTAACCCTAACCCTAGGTCCAATCCTAACCCTAACCATCTCTCTAACCCTAGAACTCAACCTAACCATAAACCAAGGTCCAATCCTAACCCTAACCGTCTCTCTAATCCTAGCCCTCAACATAACCCTAACCCTAGGTCCAATCCTAACCCTAACCGTCTCTCTAACCCTAGCCCTCAACATAACCCTAACCCAGGTCCAATCCTAACCCAAACCGTCTCTCTAACCCTAGCCCTCAACATAACCCTAACCCTAGGTGCAATCTTCACCCTAACCGTCTGTCTAACCCTAGCCCTCAACCTAACCCTAACCCTAGGTCCAAACCTAGCCCTAACCGTCTCTCTAACCCTAGCCCTCAACATAACCCTAACCCTAGGTCCAATCCTAATCCTAACCGTCTCTCTAAACCGAGCCCTCAACATAACCCTAACCCTAGGTCCAAACCTACCCTACCCGTCTCTCTAACCCTAGTCCTCAACATAACCCTAATCCTAAGTCCAACCTAACCCTAACCGTCTCTCTAACCCTAGCCCTCAACATAACCCTAACCCTAGGTCCAATCCTAACCCTAAACGTCTCTCTAACCCTAACCCTCAACATAACCTTAACCCTAGGTCCAATCTTAACCCTAAACGTCTCTCTAACCCTAGCCCTCAACATAACCCTAACCCTAGGTCCAATCCTAACCCTAACCGTCTCTCTAACCCTAACCCTCAACATAACCTTAACCCTAGGTCCAATCTTAACCCTAAACGTCTCTCTAACCCTAGCCCTCAACATAACCCTAACCCTAGTCCTATCCTAACCCTAACCGTCTCTTTGACCCTAGCCCCCAACATAACCCTAACCCTAGGTCCAATCCTAACCCTAACCTTCTCTCTAACCCTAGCCCTCAACATAACCCTAACCCTAGGTCCAATCTTAACCCTAACCGTCTGTCTAATCCTAGCCCTCAACCTAACCCTAACCCTAGGTCCAATCCTAGCTCTAACCGTCTCTCTAACCCTAGCCCTCAACATAACCCTAACCCTAGGTCCAATCCTAACCCTAACCCTCTCTCTAACCCTAGCCCTCAACATAACCCTAACCCTAGGTCCAATCCTAACGCTAACCGTCTCTCTAACCATAGCCCTCAACATAACCCTAACCCTAGGTCCAATCCTAACCCTAACCGTCTCTGTGACCCTAGCCCTCAACATAACCCTAACCCTAGTTCCAATCCTAACCCTACCCGTCTCTCTATCCCTAGCCCTCAACATAACCCTAACCCTAGGTCCAATCTTCACCCTAACAGTCTGTCTAAACCTAGCCCTCAACCTAACCCTAACCCTAGGTCCAATTCTAGCCCTAACCGTCTCTCTAACGGTAGCCCTCAACATAACCTTAACCTTAGGTCCAATCCTAACCCTAACCGTCTCTCTAAACCTAGCCCTCAACATAACCCTAACCCTAGGTCCAATCCTAACCCTAACAGTCTCTCTAACCCTAGCCCTCAACATAACCCTAACCCTAGGTCCAATCCTAACCCTAACCGTCTCTCTAACCCTAGCCCTCAACATAACCCTAACCCTAGGTCCAATCCTAACCCTAACCGTCTCTCTAACCCTAGCCCTCAACATAACCCTAACCCTAGGTCCAATCCTAAGCCTAACCGTCTCTCTAACCCTAGCCCTCAACATAACCCTAACCCTAGGTCCAATCCTAACCCTAACGGTCTCTCTAACCCTAGCCCTCAACATAACCCTAACCCTAGGTCCAATCCTAACCCTAAACGTCTCTCTAACCGTAGCCCTCAACATAACCCTAACCCTAGGTCCAATCCTAACCCTAACCGTCTCTCTAACCCTAGCCCTCAACATAACCCTAACCCTAGTTGCAATCTTCACCCTAACTGTCTGTCTAACCCTAGCCCTCAACCTAACCCTAACTCTAGGTCCAAACCTAGACCTAACCGTCTCTCTAACCCTAGCCCTTAACATAACCTTAACCCTAGGTCCAATCCTAACCCTAACCGTCTCTCTAAGCCTAGCCCTCAACATAACCCTAACCCTAGGTCCAATCCTCACCCTAACCGTCTCTCTAACCCTAGCCCTCAACATAACCCTAACCCTAGGTCCAATCCTCACCCTAACCGTCTCTCTAACCCTAGCCCTCAACATAACACTAACCCTAGGTCCAAACCTAACCCTAACCGTCTCTCTAACCCTAGCCCTCAACATAACCCTAACCCTAGGTCCAATCCTAACCCTAACCTTCTCTCTAACCCTAGCCCTCAACATAACCCTAACCCTAGGTCCAATCCTCACCCTTACCGTCTCTCTAAACCTAACCCTCAACATAACACTAACCCTAGGTCCAAACCTAACCCTAACCGTCTCTCTAACCCTAGCCCTCAACATAACCCTAACCCTAGGTCCAATCCTAACCCTAACCGTCTCTCTAACCCTAGCCCTCAACATAACCCTAACCCTAGGTCCAATCCTCACCCTTACCGTCTCTCTAAACCTAACCCTCAACATAACCCTAACCCTAGGTCCAATACTAAACCTAACCGTCTCTCTAACCCTAGCCCTAAACATAACCCTAACCCTAGGTCCAATCCTAACCCTAACCGCCTCTCTAACCCTAGCCCTCAACATAACCCTAACCCTAGGTCCAATCCTAACCCTAACCGTCTCTCTAACCCTAGCCCTCAACATAACCCTAACCTTAGGACCAATCCTAACCCTAACCGTCTATCTAACCCTAGCCCTCAACATAACCCTGACCCTAGGTCCAATCCTAACCCTAACCGTCTCTCTAACCCTAGCCCTCAACATAACCCTAACCCTAGGTCCAATCCTAACCCTAAACGCCTCTCTAACCCTAGCCCTCAACATAACCCTAACCCTAGGTCCAATCCTAACCCTAACCGTCTCTCTAACCCTAGCCCTCAACATAACCCTTACCCTAGGTCCAATCCTCACCCTAACCGTCTCTCTAACCCTAGCCCTCAACATAACCCTAACCTTAGGACCAATCCTAACCCTAACCGTCTATCTAACCCTATCCCTCAACATAACACTAACCCTAGGTCCAATCCTAACCCTAACCGTCTCTCTAACCCTAGCCCTCAACATAACCCTAACCCTAGGTCCAATCCTAACCCTAACCGTCTCTCTAACCCTAGCCCTCAACATAACTCTAACCCTAGGTCCAATCCTAACCCTAACCGCCTCTCTAACCCTAGCCCTAAACATAACCCTAACCCTAGGTCCAATCCGAACCCTAACCGTCTCTCTAACCCTAGCCCTAAACATAACCCTAACCCTAGGTCCAATCCTAACCCTAACCGTCTCTCTAATCCTAGCCCTCAACATAACCTTAACCTTAGGTCCAATCCTAACCCTAACCGTCTCTCTAACCCTAGCCCTCAACATAACCCTAACCCTAGGTCCAATCCTAACCCTAACCGTCTCTCTAACCCTAGCCCTCAACATAACCCTAACCCTAGGTCCAATCCTCACCCTAACCGTCTCTCTAAACCTAACCCTCAACATAACCCTAACCCTAGGTCCAATCCTAACCCTAACCGTCTCTCTAACCCTAGCCCTCAACATAACACTAACCCTAGGTCCAATCCTAATCTTAACCGTCTCTCTGACCCTAGCCCTCAACATAACCCTAACCCTAGGTCCAATCCTAACCCTAACCGTCTCTCTAACCCTAGCCCTCAACATAACGCTAACCCTAGGTCCAATCCTAACCCTAACCGTCTCTCTAACCCTAGCCCTCAACATAACCCTAACCCTAGGTGCAATCTTCACCCTAACCGTCTGTCGAACCCTAGCCCTCAACCTAACCCTAACCCTAGGTCCAAGCCTACCCCTAACCGTCTCTCTAACCCTAGCCCTTAACATAACCTTAACCCTAGGTCCAATCCTAACCCTAACCGTCTCTCTAACCCTAGCCCTCAACATAACCCTAACCCTAGGTGCAATCTTCACCCTAACCGTCTGTCTAACCCTAGCCCTCAACCTAACCCTAACCCTAGGTCCAAACCTAGCCCTAACCGTCTCTCTAACCCTAGCCCTTAACAAAACCTTAACCCTAGGTCCAATCCTAACCCTAACCGTCTCTCTAACCCTAGCCCTCAACATAACCCTAACCCTAGGTCCAATCCTCACCCTAACCGTCTCTCTAACCCTAGCCCTCAACATAACCCTAACCCTAGGTCCAATCCTAACCCTAACCGTCTCTCTAACCCTAGCCCTCAACGTAACCCTAACCCTAGGTCCAAACCACACCCTTACCGTCTCTCTAAACCTAGCCCTCAACATAACCCTAACCCTAGGTCCAATCCAAACCCTAACCGTCTCTCTAACCCTAGCCCTCAACATAACCCTAACCCTAGGTCCAATCCTCACCCTTACCGTCTCTCTAAACCTAACCCTCAACATAACCCTAACCCTACGTCCAATACTAAACCTAACCGTCTCTCTAACCCTAGCCCTCAACATAACCCTAACCGTAGGTCCAATCCTAACCCTAACCGCCTCTCTAACCCTAGCCCTCAACATAACCCTAACCCTAGGTCCAATCCTAACCCTAACGGTCTCTCTAACACTAGCCCTCAACATAACCCTAACCCTAGGTCCAATCCTAACCCTAACCGTCTCTCTAACACTAGCCCTCAACATAACCCTAACCCTAGGTCCAATCCCAACCCTAACCTTCTCTCTAACCCTAGCCCTCAACATAACCCTAACCCTAGGTGCAATCTTCACCCTAACCGTCTCTCTAACCCTAGCCCTCAACATAACCTTAACCCTAGGTCCAATCCTAACCCAAACCGTCTCTCTAACCCTAGCCCTCAACATAACCCTAACCCTAGGTCCAATCCTAACCCTAACCGTCACTCTAACCCTAGCCCTCAACATAACCCTAACCCTAGGTCCAATCCTAAGCCTAACCGTCTCTCTAAACCTAGCCCTCAACATAACCCTATCCCTAAGTCCAACCATAACCCTAACCGTCACTCTAACCCTAGCCCTAAACATAACCCTAACCCTAGGTCCAAACCTAACCCTAAGCGTCTCTCTAGCCCTAGACCTCAACATAACCCTAACCCTAGGTCCAATCCTAACCCTAACCGTCTCTGTGACCCTAGCCCTCAACATAACCCTAACCCTAGGTCCAATCCTAACCCTAACCGTCTCTCTAACCCTAACCCTCAACATAACCCTAACCCTAGGACCAATCTTCACCCTAACCATCTGTTTAACCCTAGCCCTCAACCTAACCCTAACCCTAGGTCCAATACTAGCCCTAACCGTCTCTCTAACCCTAGCCCTCAACATAACCTTAACCCTAGGTCCAATCTTAACCCTAAACGTCTCTCTAACCCTAGCCCTCAACATAACCCTAACCCTAGTCCTATCCTAACCCTAACCGTCTCTTTGACCCTAGCCCCCAACATAACCCTAACCCTAGGTCCAATCCTAACCCTAACCTTCTCTCTAACCCTAGCCCTCAACATAACCCTAACCCTAGGTCCAATCTTAACCCTAACCGTCTGTCTAATCCTAGCCCTCAACCTAACCCTAACCCTAGGTCCAATCCTAACCCTAACCCTCTCTCTAACCCTAGCCCTCAACATAACCCTAACCCTAGGTCCAATCCTAACGCTAACCGTCTCTCTAACCCTAGCCCTCAACATAACCCTAACCCTAGGTCCAATCCTAACCCTAACCGTCTCTGTGACCCTAGCCCTCAACATAACCCTAACCCTAGTTCCAATCCTAACCCTACCCGTCTCTCTAACCCTAGCCCTCAACATAACCCTAACCCTAGGTCCAATCTTCACCCTAACAGTCTGTCTAAATCTAGCCCTCAACCTAACCCTAACCCTAGGTCCAATTCTAGCCCTAACCGTCTCTCTAACGGTAGCCCTCAACATAACCTTAACCTTAGGTCCAATCCTAACCCTAACCGTCTCTCTAAACCTAGCCCTCAACATAACCCTAACCCTAGGTCCAATCCTAACCCTAACCGTCTCTCTAACCCTAGCCCTCAACATAACCCTAACCCTAGGTCCAATCCTAACCCTAACCGTCTCTCTAACCCTAGCCCTCAACATAACCCTAACCCTAGGTCCAATCCTAACCCTAACCGTCTCTCTAACCCTAGCCCTCAACATAACCCTAACCCTAGGTCCAATCCTAAGCCTAACCGTCTCTCTAACCCTAGCCCTCAACATAACCCTAACCCTACGTCCAATCCTAACCCTAACGGTCTCTCTAACCCTAGCCCTCAACATAACCCTAACCCTAGGTCCAATCCTAACCCTAAACGTCTCTCTAACCGTAGCCCTCAACATAACCCTAACCCTAGGTCCAATCCTAACCCTAACCGTCTCTCTAACCCTAGCCCTCAACATAACCCTAACCCTAGTTGCAATGTTCACCCTAACTGTCTGTCTAACCCTAGCCCTCAACCTAACCCTAACTCTAGGTCCAAACCTAGACCTAACCGTCTCTCTAACCCTAGCCCTTAACATAACCTTAACCCTAGGTTCAATCCTAACCCTAACCGTCTCTCTAAGCCTAGCCCTCAACATAACCCTAACCCTAGGTCCAATCCTAACCCTAACCGTCTCTCTAACCCTAGCCCTCAACATAACCCTAACCCTAGGTCCAATCCTCACCCTAACCGTCTCTCTAACCCTAGCCCTCAACATAACACTAACCCTAGGTCCAAACCTAACCCTAACCGTCTCTCTAACCCTAGCCCTCAACATAACCCTAACCCTAGGTCCAATCCTAACCCTAACCGTCTCTCTAACCCTAGCCCTCAACATAACCCTAACCCTAGGTCCAATCCTCACCCTTACCGTCTCTCTAAACCTAACCCTCAACATAACCCTAACCCTAGGTCCAATACTAAACCTAACCGTCTCTCTAACCCTAGCCCTCAACATAACCCTAACCCTAGGTCCAATCCTAACCCTAACCGCCTCTCTAACCCTAGCCCTCAACATAACCCTAACCCTAGGTCCAATCCTAACCCCAACCGTCTCTCTAACCCTAGCCCTCAACATAACCCTAACCCTAGGTCCAATCCTAACCCTAACCGTCTCTCTAACCCTAGCCCTCAACATAACCCTAACCCTAGGTCCAATCCCAACCCTAACCGTCTCTCTAACCCTAGCCCTCAACATAACCCTAACCCTAGGTGCAATCTTCACCCTAACCGTCTCTCTAACCCTAGCCCTCAACATAACCTTAACCCTAGGTCCAATCCTAACCCTAACCGTCTCTCTAACCCTAGCCCTCAACATAACTCTAACCCTAGGTCCAATCCTAACCCTAACCGTCACTCTAACCCTAGCCTTCAACATAACCCTAACCCTAGGTCCAATCCTAAGCCTAACCGTCTCTCTAAACCTAGCCCTCAACATAACCCTAACCCTAGTCCTATCCTAACCCTAACCGTCTCTTTGTCCCTAGCCCCCAACATAACCCTAACCCTAGGTCCAATCCTAACCCTAACCGTCTCTCTAACCGTAGCCCTCAACATAACCCTAACCCTAGGTCCAATATTCACCCTAACCTTCTGTCTAAACCTAGCCCTCAGCCTAACCCTAACCCTAGGTCCAAACCTAGCCCTAACCCTCTCTCTAACCTTAGCCCTCAACATAACCCTAATCCTAGGTCCAACCTAACCCTAACCGTCTCTCTAACCCTAGCCCTCAACATAACCGTAACCTTAGGTCCAATCCTAACCCTTACCGTCTCTCTAACCCTAGCCCTCAACATAACCCTAACCCTAGGTCCAATCCTAACCCTAACCGTCTCTGTGACCCTAGCCCACAACATAGCCCTAACCCTAGGTCCAATCCTAACCCTAACCGTCTCTCTAACCCTAGCCCTCAACCTAACCCTAACCCTAGGTCCAATCCTAACCCTAACCATCTCTCTAACCCTAGAACTCAACCTAACCATAAACCAAGGTCCAATCCTAACCCTAACCGTCTCTCTAATCCTAGCCCTCAACATAACCCTAACCCTAGGTCCAATCCTAACCCTAACCGTCTCTCTAACCCTAGCCCTCAACATAACCCTAACCCAGGTCCAATCCTAACCCAAACCGTCTCTCTAACCCTAGCCCTCAACATAACCCTAACCCTAGGTGCAATCTTCACCCTAACCGTCTGTCTAACCCTAGCCCTCAACCTAACCCTAACCCTAGGTCCAAACCTAGCCCTAACCGTCTCTCTAACCCTAGCCCTCAACATAACCCTAACCCTAGGTCCAATCCTAATCCTAACCGTCTCTCTAAACCGAGCCCTCAACATAACCCTAACCCTAGGTCCAAACCTACCCTACCCGTCTCTCTAAGCCTAGTCCTCAACATAACCCTAATCCTAAGTCCAACCTAACCCTAACCGTCTCTCTAACCCTAGCCCTCAACATAACCCTAACCCTAGGTCCAATCCTAACCCTAAACGTCTCTCTAACCCTAACCCTCAACATAACCTTAACCCTAGGTCCAATCTTAACCCTAAACGTCTCTCTAACCCTAGCCCTCAACATAACCCTAACCCTAGGTCCAATCCTAACCCTAACCGTCTCTCTAACCCTAACCCTCAACATAACCTTAACCCTAGGTCCAATCTTAACCCTAAACGTCTCTCTAACCCTAGCCCTCAACATAACCCTAACCCTAGTCCTATCCTAACCCTAACCGTCTCTTTGACCCTAGCCCCCAACATAACCCTAACCCTAGGTCCAATCCTAACCCTAACCTTCTCTCTAACCCTAGCCCTCAACATAACCCTAACCCTAGGTCCAATCTTAACCCTAACCGTCTGTCTAATCCTAGCCCTCAACCTAACCCTAACCCTAGGTCCAATCCTAGCTCTAACCGTCTCTCTAACCCTAGCCCTCAACATAACCCTAACCCTAGGTCCAATCCTAACCCTAACCCTCTCTCTAACCCTAGCCCTCAACATAACCCTAACCCTAGGTCCAATCCTAACGCTAACCGTCTCTCTAACCATAGCCCTCAACATAACCCTAACCCTAGGTCCAATCCTAACCCTAACCGTCTCTGTGACCCTAGCCCTCAACATAACCCTAACCCTAGTTCCAATCCTAACCCTACCCGTCTCTCTATCCCTAGCCCTCAACATAACCCTAACCCTAGGTCCAATCTTCACCCTAACAGTCTGTCTAAACCTAGCCCTCAACCTAACCCTAACCCTAAGTCCAATTCTAGCCCTAACCGTCTCTCTAACGGTAGCCCTCAACATAACCTTAACCTTAGGTCCAATCCTAACCCTAACCGTCTCTCTAAACCTAGCCCTCAACATAACCCTAACCCTAGGTCCAATCCTAACCCTAACAGTCTCTCTAACCCTAGCCCTCAACATAACCCTAACCCTAGGTCCAATCCTAACCCTAACCGTCTCTCTAACCCTAGCCCTCAACATAACCCTAACCCTAGGTCCAATCCTAACCCTAACCGTCTCTCTAACCCTAGCCCTCAACATAACCCTAACCCTAGGTCCAATCCTAAGCCTAACCGTCTCTCTAACCCTAGCCCTCAACATAACCCTAACCCTAGGTCCAATCCTAACCCTAACGGTCTCTCTAACCCTAGCCCTCAACATAACCCTAACCCTAGGTCCAATCCTAACCCTAAACGTCTCTCTAACCGTAGCCCTCAACATAACCCTAACCCTAGGTCCAATCCTAACCCTAACCGTCTCTCTAACCCTAGCCCTCAACATAACCCTAACCCTAGTTGCAATCTTCACCCTAACTGTCTGTCTAACCCTAGCCCTCAACCTAACCCTAACTCTAGGTCCAAACCTAGACCTAACCGTCTCTCTAACCCTAGCCCTTAACATAACCTTAACCCTAGGTCCAATCCTAACCCTAACCGTCTCTCTAAGCCTAGCCCTCAACATAACCCTAACCCTAGGTCCAATCCTCACCCTAACCGTCTCTCTAACCCTAGCCCTCAACATAACCCTAACCCTAGGTCCAATCCTCACCCTAACCGTCTCTCTAACCCTAGCCCTCAACATAACACTAACCCTAGGTCCAAACCTAACCCTAACCGTCTCTCTAACCCTAGCCCTCAACATAACCCTAACCCTAGGTCCAATCCTAACCCTAACCTTCTCTCTAACCCTAGCCCTCAACATAACCCTAACCCTAGGTCCAATCCTCACCCTTACCGTCTCTCTAAACCTAACCCTCAACATAACACTAACCCTAGGTCCAAACCTAACCCTAACCGTCTCTCTAACCCTAGCCCTCAACATAACCCTAACCCTAGGTCCAATCCTAACCCTAACCGTCTCTCTAACCCTAGCCCTCAACATAACCCTAACCCTAGGTCCAATCCTCACCCTTACCGTCTCTCTAAACCTAACCCTCAACATAACCCTAACCCTAGGTCCAATACTAAACCTAACCGTCTCTCTAACCCTAGCCCTAAACATAACCCTAACCCTAGGTCCAATCCTAACCCTAACCGCCTCTCTAACCCTAGCCCTCAACATAACCCTAACCCTAGGTCCAATCCTAACCCTAACCGTCTCTCTAACCCTAGCCCTCAACATAACCCTAACCTTAGGACCAATCCTAACCCTAACCGTCTATCTAACCCTAGCCCTCAACATAACCCTGACCCTAGGTCCAATCCTAACCCTAACCGTCTCTCTAACCCTAGCCCTCAACATAACCCTAACCCTAGGTCCAATCCTAACCCTAAACGCCTCTCTAACCCTAGCCCTCAACATAACCCTAACCCTAGGTCCAATCCTAACCCTAACCGTCTCTCTAACCCTAGCCCTCAACATAACCCTTACCCTAGGTCCAATCCTCACCCTAACCGTCTCTCTAACCCTAGCCCTCAACATAACCCTAACCTTAGGACCAATCCTAACCCTAACCGTCTATCTAACCCTATCCCTCAACATAACACTAACCCTAGGTCCAATCCTAACCCTAACCGTCTCTCTAACCCTAGCCCTCAACATAACCCTAACCCTAGGTCCAATCCTAACCCTAACCGTCTCTCTAACCCTAGCCCTCAACATAACTCTAACCCTAGGTCCAATCCTAACCCTAACCGCCTCTCTAACCCTAGCCCTAAACATAACCCTAACCCTAGGTCCAATCCGAACCCTAACCGTCTCTCTAACCCTAGCCCTAAACATAACCCTAACCCTAGGTCCAATCCTAACCCTAACCGTCTCTCTAATCCTAGCCCTCAACATAACCTTAACCTTAGGTCCAATCCTAACCCTAACCGTCTCTCTAACCCTAGCCCTCAACATAACCCTAACCCTAGGTCCAATCCTAACCCTAACCGTCTCTCTAACCCTAGCCCTCAACATAACCCTAACCCTAGGTCCAATCCTCACCCTAACCGTCTCTCTAAACCTAACCCTCAACATAACCCTAACCCTAGGTCCAATCCTAACCCTAACCGTCTCTCTAACCCTAGCCCTCAACATAACACTAACCCTAGGTCCAATCCTAATCTTAACCGTCTCTCTGACCCTAGCCCTCAACATAACCCTAACCCTAGGTCCAATCCTAACCCTAACCGTCTCTCTAACCCTAGCCCTCAACATAACGCTAACCCTAGGTCCAATCCTAACCCTAACCGTCTCTCTAACCCTAGCCCTCAACATAACCCTAACCCTAGGTGCAATCTTCACCCTAACCGTCTGTCGAACCCTAGCCCTCAACCTAACCCTAACCCTAGGTCCAAGCCTACCCCTAACCGTCTCTCTAACCCTAGCCCTTAACATAACCTTAACCCTAGGTCCAATCCTAACCCTAACCGTCTCTCTAACCCTAGCCCTCAACATAACCCTAACCCTAGGTGCAATCTTCACCCTAACCGTCTGTCTAACCCTAGCCCTCAACCTAACCCTAACCCTAGGTCCAAACCTAGCCCTAACCGTCTCTCTAACCCTAGCCCTTAACAAAACCTTAACCCTAGGTCCAATCCTAACCCTAACCGTCTCTCTAACCCTAGCCCTCAACATAACCCTAACCCTAGGTCCAATCCTCACCCTAACCGTCTCTCTAACCCTAGCCCTCAACATAACCCTAACCCTAGGTCCAATCCTAACCCTAACCGTCTCTCTAACCCTAGCCCTCAACGTAACCCTAACCCTAGGTCCAAACCACACCCTTACCGTCTCTCTAAACCTAGCCCTCAACATAACCCTAACCCTAGGTCCAATCCAAACCCTAACCGTCTCTCTAACCCTAGCCCTCAACATAACCCTAACCCTAGGTCCAATCCTCACCCTTACCGTCTCTCTAAACCTAACCCTCAACATAACCCTAACCCTACGTCCAATACTAAACCTAACCGTCTCTCTAACCCTAGCCCTCAACATAACCCTAACCGTAGGTCCAATCCTAACCCTAACCGCCTCTCTAACCCTAGCCCTCAACATAACCCTAACCCTAGGTCCAATCCTAACCCTAACGGTCTCTCTAACACTAGCCCTCAACATAACCCTAACCCTAGGTCCAATCCTAACCCTAACCGTCTCTCTAACACTAGCCCTCAACATAACCCTAACCCTAGGTCCAATCCCAACCCTAACCTTCTCTCTAACCCTAGCCCTCAACATAACCCTAAC
Source organism: Miniopterus schreibersii (assembly GCF_964146895.1). Taxonomy (NCBI): domain Eukaryota; kingdom Metazoa; phylum Chordata; class Mammalia; order Chiroptera; family Miniopteridae; genus Miniopterus; species Miniopterus schreibersii. Next base: position 74,283,338 of record NC_138111.1, on the reverse strand, counting down.
CCTAGGTGCAATCTTCACCCTAACCGTCTCTCTAACCCTAGCCCTCAACATAACCTTAACCCTAGGTCCAATCCTAACCCAAACCGTCTCTCTAACCCTAGCCCTCAACATAACCCTAACCCTAGGTCCAATCCTAACCCTAACCGTCACTCTAACCCTAGCCCTCAACATAACCCTAACCCTAGGTCCAATCCTAAGCCTAACCGTCTCTCTAAACCTAGCCCTCAACATAACCCTATCCCTAAGTCCAACCATAACCCTAACCGTCACTCTAACCCTAGCCCTAAACATAACCCTAACCCTAGGTCCAAACCTAACCCTAAGCGTCTCTCTAGCCCTAGACCTCAACATAACCCTAACCCTAGGTCCAATCCTAACCCTAACCGTCTCTGTGACCCTAGCCCTCAACATAACCCTAACCCTAGGTCCAATCCTAACCCTAACCGTCTCTCTAACCCTAACCCTCAACATAACCCTAACCCTAGGACCAATCTTCACCCTAACCATCTGTTTAACCCTAGCCCTCAACCTAACCCTAACCCTAGGTCCAATACTAGCCCTAACCGTCTCTCTAACCCTAGCCCTCAACATAACCTTAACCCTAGGTCCAATCTTAACCCTAAACGTCTCTCTAACCCTAGCCCTCAACATAACCCTAACCCTAGTCCTATCCTAACCCTAACCGTCTCTTTGACCCTAGCCCCCAACATAACCCTAACCCTAGGTCCAATCCTAACCCTAACCTTCTCTCTAACCCTAGCCCTCAACATAACCCTAACCCTAGGTCCAATCTTAACCCTAACCGTCTGTCTAATCCTAGCCCTCAACCTAACCCTAACCCTAGGTCCAATCCTAACCCTAACCCTCTCTCTAACCCTAGCCCTCAACATAACCCTAACCCTAGGTCCAATCCTAACGCTAACCGTCTCTCTAACCCTAGCCCTCAACATAACCCTAACCCTAGGTCCAATCCTAACCCTAACCGTCTCTGTGACCCTAGCCCTCAACATAACCCTAACCCTAGTTCCAATCCTAACCCTACCCGTCTCTCTAACCCTAGCCCTCAACATAACCCTAACCCTAGGTCCAATCTTCACCCTAACAGTCTGTCTAAATCTAGCCCTCAACCTAACCCTAACCCTAGGTCCAATTCTAGCCCTAACCGTCTCTCTAACGGTAGCCCTCAACATAACCTTAACCTTAGGTCCAATCCTAACCCTAACCGTCTCTCTAAACCTAGCCCTCAACATAACCCTAACCCTAGGTCCAATCCTAACCCTAACCGTCTCTCTAACCCTAGCCCTCAACATAACCCTAACCCTAGGTCCAATCCTAACCCTAACCGTCTCTCTAACCCTAGCCCTCAACATAACCCTAACCCTAGGTCCAATCCTAACCCTAACCGTCTCTCTAACCCTAGCCCTCAACATAACCCTAACCCTAGGTCCAATCCTAAGCCTAACCGTCTCTCTAACCCTAGCCCTCAACATAACCCTAACCCTACGTCCAATCCTAACCCTAACGGTCTCTCTAACCCTAGCCCTCAACATAACCCTAACCCTAGGTCCAATCCTAACCCTAAACGTCTCTCTAACCGTAGCCCTCAACATAACCCTAACCCTAGGTCCAATCCTAACCCTAACCGTCTCTCTAACCCTAGCCCTCAACATAACCCTAACCCTAGTTGCAATGTTCACCCTAACTGTCTGTCTAACCCTAGCCCTCAACCTAACCCTAACTCTAGGTCCAAACCTAGACCTAACCGTCTCTCTAACCCTAGCCCTTAACATAACCTTAACCCTAGGTTCAATCCTAACCCTAACCGTCTCTCTAAGCCTAGCCCTCAACATAACCCTAACCCTAGGTCCAATCCTAACCCTAACCGTCTCTCTAACCCTAGCCCTCAACATAACCCTAACCCTAGGTCCAATCCTCACCCTAACCGTCTCTCTAACCCTAGCCCTCAACATAACACTAACCCTAGGTCCAAACCTAACCCTAACCGTCTCTCTAACCCTAGCCCTCAACATAACCCTAACCCTAGGTCCAATCCTAACCCTAACCGTCTCTCTAACCCTAGCCCTCAACATAACCCTAACCCTAGGTCCAATCCTCACCCTTACCGTCTCTCTAAACCTAACCCTCAACATAACCCTAACCCTAGGTCCAATACTAAACCTAACCGTCTCTCTAACCCTAGCCCTCAACATAACCCTAACCCTAGGTCCAATCCTAACCCTAACCGCCTCTCTAACCCTAGCCCTCAACATAACCCTAACCCTAGGTCCAATCCTAACCCCAACCGTCTCTCTAACCCTAGCCCTCAACATAACCCTAACCCTAGGTCCAATCCTAACCCTAACCGTCTCTCTAACCCTAGCCCTCAACATAACCCTAACCCTAGGTCCAATCCCAACCCTAACCGTCTCTCTAACCCTAGCCCTCAACATAACCCTAACCCTAGGTGCAATCTTCACCCTAACCGTCTCTCTAACCCTAGCCCTCAACATAACCTTAACCCTAGGTCCAATCCTAACCCTAACCGTCTCTCTAACCCTAGCCCTCAACATAACTCTAACCCTAGGTCCAATCCTAACCCTAACCGTCACTCTAACCCTAGCCTTCAACATAACCCTAACCCTAGGTCCAATCCTAAGCCTAACCGTCTCTCTAAACCTAGCCCTCAACATAACCCTAACCCTAGTCCTATCCTAACCCTAACCGTCTCTTTGTCCCTAGCCCCCAACATAACCCTAACCCTAGGTCCAATCCTAACCCTAACCGTCTCTCTAACCGTAGCCCTCAACATAACCCTAACCCTAGGTCCAATATTCACCCTAACCTTCTGTCTAAACCTAGCCCTCAGCCTAACCCTAACCCTAGGTCCAAACCTAGCCCTAACCCTCTCTCTAACCTTAGCCCTCAACATAACCCTAATCCTAGGTCCAACCTAACCCTAACCGTCTCTCTAACCCAAGCCCTCAACATAACCGTAACCTTAGGTCCAATCCTAACCCTTACCGTCTCTCTAACCCTAGCCCTCAACATAACCCTAACCCTAGGTCCAATCCTAACCCTAACCGTCTCTCTAACCCTAGCCCTCAACATAACCCTAACCCTAGGTCCAATCCTAACCCTAACCGCCTCTCTAACCCTAGCCCTCAACATAACCCTAACCCTAGGTCCAATCCTAACCCTAACCGTCTCTCTAACCCTAGCCCTCAACATAACCCTTACCCTCGGTCCAATCCTCACCCTAACCGTCTCTCTTACCCTAGCCCTCAACATAACCGTAACCTTAGGACCAATCCTAACCCTAACCGTCTATCTAACCCTAGCCCTCAACATAACCCTAACCCTAGGTCCAATCCTAACCCTAACCGTCTCTCTAATCCTAGCCCTCAACATAACCTTAACCTTAGGTCCAATCCTAACCCTAACCGTCTCTCTAACCCCAGCCCTCAACATAACCCTAACCCTAGGTCCAATCCTAACCATAACCGTCTCTCTAATCATAGCCCTCAACATAACCCCAACCCTAGGTCCAATCCTCACCCTAACCGTCTCTCTAACCCTAGCCCTGAACATAACCATAACCCGAGGTCCAATCCTAACCCTAACCGTCTCTCTAACCCTAGCCCTCAACATAACACTAACCCTAGGTCCAATCCTAATCCTAACCGTCTCTCTAACCCTAGCCCTCAACATAACACTAATCCTAGGTCCAACCTAACCCTAACCGTCTCTCTAACCCTAGCCCTCAACATAACCTTAACCCTAGGTCCAGTCCTAACGCTAACCGTCTCTCTAACCCTAGCCCTCAACATAACCCTAACCCTAGGTCCCATCCTACCCCTAACCGTCTCTCTAACCCTAGCCCTCAACATAACCCTAAACCTAGGTCCAATCCTAACCCTAACCGTCTCTCTAACCCTAGCCCTCAACATAACCCTAACCCTAGGTCCAATCCTAACCCTAACCGTGTCTCTAACCCTAGCCCTCAACATAACACTAACCCTAGGTCCAATCCTAATCCTAACCGTCTCTCTGACCCTAGCCCTCAACATAACCCTAACCCTAGGTCCAATCCTAACCCTAACCGTCTCTCTAACCCTAGCCCTCAACATAACCCTAACCCTAGGTCCAATCCTAACCCTAACCGTCTCTCTAACCCTACCCCTCAACATAACCCTAACCCTAGGTGCAATCTTCACCCTAACCGTCTGTCGAACCCTAGCCCTCAACCTAACCCTAACCCTAGGTCCAAACCTAGCCCTAACCGTCTCTCTAACCCTAGCCCTTAACAAAACCTTAACCCTAGGTCCAATCCTAACCCTAACCGTCTCTCTAACCCTAGCCCTCAACATAACCCTAACCCTAGGTCCAATCCTCACCCTAACCGTCTCTCTAACCCTAGCCCTCAACATAACCCTAACCCTAGGTCCAATCCTAACCCTAACCCTCTCTCTAACCCTAGCCCTCAACGTAACCCTAAACCTATGTCCAAACCACACCCTTACCGTCTCTCTAAACCTAGCCCTCAACATAACCCTAACCCTAGGTCCAATCCTAACCCTAAACGCCTCTCTAAACCTAGCCCTCAAAATAACCCTAACCCTAGGTCCAATCCTAACCCTAACCGTCTCTCTAACCCTAGCCCTCAACATAACCCTAACCCTAGGTCCAATCCTAACCCTAACAGCCTCTCTAACCCTAGCCTTCAACATAACCCTAACCCTAGGTTCAATCCTAACCCTAACCGTCTCTCTAACTCTAGCCCTCAACATAACCCTAATCCTAGGTCCAATCCTAACCCTAACCGTCTCTCTAACCCTAGCCCTCAACATAACCGTAACCTTAGGTCCAATCCTAACCCTTACCGTCTCTCTAACCCTTGCCCTCAACATAACCCTAACCCTAGGTCCAATCCTAACCCTAACCGTCTCTCTAACCCTAGCCCTCAACATAACCCTTACCCTAGGTCCAATCCTCACCCTAACGGTCTCTCTAACCCTAGCCCTCAACATAACCCTAACCTTAGGACCAATCCTAACCCTAACCGTCTATCTAACCCTAGCCCTCAACATAACCCTAACCCTAGGTCCAATCCTAACCCTAACCGTCTGTCTAATACTAGCCCTCAACATAACCTTAACCTTAGGTCCAATCCTAACCCTAACCGTCTCTCTAACCCAAGCCCTCAACATAACCCTAACCCTAGGTCCAATCCTAACCATAACCGTCTCTCTAATCCTAGCCCTCAACATAACCCTAACCCTAGGTCCAATCCTCACCCTAACCGTCTCTCTAACCCTAGCCCTCAACATAACACTAACCCTAGGTCCAATCCTAATCCTAACCGTCTCTCTGATCCTAGCCCTCAACATAACCCTAACCCTAGGTCCAATCCTAACCCTAACCGTCTCTCTAACCTTAGCCGTCAACATAACCCTTTCCCTAGGTCCAAACCTCACCCTAACCGTCTCTCTAACCCTAGCCCTCAACATAACCCTAATCCTAGGTCCAACCTAACCCTAACCGTCTCTCTAACCCTACCCCTCAACATAACCTTAACCCTAGGTCCAATCCTAACGCTAACCGTCTCTCTAACCCTAGCCCTCAACATAACCCAAACCCTAGGTCCCATCCTACCCCTAACCGTCTCTCTAACCCTAGCCCTCAACATAACCCTAACCCTAGGTCCAATCCTAACCCTAACCGTCTCTCTAACCCTAGCCCTCAACGTAACCCTAACCCTAGGTCCAAACCACACCCTAACCGTCTCTCTAAACATAGCCCTCAACATAACCCTAACCCTAGGTCCAAACCTAACCCTAACCGTCTCTCTAACCCTAGCCCTCAACATAACCCTAACCCTAGGTCCAATCCTAACCCTAACCGCCTCTCTAACCCTAGCCCTCAACATAACCCTAACCCTAGGTCCAATCCTAACCCTAACCGTCTCTCTAACCCTAGCCCTCAACATAACCCTAACCCTAGGTCCAATCATACCCCTAACCGCCTCTCTAACCCTAGCCCTCAACATAACCCTAACCCTAGGTCCAATGCTAACCCTAACCGTCTCTCTAACCCTAGCCCTCAACATAACCCTAACCCTAGGTCCAATCCTAACCCTAACCGTCTCTCTAACCCTAGCCCTCAATATAACCCTAACCCTAGGTCCAATCCTCACCCTAACCGTCTCTCTAACCCTAGCCCTCAACATAACCCTAACCCTAGGTCCAATCCTCACCCTAACCGTCTCTCTAACCCTAGCCCTCAACATAACCCTAACCCTAGGTCCAATCCTAATCCTAACCGTCTCTCTGACCCTAGCCCTCAACATAACCCTAACCCTAGGTCCAATCCTAACCCTAACCGTCTCTCTAACCCTAGCCCTCAACATAACCCTAACCCTAGGTCCAAACCTCACCCTAACCGTCTCTCTAACCCTAGTCCTCAACATAACCCTAATCCTAGGTCCAACCTAACCCTAACCGTCTCTCTAACCCTAGCCCTCAACATAACCCTAACCCTAGGTCCAAACCTCACCCTAACCGTCTCTCTAACCCTAGTCCTCAACATAACCCTAATCCTAGGTCCAACCTAACCCTAACCGTCTCTCTAACCCTAGCCCTCAACATAACCTTAACCCTAGGTCCAATCCTAACCCTAACCGTCACTCTAACCCTAGCCCTCAACATAACCCTAACCCTAGATCCAATCCTAACCCTAACCGTCTCTCTAACCCTAGCCCTCAACAGAACCCTAACCCTAGGTCCAATCCTAACCCTAACCGTCTCTCTAAACCTAGCCCTCAACATAACCCTAAACCTAGGTCCAATCCTAACCCTAACCGTCTCTCTAACCCTAGCCCTCAACGTAACCCTAACCCTAGGTCCAAACCACACCCTAACCGTCTCTCTAAACATAGCCCTCAACATAACCCTAACCCTAGGTCCAAACCTCACCCTAACCGTCTCTCTAACCCTAGTCCTCAACATAACCCTAATCCTAGGTCCAACCTAACCCTAACCGTCTCTCTAACCCTAGCCCTCAACATAACCTTAACCCTAGGTCCAATCCTAACCCTAACCGTCACTCTAACCCTAGCCCTCAACATAACCCTAACCCTAGATCCAATCCTAACCCTAACCGTCTCTCTAACCCTAGCCCTCAACAGAACCCTAACCCTAGGTCCAATCCTAACCCTAACCGTCTCTCTAAACCTAGCCCTCAACATAACCCTAAACCTAGGTCCAATCCTAACCCTAACCGTCTCTCTAAACCTAGCCCTCAACATAACCCTAACCCTAGGTGCAATCTTCACCCTAACCGTCTGTCTAACCCTAGCCCTCAACCTAACCCTAACCCTAGGTCCAAACCTAGCCCTAACCGTCTAACCCTAGCCCTCAACCTAACCCTAACCCTAGGTCCAATCCTAACCCTAACCGTCTCTCTAAGCCTAACCCTCAACATAACCCTAACCCTAGGTCCAATCCTAACCCTAACCGTCTCTATGACCATAGCCCTCAACATAACCCTAACCCTAGGTCCAATCCTAAACCTAACCGTCTCTCTACCCTAGCCCTCAACATAACCCTAACCCTAGGTCCAATCTTCACCCTAACCGTCTGTCTAATCCTAGCCCTCAACCTAACCCTAACCCTAGGTCCAATCCTAGCCCTAACCGTCTCTCTAACCCTAGCCCTCAACATAACCCTAACCCTAGGTCCAATCCTAACCCTAACCGTCTCTCTAACCCTAGCCATCAACATAACCCTAACCCTAGGTCCAATCCTAACGCTAACCGTCTCTCTAACCCTAGCCCTCAACATAACCCTAACCCTAGGTCCAATCCTAACCCTAACCGTCTCTGTGACCCTAGCCCTCAACATAACCCTAACCCTAGTTCCAATCCTAACCCTAACCGTCTCTCTAACCCTAGCCCTCAACATAACCCTAACCCTAGGTCCAATCTTCACCCTACCCGTCTGTCTAACCCTAGCCCTCAACCTAACCCTAACCCTAGGTCCAATCCTAACCCTAACCGTCTCTCTAACGCTAGCCCTCAACATAACCTTAACCTTAGGTCCAATCCTAACCCTAACCGTCTCTCTAACCCTAGCCCTCAACATAACCCTAACCCTAGGTCCAATCCTAACCCTAACCGTCTCTCTAACCCTAGCCCTCAACATAACCCTAACCCTAGGTCCAATCCTAACCCTAACCGTCTCTCTAACCCTAGCCCTCAACATAACCCTAACCCTAGGTCCAATCCAAACCCTAACCGTCTCTCTAACCCTAGCCCTCAACATAACCCTAACCCTAGGTCCAAACCTACCCTAACCGTCTCTCTAACCCTAGTCCTCAACATAACCCTAATCCTAGGTCCAACCTAACCCTAACCGTCTCTCTAACCCTAGCCCTCAACATAACCTTAACCCTAGGTCCAATCCTAACCCTAACCATCTCTCTAACCCTAGCCCTCAACATAACCCTAACCCTAGGTCCAATCCTAACCCTAACCGTCTCTCTAACCCTAGCCCTCAACATAACCCTAACCCTAGGTCCAATCCTAACCCTAAACGTCTCTCTAACCGTAGCCCTCAACATAACCCTAACCCTAGGTCCAATCCTAACCCTAACCGTCTCTCTAACCCTAGCCCTCAACATAACCCTAACCCTAGTTGCAATCTTCACCCTAACTGTCTGTCTAACCCTAGCCCTCAACCTAACCCTAACTCTAGGTCCAAACCTAGACCTAAACGTCTCTCTAACCCTAGCCCTTAACATAACCTTAACCCTAGGTCCAATCCTAACCCTAACCGTCTCTCTAAGCCTAGCCCTCAACATAACCCTAACCCTAGGTCCAATCCTCACCCTAACCGTCTCTCTAAGCCTAGCCCTCAACATAACCCTAACCCTAGGTCCAATCCTCACCCTAACCGTCTCTCTAACCCTAGCCCTCAACATAACCCTAACCCTAGGTCCAATCCTAACCCTAACCGCCTCTCTAACCCTAGCCCTCAACATAACCCTAACCCTAGGTCCAATCCTAACCCTAACCGTCTCTCTAACCCTAGCCCTCAACATAACCCTAACCCTAGGTCCAATCCCAACCCTAACCGTCTCTCTAAACCTAGCCCTCAACATAACCTTAACCCTAGGTCCAATCCTAACCCTAACCGTCTCTCTAACGCTAGCCCTCAACATAACCCTAACCCTAGGTCCAATCCTAACCCTAACCGTCACTCTAACCCTAGCCCTCAACATAACCCTAACCCTAGGTCCAATCCTAAGCCTAACCGTCTCTCTAAACCTAGCCCTCAACATAACCCTAACCCTAGGTCCAATACTAGCCCTAACCGTCTCTCTAACCCTAGCCCTCAACATATCCTTAACCCTAGGTCCAATCTTAACCCTAACCGTCTCTCTAACCCTAGCCCTCAACGTAACCCTAACCCTAGTCCTATCCTAACCCTAACCGTCTCTTTGACCCTAGCCCCCACATAACCCTAACCCTAGGTCCAATCCTAACCCTAACAGTCTCTCTAACCGTAGCCCTCAACATAACCCTAACCCTAGGTCCAATATTCACCCTAACCGTCTGTCTAAACCTAGCCCTCAGCCTAACCCTAACCCTAGGTCCAAACCTAGCCCTAACCCTCTCTCTAACCCTAGCCCTCAACCTAACCCTAATCCTAGGTCCAACCTAACCCTAACCGTCTCTCTAACCCTAGCCCTCAACATAACCTTAACCCTAGGTTCAATCCTACCCCTAACCGTCTCTCTAACCCTAGCACTCAACATAACCCTAACCCTAGGTCCAATCCTAACCCTAACCGTCTCTCTAACCCTAGCCCTCAACATAACCCTAACCCTAGGTCCAATCCTAACCCTAACCGCCTCTCTAACCGTAGCCCTCAATATAACCCTAACCCTAGGTCCAATCCTAACCCTAACCGTCTCTCTAACCCTAACGCTCAACATAACCCTAACCCTAGGTCCAATCCTAACCCTAACCGTCTCTGTGACCCTAGCCCACAACATAGCCCTAACCCTAGGTCCAATCCTAACCCTAACCGTCTCTCTAACCCTAGCCCTCAACCTAACCCTAACCCTAGGTCCAATCCTAACCCTAACCATCTCTCTAACCCTAGAACTCAACCTAACCATAAACCAAGGTCCAATCCTAACCCTAACCGTCTCTCTAATCCTAGCCCTCAACATAACCCTAACCCTAGGTCCAATCCTAACCCTAACCGTCTCTCTAACCCTAGCCCTCAACATAATCCTAACCCAGGTCCAATCCTAACCCTAACCGTCTCTCTAACCCTAGCCCTCAACATAACCCTAACCCTAGGTGCAATCTTCACCCTAACCATCTGTCTAACCCTAGCCCTCAACCTAACCCTAACCCTAGGTCCAAACCTAGCCCTAACCGTCTCTCTAACCCTAGCCCTCAACATAACCCTAACCCTAGGTCCAATCCTAACCCTAACCGTCTCTCTAACCCTAGCCCTCAACATAACCCTAACCCTAGGTCCAATCCTAATCCTAACCGTCTCTCTAAACCTAGCCCTCAACATAACCCTAACCCTAGGTCCAATCCTAACCCTAACCGTCTCTCTAACCCTAGCCCTCAACATAACCCTAACCCTAGGTCCAAACCTACCCTACCCGTCTCTCTAACCCTAGTCCTCAACATAACCCTAATCCTAAGTCCAACCTAACCCTAACCGTCTCTCTAACCCTAGCCCTCAACATAACCCTAACCCTAGGTCCAATCCTAACCCTAAACGTCTCTCTAACCGTAGCCCTCAACATAACCCTAACCCTAGGTCCAATCCTAACCCTAACCGTCTCTCTAACCCTAGCCCTCAACATAACCCTAACCCTAGTTGCAATCTTCACCCTAACTGTCTGTCTAACCCTAGCCCTCAACCTAACCCTAACTCTAGATCCAAACCTAGACCTAACCGTCTCTCTAACCCTAGCCCTTAACATAACCTTAACCCTAGGTCCAATCCTAACCCTCACCGTCTCTCTAAGCCTAGCCCTCAACATAACCCTAACCCTAGGTCCAATACTCACCCTAACCGTCTCTCTAACCCTAGCCCTCAACATAACCCTAACCCTAGGTCCAATCCTCACCCTAACCGTCTCTCTAACCCTAGCCCTCAACATAACCCTAACCCTAGGTCCAAACCTAACCCTAACCGTCTCTCTAACCCTAGCCCTCAACATAACCCTAACCCTAGGTCCAATCCAAACCCTAACCGTCTCTCTAACCCTAGCCCTCAACATAACCCTAACCCTAGGTCCAATCCTCACCCTTACCGTCTCTCTAAACCTAACCCTCAACATAACCCTAACCCTAGTTCCAATCCTCACCCTAACCGTCTCTCTAACCCTAGCCCTCAACATAACCCTAACCCTAGGTCCAATCCTAATCCTAACCGTCTCTCTGACCCTAGCCCTCAACATAACCCTAACCCTAGGTCCAATCCTAACCCTAACCGTCTCTCTAACCCTAGCCCTCAACATAACCCTAACCCTAGGTCCAAACCTCACCCTAACCGTCTCTCTAACCCTAGTCCTCAACATAACCCTAATCCTAGGTCCAACCTAACCCTAACCGTCTCTCTAACCCTAGCCCTCAACAGAACCCTAACCCTAGGTCCAATCCTAACCCTAACCGTCTCTCTAAACCTAGCCCTCAACATAACCCTAAACCTAGGTCCAATCCTAACCCTAACCGTCTCTCTAAACCTAGCCCTCAACATAACCCTAACCCTAGGTGCAATCTTCACCCTAACCGTCTGTCTAACCCTAGCCCTCAACCTAACCCTAACCCTAGGTCCAAACCTAGCCCTAACCGTCTCTCTAACCCTAGCCCTTAACATAACCGTAACCCTAGGTCCAATCCTAACCCTAACCGTCTCTCTAAGCCTAGCCCTCAACATAACCCTAACCCTAGGTCCAATCCTAACCCTAACCGTCTCTATGACCATAGCCCTCAACATAACCCTAACCCTAGGTCCAATCCTAAACCTAACCGTCTCTCTACCCTAGCCCTCAACATAACCCTAACCCTAGGTCCAATCTTCACCCTAACCGTCTGTCTAATCCTAGCCCTCAACCTAACCCTAACCCTAGGTCCAATCCTAGCCCTAACCGTCTCTCTAACCCTAGCCCTCAACATAACCCTAACCCTAGGTCCAATCCTAACCCTAACCGTCTCTCTAACCCTAGCCCTCAACATAACCCTAACCCTAGGTCCAATCCTAACGCTAACCGTCTCTCTAACCCTAGCCCTCAACATAACCCTAACCCTAGGTCCAATCCTAACCCTAACCGTCTCTCTAACCCTAGCCCTCAACATAACCCTAACCCTAGGTCCAATCCTATCCCTAACCGTCTCTCTAACCCTAGCCCTCAACATAACCCTAACCCTAGGTCCAAACCTACCCTAACCGTTACTCTAACCCTAGTCCTCAACATAACCTTAACCCTAGGTCCAATCCTAACCCTAACCGTCTCTCTAACCCTAGCCCTCAACATAACCCTAACCCTAGGTTCAATCCTAACCCTAAACGTCTCTCTAACCGTAGCCCTCAACATAACCCTAACCCTAGGTCCAATCCCAACCCTAACCGTCTCTCTAACCCTAGCCCTCAACATAACCCTAACCCCAGTTGCAATCTTCACCCTAACTGTCTGTCTAACCCTAGCCCTCAACCTAACCCTAACTCTAGGTCCAAACCTAGACCGAAACGTCTCTCTAACCCTAGCCCTCAACATAACCCTAACCCTAGGTCCAATCCTAACCCTAACCGTCTCTCTAACCCTAGCCCTCAACATAACCCTAACCCTAGGTCCAAACCTATCCCTAACCGTCTCTCTAATCCTAGCCCTCAACATAACCCTAACCCTAGGTCCAATCCTAACCCTAACCGTCTCTCTAACCCTAGCCCTCAACATAACCCTAACCCTAAGTCCAATCCTCATCCTTACCGTCTCTCTAAACCTAACCCTCAACATAACCCTATCCTAGGTCCAATACTAAACCTAACCGTCTCTCTAACCATAGCCCTCAACATAACCCTAACCCTAGGTCCAATCCTAACCCTAACCGCCTCTCTAACCCTAGCCCTCAACATAACCCTAACCCTAGGTCCAATCCAAACCCTAACCGTCTCTCCAACCCTAGCCCTCAACATAACCCTAACCCTAGGTCCAATCCTAATCCTAACCGTCTCTCTAACCCTAGCCCTCAACATAACCCTAACCCTAGGTCCAATCCCAACCCTAACCGTCTCTCTAACCCTAGCCCTCAACATAACCGTAACCCTAGGTGCAATCTTCACCCTAACTGTCTCTCTAAACCTAGCCCTCAACATAACCTTAACCCTAGGTCCAATCCTAACCCTAACCGTCTCTCTAACCCTAGCCCTCAACATAACCCTAACCCTAGGTCCAATCCTAACCCTAACCGTCACTCTAACCCTAGCCCTCAACATAACCCTAACCCTAGGTCCAATCCTAAGCCTAACCGTCTCTCTAAACCTAGCCCTCAACATAACCCTAACCCTAAGTCCAACCATAACCCTAACCGTCACTCTAACCCTACCCCTAAACATAACCCTAACCCTAGGTCCAAACCTAACCCTAAGCGTCTCACTAGCCCTAGACCTCAACATAACCCTAACCCTAGGTCCAATCCTAACCCTAACCGTCTCTGTGACCCTAGCCCTCAACATAACCCTAACCCTAGGTCCAATCCTAACGCTAACCGTCTCTCTAACCCTAACCCTCAACATAACCCTAACCCTAGGTCCAATCTTCACCCTAACCATCTGTCTAACCCTAGCCCTCAACCTAACCCTAACCCTAGGTCCAATACTAGCCCTAACCGTCTCTCTAACCCTAGCCCTCAACATAACCCTAACCCTAGTCCTATCCTAACCCTAACCGTCTCTTTGACCCTGGCACCCACATAACCCTAACCCTAGGTCCAATCCTAACCCTAACCGTCTCTCTAACCGTAGCCCTCAACATAACCCTAACCCTAGGTCCAATATTCACCCTAACCGTCTGTCTAAACCTAGCCCTCAGGCTAACCCTAACCCTAGGTCCAAACCTAACCCTAACCCTCTCTCTAACCCTAGCCCTCAACCTAACCCTAATCCTAGGTCCAACCTAACCCTAACCATCTCTCTAACCCTAGAACTCAACCTAACCATAAACCAAGGTCCAATCCTAACCCTAACCGTCTCTCTAATCCTAGCCCTCAACATAACCCTAACCCTAGGTCCAATCCTAACCCTAACCGTCTCTCTAACCCTAGCCCTCAACATAACCCTAACCCAGGTCCAATCCTAACCCTAACCGTCTCTCTAACCCTACCCTCAACATAACCCTAACCCTAGGTGCAATCTTCACCCTAACCGTCTGTCTAACCCTAGCCCTCAACCTAACCCTAACCCTAGGTCCAAACCTAGCCCTAACCGTCTCTCTAACCCTAGCCCTCAACATAACCCTAACACTAGGTCCAATCCTAACCCTAACCGTCTCTCTAACCCTAGCCCTCAACATAACCCTAACCCAGGTCCAATCCTAACCCTAACCGTCTCTCTAACCCTAGCCCTCAACATAACCCTAACCCTAGGTGCAATCTTCACCCTAACCATCTGTCTAACCCTAGCCCTCAACCTAACCCTAACCCTAGGTCCAAACCTAGCCCTAACCGTCTCTCTAACCCTAGCCCTCAACATAACCCTAACCCTAGGTCCAATCCTAACCCTAACCGTCTCTCTAACCCTAGCCCTCAACATAACCCTAACCCTAGGTCCAATCCTAATCCTAACCGTCTCTCTAAACCTAGCCCTCAACATAACCCTAACCCTAGGTCCAATCCTAACCCTAACCGTCTCTCTAACCCTAGCCCTCAACATAACCCTAACCCTAGGTCCAAACCTACCCTACCCGTCTCTCTAACCCTAGTCCTCAACATAACCCTAATCCTAAGTCCAACCTAACCCTAACCGTCTCTCTAACCCTAGCCCTCAACATAACCCTAACCCTAGGTCCAATCCTAACCCTAAACGTCTCTCTAACCGTAGCCCTCAACATAACCCTAACCCTAGGTCCAATCCTAACCCTAACCGTCTCTCTAACCCTAGCCCTCAACATAACCCTAACCCTAGTTGCAATCTTCACCCTAACTGTCTGTCTAACCCTAGCCCTCAACCTAACCCTAACTCTAGATCCAAACCTAGACCTAACCGTCTCTCTAACCCTAGCCCTTAACATAACCTTAACCCTAGGTCCAATCCTAACCCTCACCGTCTCTCTAAGCCTAGCCCTCAACATAACCCTAACCCTAGGTCCAATACTCACCCTAACCGTCTCTCTAACCCTAGCCCTCAACATAACCCTAACCCTAGGTCCAATCCTCACCCTAACCGTCTCTCTAACCCTAGCCCTCAACATAACCCTAACCCTAGGTCCAAACCTAACCCTAACCGTCTCTCTAACCCTAGCCCTCAACATAACCCTAACCCTAGGTCCAATCCAAACCCTAACCGTCTCTCTAACCCTAGCCCTCAACATAACCCTAACCCTAGGTCCAATCCTCACCCTTACCGTCTCTCTAAACCTAACCCTCAACATAACCCTAACCCTAGTTCCAATCCTCACCCTAACCGTCTCTCTAACCCTAGCCCTCAACATAACCCTAACCCTAGGTCCAATCCTAATCCTAACCGTCTCTCTGACCCTAGCCCTCAACATAACCCTAACCCTAGGTCCAATCCTAACCCTAACCGTCTCTCTAACCCTAGCCCTCAACATAACCCTAACCCTAGGTCCAAACCTCACCCTAACCGTCTCTCTAACCCTAGTCCTCAACATAACCCTAATCCTAGGTCCAACCTAACCCTAACCGTCTCTCTAACCCTAGCCCTCAACAGAACCCTAACCCTAGGTCCAATCCTAACCCTAACCGTCTCTCTAAACCTAGCCATCAACATAACCCTAAACCTAGGTCCAATCCTAACCCTAACCGTCTCTCTAAACCTAGCCCTCAACATAACCCTAACCCTAGGTGCAATCTTCACCCTAACCGTCTGTCTAACCCTAGCCCTCAACCTAACCCTAACCCTAGGTCCAAACCTAGCCCTAACCGTCTCTCTAACCCTAGCCCTTAACATAACCGTAACCCTAGGTCCAATCCTAACCCTAACCGTCTCTCTAAGCCTAGCCCTCAACATAACCCTAACCCTAGGTCCAATCCTAACCCTAACCGTCTCTATGACCATAGCCCTCAACATAACCCTAACCCTAGGTCCAATCCTAAACCTAACCGTCTCTCTACCCTAGCCCTCAACATAACCCTAACCCTAGGTCCAATCTTCACCCTAACCGTCTGTCTAATCCTAGCCCTCAACCTAACCCTAACCCTAGGTCCAATCCTAGCCCTAACCGTCTCTCTAACCCTAGCCCTCAACATAACCCTAACCCTAGGTCCAATCCTAACCCTAACCGTCTCTCTAACCCTAGCCCTCAACATAACCCTAACCCTAGGTCCAATCCTAACGCTAACCGTCTCTCTAACCCTAGCCCTCAACATAACCCTAACCCTAGGTCCAATCCTAACCCTAACCGTCTCTCTAACCCTAGCCCTCAACATAACCCTAACCCTAGGTCCAATCCTATCCCTAACCGTCTCTCTAACCCTAGCCCTCAACATAACCCTAACCCTAGGTCCAAACCTACCCTAACCGTTACTCTAACCCTAGTCCTCAACATAACCCTAACCCTAGGTCCAATCCTAACCCTAACCGTCTCTCTAACCCTAGCCCTCAACATAACCCTAACCCTAGGTCCAAACCTATCCCTAACCGTCTCTCTAATCCTAGCCCTCAACATAACCCTAACCCTAGGTCCAATCCTAACCCTAACCGTCTCTCTAACCCTAGCCCTCAACATAACCCTAACTCTAGGTCCAAACCTAGACCGAAACGTCTCTCTAAGCCTAGCCCTTAACATAACCTTAACCCTAGGTCCAATCGTAACCCTAACCGTCTCTCTAAGCCTAGCCCTCAACATAACCCTAACCCTAGGTCCAATCCTCACCCTAACCGTCTCTCTAACCCTAGCCCTCAACATAACCCTAACCCTAGGTCCAATCCTAACCCTAACCGTCTCTCTAAACCTAGCCCTCAACATAACCCTAACCCTAGGTCCAAACCTATCCCTAACCGTCTCTCTAATCCTAGCCCTCAACATAACCCTAACCCTAGGTCCAATCCTAACCCTAACCGTCTCTCTAACCCTAGCCCTCAACATAACCCTAACCCTAAGTCCAATCCTCATCCTTACCGTCTCTCTAAACCTAACCCTCAACATAACCCTATCCTAGGTCCAATACTAAACCTAACCGTCTCTCTAACCATAGCCCTCAACATAACCCTAACCCTAGGTCCAATCCTAACCCTAACCGCCTCTCTAACCCTAGCCCTCAACATAACCCTAACCCTAGGTCCAATCCAAACCCTAACCGTCTCTCCAACCCTAGCCCTCAACATAACCCTAACCCTAGGTCCAATCCTAACCCTAACCGTCTCTCTAACCCTAGCCCTCAACATAACCCTAACCCTAGGTCCAATCCCAACCCTAACCGTCTCTCTAACCCTAGCCCTCAACATAACCGTAACCCTAGGTGCAATCTTCACCCTAACTGTCTCTCTAAACCTAGCCCTCAACATAACCTTAACCCTAGGTCCAATCCTAACCCTAACCGTCTCTCTAACCCTAGCCCTCAACATAACCCTAACCCTAGGTCCAATCCTAACCCTAACCGTCACTCTAACCCTAGCCCTCAACATAACCCTAACCCTAGGTCCAATCCTAAGCCTAACCGTCTCTCTAAACCTAGCCCTCAACATAACCCTAACCCTAAGTCCAACCATAACCCTAACCGTCACTCTAACCCTACCCCTAAACATAACCCTAACCCTAGGTCCAAACCTAACCCTAAGCGTCTCACTAGCCCTAGACCTCAACATAACCCTAACCCTAGGTCCAATCCTAACCCTAACCGTCTCTGTGACCCTAGCCCTCAACATAACCCTAACCCTAGGTCCAATCCTAACGCTAACCGTCTCTCTAACCCTAACCCTCAACATAACCCTAACCCTAGGTCCAATCTTCACCCTAACCATCTGTCTAACCCTAGCCCTCAACCTAACCCTAACCCTAGGTCCAATACTAGCCCTAACCGTCTCTCTAACCCTAGCCCTCAACATAACCTTAACCCTAGGTCCAATCTTAACCCTAACCGTCTCTCTAACCCTAGCCCTCAACATAACCCTAACCCTAGTCCTATCCTAACCCTAACCGTCTCTTTGACCCTGGCACCCACATAACCCTAACCCTAGGTCCAATCCTAACCCTAACCGTCTCTCTAACCGTAGCCCTCAACATAACCCTAACCCTAGGTCCAATATTCACCCTAACCGTCTGTCTAAACCTAGCCCTCAGGCTAACCCTAACCCTAGGTCCAAACCTAACCCTAACCCTCTCTCTAACCCTAGCCCTCAACCTAACCCTAATCCTAGGTCCAACCTAACCCTAACCCTCTCTCTAACCCTAGCCCTCAACCTAACCCTAATCCTAGGTCCAACCTAACCCTAACCCTCTCTCTAACCCTAGCCCTCAACCTAACCCTAATCCTAGGTCCAACCTAACCCTAACCGTCTCTCTAACCCTAGCCCTCAACATAACCTTAACCCTAGGTTCAATCCTAACCCTAACCGTCTCTCTAACCCTAGCACTCAACATAACCCTAACCCTAGGTCCAATCCTAACCCTAACCGTCTCTCTAACCCTAGCCCTCAACATAACCCTAACCCTAGGTCCAATCCTAACCCTAACCGCCTCTCTAACCGTAGCCCTCAATATAACCCTAACCCTAGGTCCAATCCTAACCCTAACCGTCTCTCTAACCCTAACGCTCAACATAACCCTAACCCTAGGTCCAATCCTAACCCTAACCGTCTCTGTGACCCTAGCCCACAACATAGCCCTAACCCTAGGTCCAATCCTAACCCTAACCGTCTCTCTAACCCTAGCCCTCAACCTAACCCTAACCCTAGGTCCAATCCTAACCCTAACCATCTCTCTAACCCTAGAACTCAACCTAACCATAAACCAAGGTCCAATCCTAACCCTAACCGTCTCTCTAATCCTAGCCCTCAACATAACCCTAACCCTAGGTCCAATCCTAACCCTAACCGTCTCTCTAACCCTAGCCCTCAACATAACCCTAACCCAGGTCCAATCCTAACCCTAACCGTCTCTCTAACCCTACCCTCAACATAACCCTAACCCTAGGTGCAATCTTCACCCTAACCGTCTATCTAACCCTAGCCCTCAACCTAACCCTAACCCTAGGTCCAAACCTAGCCCTAACCGTCTCTCTAACCCTAGCCCTCAACATAACCCTAACCCTAGGTCCAATCCTAACCCTAACCGTCTCTCTAACCCTAGCCCTCAACATAACCCTAACCCTAGGTCCAATCCTAATCCTAACCGTCTCTCTAAACCGAGCCCTCAACATAACCCTAACCCTAGGTCCAAACCTACCCTACCCGTCTCTCTAACCCTAGTCCTCAACATAACCCTAATCCTAAGTCCAACCTAACCCTAACCGTCTCTCTAACCCTAGCCCTCAACATAACCCTAACCCTAGGTCCAATCCTAACCCTAAACGTCTCTCTAACCGTAGCCCTCAACATAACCCTAACCCTAGGTCCAATCCTAACCCTAACCGTCTCTCTAACCCTAGCCCTCAACATAACCCTAACCCTAGTTGCAATCTTCACCCTAACTGTCTGTCTAACCCTAGCCCTCAACCTAACCCTAACTCTAGATCCAAACCTAGACCTAACCGTCTCTCTAACCCTAGCCCTTAACATAACCTTAACCCTAGGTCCAATCCTAACCCTCACCGTCTCTCTAAGCCTAGCCCTCAACATAACCCTAACCCTAGGTCCAATACTCACCCTAACCGTCTCTCTAACCCTAGCCCTCAACATAACCCTAACCCTAGGTCCAATCCTCACTCTAACCGTCTCTCTAACCCTAGCCCTCAACATAACCCTAACCCTAGGTCCAAACCTAACCCTAACCGTCTCTCTAACCCTAGCCCTCAACATAACCCTAACCCTAGGTCCAATCCTCACCCTTACCGTCTCTCTAAACCTAACCCTCAACATAACCCTAACCCTAGGTCCAATACTAAACCTAACCGTCTCTCTCACCCTAGCCCTCAACATAACCCTAACCGTAGGTCCAATCCTAACCCTAACCGCCTCTCTAACCCTAGCCCTCAACATAACCCTAACCCTAGGTCCAATCCTAACCCTAACCGTCTCTCTAACCCTAGCCCTCAACATAACCCTAACCCTAGGTCCAATCCTAACCCTAACCGTCTCTCTAACCCTAGCCCTCAACATAACCCTAACCCTAGGTCCAATCCCAACCCTAACCTTCTCTCTAACCCTAGCCCTCAACATAACCCTAACCCTAGGTGCAATCTTCACCCTAACCGTCTCTCTAACCCTAGCCCTCAACATAACCTTAACCCTAGGTCCAATTCTAACCCAAACCGTCTCTCTAACCCTACCCCTCAACATAACCCTAACCCTAGGTCCAATCCTAACCCTAACCGTCACTCTAACCCTAGCCCTCAACATAACCCTAACCCTAGGTCCAATCCTAAGCCTAACCGTCTCTCTAAACCTAGCCCTCAACATAACCCTAACCCTAAGTCCAACCATAACCCTAACCGTCACTCTAACCCTAGCCCTAAACATAACCCTAACCCTAGGTCCAAACCTAACCCTAAGCGTCTCTCTAGCCCTATGCCTCAACATAACCCTAACCCTAGGTCCAATCCTAACCCTAACCGTCTCTGTGACCCTAGCCCTCAACATAACCCTAACCCTAGGTCCAATCCTAACCCTAACCGTCTCTCTAACCCTAACCCTCAACATAACCCTAACCCTAGGACCAATCTTCACCCTAACCATCTGTCTAACCCTAGCCCTCAACCTAACCCTAACCCTAGGTCCAATACTAGCCCTAACCGTCTCTCTAACCCTAGCCCTCAACATAACCTTAACCCTAGGTCCAATCTTAACCCTAAACGTCTCTCTAACCCTAGCCCTCAACATAACCCTAACCCTAGTCCTATCCTAACCCTAACCGTCTCTTTGACCCTAGCCCCCAACATAACCCTATCCCTAGGTCCAATCCTAACCCTAACCTTCTCTGTAACCCTAGCCCTCAACATAACCCTAACCCTAGGTCCAATCTTCACCCTAACCGTCTGTCTAATCCTAGCCCTCAACCTAACCCTAACCCTAGGTCCAATCCTAGCTCTAACCGTCTCTCTAACCCTAGCCCTCAACATAACCCTAACCCTAGGTCCAATCCTAACGCTAACCGTCTCTCTAACCCTAGCCCTCAACATAACCCTAACCCTAGGTCCAATCCTAACCCTAACCGTCTCTGTGACCCTGGCCCTCAACATAACCCTAACCCTAGTTCCAATCCTAACCCTACCCGTCTCTCTAACCCTAGCCCTCAACATAACCCTAACCCTAGGTCCAATCTTCACCCTAACAGTCTGTCTAAACCTAGCCCTCAACCTAACCCTAACCCTAGGTCCAATCCTAGCCCTAACCCTCTCTCTAACCGTAGCCCTCAACATAACCTTAACCTTAGGTCCAATCCTAACCCTAACCGTCTCTCTAACCCTAGCCCTCAACATAACCCTAACCCTAGGTCCAATCCTAACCCTAACCGTCTCTCTAACCGTAGCCCTCAACATAACCCTAACCCTAGGTCCAAACCTACCCTAACCGTCTCTCTAACCCTAGTCCTCAACATAACCCTAATCCTAGGTCCAACCTAACCCTAACCGTCTCTCTAACCCTAGCCCTCAACATAACCTTAACCCTAGGTCCAATCCTAACCCTAACCATCTCTCTAACCCTAGCCCTCAACATAACCCTAACCCTAGGTCCAATCCTAACCCTAACCGTCTCTCTAACCCTAGCCCTCAACATAACCCTAACCCTAGGTCCAATCCTAACCCTAAACGTCTCTCTAACCGTAGCCCTCAACATAACCCTAACCCTAGGTCCAATCCTAACCCTAACCGTCTCTCTAACCCTAGCCCTCAACATAACCCTAACCCTAGTTGCAATCTTCACCCTAACTGTCTGTCTAACCCTAGCCCTCAACCTAACCCTAACTCTAGGTCCAAACCTAGACCTAACCGTCTCTCTAAACCTAGCCCTTAACATAACCTTAACCCTAGGTCCAATCCTAACCCTAACCGTCTCTCTAAGCCTAGCCCTCAACATAACCCTAACCCTAGGTCCAATCCTCACCCTAACCGTCTCTCTAACCCTAGCCCTCAACATAACCCTAACCCTAGGTCCAATCCTAACCCTAACCGTCTCTCTAACCCTAGCCCTCAACATAACCCTAACCCTAGGTCCAAACCTAACCCTAACCGTCTCTCTAATCCTAGCCCTCAACATAACTCTAACCCTGGGTCCAATCCTAACCCAAACCGTCTCTCTAACCCTAGCCCTCAACATAACCCTAATCCTAGGTCCAATCCTCACCCTTACCGTCTCTCTAAACCTAACCCTCAACATAACCCTATCCTAGGTCCAATACTAAACCTAACCGTCTCTCTAACCATAGCCCTCAACATAACCCTAACCCTAGGTCCAATCCTAACCCTAACCGCCTCTCTAACCCTAGCCCTCAACATAACCCTAACCCTAGGTCCAATCCTAACCCTAACCGTCTCTCCAACCCTAGCCCTCAACATAACCCTAACCCTACGTCCAATCCTAACCCTAACCGTCTCTCTAACCCTAGCCCTCAACAGAACCCTAACCCTAGGTCCAATCCCAACCCTAACCGTCTCTCTAACCCTAGCCCTCAACATAAC
Organism: Miniopterus schreibersii; assembly: GCF_964146895.1. Classification (NCBI taxonomy): domain Eukaryota; kingdom Metazoa; phylum Chordata; class Mammalia; order Chiroptera; family Miniopteridae; genus Miniopterus; species Miniopterus schreibersii. Next base: position 74,260,294 of record NC_138111.1, on the reverse strand, counting down.
CCTAACCCTAGGTGCAATCTTCAACCTAACCGTCTCTCTAACCCTAGCCCTCAACATAACCTTAACCCTAGGTCCAATCCTAACCCTAATCGTCTCTCTAACCCTAGCCCTGAACATAACCCTAACCCTAGGTCCAATCCTAACCCTAACCGTCACTCTAACCCTACCCTCAACATAACCCTAACCCTAGGTCCAATCCTAAGCCTAACCGTCTCTCTAAACCTAGCCCTCAACATAACCCTAACCCTAAGTCCAACCATAACCCTAACTGTCACTCTAACCCTAGCCCTAAACATAACCCTAACCCTAGGTCCAAACCTAACCCTAAGCGTCTCTCTAGCCCTAGACCTCAACATAACCCTAACCCTAGGACCAATCCTAACCCTAACTGTCTCTGTGACCCTAGCCCTCAACATAACCCTAACCCTAGGTCCAATCCTAACGCTAACCGTCTCTCTAACCCTAACCCTCAACATAACCCTAACCCTAGGTCCAATCTTCACCCTAACCATCTGTCTAACCCTAGCCCTCAACCTAACCCTAACCCTAGGTCCAATACTAGCCCTAACCGTCTCTCTAACCCTAGCCCTCAACATAACCTTAACCCTAGGTCCAATCTTAACCCTAACCGTCTCTCTAACCCTAGCCCTCAACATAACCCTAACCCTAGGTCCAATATTCACCCTAACCGTCTGTCTAAACCTAGCCCTCAGCCTAACCCTAACCCTAGGTCCAAACCTAGCCCTAACCCTCTCTCTAACCCTAGCCCTCAACCTAACCCTAATCCTAGGTCCAACCTAACCCTAACCGTCTCTCTAACCCTAGCCCTCAACATAACCTTAACCCTAGGTCCAATCCTAACCCTAACCGTCTCTCTAACCCTAGCACTCAACATAACCCTAACCCTAGGTCCAATCCTAACCCTAACCGTCTCTCTAACCCTAGCCCTCAACATAACCCTAACCCTAGGTCCAATCCTAACCCTAACCGCCTCTCTAACCCTAGCCCTCAATATAACCCTAACCCTAGGTCCAATCCTAACCCTAACCGTCTCTCTAACCCTAACGCTCAACATAACCCTAACCCTAGTCCTATCCTAACCCTAACCGTCTCTTTGACCCTAGCCCCCACATAACCCTAACCCTAGGTCCAATCCTAACCCTAACCGTCTCTCTAACCGTAGCCCTCAACATAACCCTAACCCTAGGTCCAATATTCACCCTAACCGTCTGTCTAAACCTAGCCCTCAGCCTAACCCTAACCCTAGGTCCAAACCTAGCCCTAACCCTCTCTCTAACCCTAGCCCTCAACCTAACCCTAATCCTAGGTCCAACCTAACCCTAACCGTCTCTCTAACCCTAGCCCTCAACATAACCTTAACCCTAGGTCCAATCCTAACCCTAACCGTCTCTCTAACCCTAGCACTCAACATAACCCTAACCCTAGGTCCAATCCTAACCCTAACCGTCTCTCTAACCCTAGCCCTCAAAATAACCCTAACCCTAGGTCCAATCCTAACCCTAACCGCCTCTCTAACCCTAGCCCTCAATATAACCCTAACCCTAGGTCCAATCCTAACCCTAACCGACTCTCTAACCCTAACGCTCAACATAACCCTAACCCTAGGTCCAATCCTAAACCTAACCGTCTCTGTGACCCTAGCCCACAACATAGCCCTAACCCTAGGTCCAATCCTAACCCTAACCGTCTCTCTAACCCTAGCCCTCAACCTAACCCTAACCCTAGGTCCAATCCTAACCCTAACCATCTCTCTAACCCTAGAACTCAACCTAACCATAAACCAAGGTCCAATCCTAACCCTAACCGTCTCTCTAATCCTAGCCCTCAACATAACCCTAACCCTAGGTCCAATCCTAACCCTAACCGTCTCTCTAACCCTAGCCCTCAACATAACCCTAACCCAGGTCCAATCCTAACCTTAACCGTCTCTCTAACCCTAGCCCTCAACATAACCCTAACCCTAGGTGCAATCTTCACCCTAACCGTCTGTCTAACCCTAGCCCTCAACCTAACCCTAACCCTAGGTCCAAACCTAGCCCTAACCGTCTCTCTAACCCTAGCCCTCAACATAACCCTAACCCTAGGTCCAATCCTAACCCTAACCGTCTCTCTAACCCTAGCCCTCAACATAACCCTAACCCTAGGTCCAATCCTAATCCTAACCGTCTCTCTAAACCTAGCCCTCAACATAACCCTAACCCTAGGTCCAATCCTAACCCTAACCGTCTCTCTAAGCCTAGCCCTCAACATAACCCTAACCCTAGGTCCAAACCTACCCTACCCGTCTCTCTAACCCTAGTCCTCAACATAACCCTAATCCTAAGTCCAACCTAACCCTAACCGTCTCTCTAACCCTAGCCCTCAACATAACCCTAACCCTAGGTCCAATCCTAACCCTAAACGTCTCTCTAACCGTAGCCCTCAACATAACCCTAACCCTAGGTCCAATCCTAACCCTAACCGTCTCTCTAACCCTAGCCCTCAACATAACCCTAACCCTAGTTGCAATCTTCACCCTAACTGTCTGTCTAACCCTAGCCCTCAACCTAACCCTAACTCTAGGTCCAAACCTAGACCTAACCGTCTCTCTAACCCTAGCCCTTAACATAACCTTAACCCTAGGTCCAATCCTAACCCTCACCGTCTCTCTAAGCCTAGCCCTCAACATAACCCAAACCCTAGGTCCAATACTCACCCTAACCGTCTCTCTAACCCTAGCCCTCAACATAACCCTAACCCTAGGTCCAAACCTAACCCTAACCGTCTCTCTAACCCTAGCCCTCAACATAACCCTAACCCTAGGTCCAATCCAAACCATAACCGTCTCTCTAACCCTAGCCCTCAACATAACCCTAACCCTAGGTCCAATCCTCACCCTTACCGTCTCTCTAAACCTAACCCTCAACATAACCCTAACCCTACGTCCAATACTAAACCTAACCGTCTCTCTAACCCTAGCCCTCAACATAACCCTAACCGTAGGTCCAATCCTAACCCTAACCGCCTCTCTAACCCTAGCCCTCAACATAACCCTAACCCTAGGACCAATCCTACCCCTAACCGTCTCTCTAACCCTAGCCCTCAACATAACCCTAACCCTAGGTCCAATCCTAACCCTAACCGTCTCTCTAACCCTAGCCCTCAACATAACCCTAACCCTAGGTCCAATCCCAACCCTAACCTTCTCTCTAACCCTAGCCCTCAACATAACCCTAACCCTAGGTGCAATCTTCACCCTAACCGTCTCTCTAACCCTAGCTCTCAACATAACCTTAACCCTAGGTCCAATCCTACCCCAAACCGTCTCTCTAACCCTAGCCCTCAACATAACCCTAACCCTAGGTCCAATCCTAACCCTAACCGTCACTCTAACCCTAGCCCTCAACATAACCCTAACCCTAGGTCCAATCCTAAGCCTAACCGTCTCTCTAAACCTAGCCCTCAACATAACCCTAACCCTAAGTCCAACCATAACCCTAACCGTCACTCTAACCCTAGCCCTAAACATAACCCTAACCCTAGGTCCAAACCTAACCCTAAGCGTCTCTCTAGCCCTAGACCTCAACATAACCCTAACCTTAGGTCCAATCCTAACCCTAACCGTCTCTGTGACCCTAGCCCTCAACATAACCCTAACCCTAGGTCCAATCCTAACCCTAACCGTCTCTCTAACCCTAACCCTCAACATAACCCTAACCCTAGGACCAATCTTCACCCTAACCATCTGTTTAAACCTAGCCCTCAACCTAACCCTAACCCTAGGTCCAATACTAGCCCTAACCGTCTCTCTAACCCTAGCCCTCAACATAACCTTAACCCTAGGTCCAATCTTAACCCTAAACGTCTCTCTAACCCTAGCCCTCAACATAACCCTAACCCTAGTCCTATCCTAACCCTAACCGTCTCTTTGACCCTAGCCCCCAACATAACCCTAACCCTAGGTCCAATCCTAACCCTAACCTTCTCTCTAACCCTAGCCCTCAACATAACCCTAACCCTAGGTCCAATCTTAACCCTAACCGTCTGTCTAATCCTAGCCCTCAACCTAACCCTAACCCTAGGTCCAATCCTAGCTCTAACCGTCTCTCTAACCCTAGCCCTCAACATAACCCTAACCCTAGGTCCAATCCTAACCCTAACCCTCTCTCTAACCCTAGCCCTCAACATAACCCTAACCCTAGGTCCAATCCTAACGCTAACCGTCTCTCTAACCCTAGCCCTCAACATAACCCTAACCCTAGGTCCAATCCTAACCCTAACCGTCTCTGTGACCCTAGCCCTCAACATAACCCTAACCCTAGTTCCAATCCTAACCCTACCCGTCTCTCTAACCCTAGCCCTCAACATAACCCTAACCCTAGGTCCAATCTTCACCCTAACAGTCTGTCTAAACCTAGCCCTCAACCTAACCCTAACCCTAGGTCCAATTCTAGCCCTAACCGTCTCTCTAACGCTAGCCCTCAACATAACCTTAACCTTAGGTCCAATCCTAACCCTAACCGTCTCTCTAAACCTAGCCCTCAACATAACCCTAACCCTAGGTCCAATCCTAACCCTAACCGTCTCTCTAACCCTAGCCCTCAACATAACCCTAACCCTAGGTCCAATCCTAACCCTAACCGTCTCTCTAACCCTAGCCCTCAACATAACCCTAACCCTAGGTCCAATCCTAACCCTAACCGTCTCTCTAACCCTAGCCCTCAACATAACCCTAACCCTAGGTCCAATCCTAAGCCTAACCGTCTCTCTAACCCTAGCCCTCAACATAACCCTAACCCTAGGTCCAATCCTAACCCTAACGGTCTCTCTAACCCTAGCCCTCAACATAACCCTAACCCTAGGTCCAATCCTAACCCTAAACGTCTCTCTAACCGTAGCCCTCAACATAACCCTAACCCTAGGTCCAATCCTAACCCTAACCGTCTCTCTAACCCTAGCCCTCAACATAACCCTAACCCTAGTTGCAATCTTCACCCTAACTGTCTGTCTAACCCTAGCCCTCAACCTAACCCTAACTCTAGGTCCAAACCTAGACCTAACCGTCTCTCTAACCCTAGCCCTTAACATAACCTTAACCCTAGGTCCAATCCTAACCCTAACCGTCTCTCTAAGCCTAGCCCTCAACATAACCCTAACCCTAGGTCCAATAATCACCCGAACCGTCTCTCTAACCCTAGCCCTCAACATAACCCTAACCCTAGGTCCAATCCTCACCCTAACCGTCTCTCTAACCCTAGCCCTCAACATAACACTAACCCTAGGACCAAACCTAACCCTAACCGTCTCTCTAACCCTAGCCCTCAACATAACCCTAACCCTAGGTCCAATCCTAACCCTAACCGTCTCTCTAACCCTAGCCCTCAACATAACCCTAACCCTAGGTCCAATCCTCACCCTTACCGTCTCTCTAAACCTAACCCTCAACATAACCCTAACCCTAGGTCCAATACTAAACCTAACCGTCTCTCTAACCCTAGCCCTCAACATAACCCTAACCCTAGGTCCAATCCTAACCCTAACCGCCTCTCTAACCCTAGCCCTCAACATAACCCTAACCCTAGGTCCAATCCTAACCCTAACCGTCTCTCTAACCCTAGCCCTCAAAATAACCCTAACCCTAGGTCCAATCCTAACCCTAACCGTCTCTCTAACCCTAGCCCTCAACATAACCCTAACCCTAGGTCCAATCCCAACCCTAACCGTCTCTCTAACCCTAGCCCTCAACATAACCCTAACCCTAGGTGCAATCTTCACCCTAACCGTCTCTCTAACCCTAGCCCTCAACATAACCTTAACCCTAGGTCCAATCCTAACCCTAACCGTCTCTCTAACCCTAGCCCTCAACATACCTCTAACCCTAGGTCCAATCCTAACCCTAACCGTCACTCTAACCCTAGCCTTCAACATAACCCTAACCCTAGGTCCAATCCTAAGCCTAACCGTCTCTCTAACCCTAGCCCTCAACATAACCCTAACCCTAAGTCCAACCATAACCCTAACCGTCACTCTAACCCTAGCCCTAAACATAACCCTAACCCTAGGTCCAAACCTAACCCTAAGCGTCTCTCTAGCCGTAGCCCTCAACATAACCCTAACCCTAGGTCCAATCCTAACCCTAACCGTGTCTGTGACCCTAGCCCTGAACATAACCCTAACCCTAGGTCCAATCCTAACTCTAACTGTCTCTCTAACCCTAACCCTCAACATAACCCTAACCCTAGGTCCAATCTTCACCCTAACCATCTGTCTAACCCTAGCCCTCAACCTAACCCTAACCCTAGGTCCAATACTAGCCCTAACCGTCTCTCTAACCCTAGCCCTCAACATAACCTTAACCCTAGGTCCAATCTTAACCCTAACCGTCTCTCTAACCCTAGACCTCATCATAACCCTAACCCTAGTCCTATCCTAACCCTAACCGTCTCTTTGACCCTAGCCCCCAACATAACCCTAACCCTAGGTCCAATCCTAACCCTAACCGTCTCTCTAACCGTAGCCCTCAACATAACCCTAACCCTAGGTCCAATATTCACCCTAACCTTTGTCTAAACCTAGCCCTCAGCCTAACCCTAACCCTAGGTCCAAACCTAGCCCTAACCCTCTCTCTAACCTTAGCCCTCAACATAACCCTAATCCTAGGTCCAACCTAACCCTAACCGTCTCTCTAACCCTAGCCCTCAACATAACCTTAACCCTAGGTCCAATCCTAACCCTAACCGTCTCTCTAACCCTAGCACTCAACATAACCCTAACCCTAGGTCCAATCCTAACCCTAACCGTCTCTCTAACCCTAGCCCTCAACATAACCATAACCCTAGGTCCAATCCTAACCCTAACCGCCTCTCTAACCCTAGCCCTCAACATAACCCTAACCCTAGGTCCAATCCTAACCCTAACCGTCTCTCTAACCCTAACGCTCAACATAACCCTAACCCTAGGTCCAATCCTAACCCTAACCGTCTCTGTGACCCTAGCCCACAACATAACCCTAACCCTAGGTCCAATCCTAACCCTAACCGTCTCTCTAACCCTAGCCCTCAACATAACCCTAACCCTTGGTCCAATATTCACCCTAAAAGTCTGTCTAACCCTAGCCCTCAACCTAACCCTAACCCTAGGTCCAATCCTAACCCTAACCATCTCTCTAACCCTAGTACTCAACCTAACCATAAACCAAGGTCCAATCCTAACCCTAACCATCTCTCTAATCCTAGCCCTCAACATAACCCTAACCATAGGTCCAATCCTAACCTTAACCGTCTCTCTAACCCTAGCCCTCAACATAACCCTAACCCTAGGTGCAATCTTCACCCTAACCGTCTGTCTAACCCTAGCCCTCAACCTAACCCTAACCCTAGGTCCAAACCTAGCCCTAACCGTCTCTCTAACCCTATCCCTTAACATAACCTTAACCCTAGGTCCAATCCTAACCCTAACCGTCTCTCTAAGCCTAGCCCTCAACATAACCCTAACCCTAGGTCCAATCCTCACCCTAACCGTCTGTCTAACCGTAGCCCTCAACATAACCCTAACCCTAGGTCCAATCCTCACCCTAACCGTCTCTCTAACCCTAGCCCTCAACATAACCCTAACCCTAGGTCCAATCCTAACCCTAACCGTCTCTCTAACACTAGCCCTCAACATAACCCTAACCCTAGGTCCAATCATAACCCTAACCGTCTCTGTGACACTAGCCCTCAACATAACCCTAACCCTAGGTCGAATCCTAACCCTAACCGTCTCTCTAACCCTAGCCCTCAACATAACCCTATCCCTAGGTCCAATATTCACCCTATTCGTCTGTCTAACCCTAGCCTTCAACATAACCCTATCCCTAGGTCCAATATTCACCCTATTCGTCTGTCTAACCCTAGCCCTCAACATAACCCTAACCCTAGGTCCAATCCTAACCCTAACCGTCTCTCTAAAACTAGCCCTCAACATAACCCTAACCCTAGGTACAATCTTCACCCTAACCGTATGTCTAACCCTAGCCCTCAACATAACCTTAACCCTAGGTCCAATCCTAACCCTAACCGTCTCTCTAACCCTAGCCCTGAACATAACTCTAACCCTAGGTCCAAAACTAACCCTAACCGTCTCTCTATCCCTAGCCCTCAACATAACCCTAACCCTAGGTCCAATCCTAACCCTAACCGTCTCTCTAACTCTAGCCCTCAACATAACCCTAACCCTAGGTCCAATCCTAACCCTAACCGTCTCTCTAACCCTAGCACTCAACATAACCCTAACCCTAGGTCCAATATTCACCCTAACCTTTGTCTAAACCTAGCCCTCAGCCTAACCCTAACCCTAGGTCCAAACCTAGCCCTAACCCTCTCTCTAACCTTAGCCCTCAACATAACCCTAATCCTAGGTCCAACCTAACCCTAACCGTCTCTCTAACCCTAGCCCTCAACATAACCTTAACCCTAGTTCCAATCCTAACCCTAACCGTCTCTCTAACCCTAGCACTCAACATAACCCTAACCCTAGGTCCAATCCTAACCCTAACCGTCTCTCTAACCCTAGCCCTCAACATAACCATAACCCTAGGTCCAATCCTAACCCTAACCGCCTCTCTAACCCTAGCCCTCAACATAACCCTAACCCTAGGTCCAATCCTAACCCTAACCGTCTCTCTAACCCTAACGCTCAACATAACCCTAACCCTAGGTCCAATCCTAACCCTAACCGTCTCTGTGACCCTAGCCCACAACATAACCCTAACCCTAGGTCCAATCCTAACCCTAACCGTCTCTCTAACCCTAGCCCTCAACATAACCCTAACCCTTGGTCCAATATTCACCCTAAAAGTCTGTCTAACCCTAGCCCTCAACCTAACCCTAACCCTAGGTCCAATCCTAACCCTAACCATCTCTCTAACCCTAGTACTCAACCTAACCATAAACCAAGGTCCAATCCTAACCCTAACCATCTCTCTAATCCTAGCCCTCAACATAACCCTAACCATATGTCCAATCCTAACCTTAACCGTCTCTCTAACCCTAGCCCTCAACATAACCCTAACCCTAGGTGCAATCTTCACCCTAACCGTCTGTCTAACCCTAGCCCTCAACCTAACCCTAACCCTAGGTCCAAACCTAGCCCTAACCGTCTCTCTAACCCTATCCCTTAACATAACCTTAACCCTAGGTCCAATCCTAACCCTAACCGTCTCTCTAAGCCTAGCCCTCAACATAACCCTAACCCTAGGTCCAATCCTCACCCTAACCGTCTGTCTAACCGTAGCCCTCAACATAACCCTAACCCTAGGTCCAATCCTCACCCTAACCGTCTCTCTAACCCTAGCCCTCAACATAACCCTAACCCTAGGTCCAATCCTAACCCTAACCGTCTCTCTAACACTAGCCCTCAACATAACCCTAACCCTAGGTCCAATCATAACCCTAACCGTCTCTGTGACACTAGCCCTCAACATAACCCTAACCCTAGGTCGAATCCTAACCCTAACCGTCTCTCTAACCCTAGCCCTCAACATAACCCTATCCCTAGGTCCAATATTCACCCTATTCGTCTGTCTAACCCTAGCCTTCAACATAACCCTATCCCTAGGTCCAATATTCACCCTATTCGTCTGTCTAACCCTAGCCCTCAACATAACCCTAACCCTAGGTCCAATCCTAACCCTAACCGTCTCTCTAAAACTAGCCCTCAACATAACCCTAACCCTAGGTACAATCTTCACCCTAACCGTATGTCTAACCCTAGCCCTCAACATAACCTTAACCCTAGGTCCAATCCTAACCCTAACCGTCTCTCTAACCCTAGCCCTGAACATAACTCTAACCCTAGGTCCAAAACTAACCCTAACCGTCTCTCTATCCCTAGCCCTCAACATAACCCTAACCCTAGGTCCAATCCTAACCCTAACCGTCTCTCTAACTCTAGCCCTCAACATAACCCTAACCCTAGGTCCAATCCTAACCCTAACCGTCTCTCTAAACCTAGCCCTCAACATAACTCCAACCCTAGGTCCAATCCTAACCCTAACCGTCTCTCTAACCCTAGCCCTCAACATAACCCTAACCCTTGGTCCAATCCTAACCCTAACCGTCTCTGTGACCCCAGCCCTCAACATAACCCTAACCCTAGGTCCAATCCTAACCCTAACAGTCTCTCTAACCCTAGCCCTCAACATAACCCTAACCCTAGGTCCAATTTTCACCCAAATCGTCTGTCTAACCCTAGCCCTCAACCTAACCCTAACCCTAGGTCCAATATTCACCCTATTCGTCTGTCTAACCCTAGCCCTCAACCTAACCCTAACCCTAGGTCCAATCCTAACCCTAACCATCTCTCTAACCCTAGTACTCAACCTAACGCTAAACCTAGGTCCAATCCTAACCCTAACCGTCTCTCTAACCCTAGCCCTCAACATAACCTTAACCCAAGGTCCAATCCTAACCCTAATTGTCTCTCTAACATTAGCGCTCAACATAACCCTAACCCTAGGTCCAATCCTAACCCTAACGGTCTCTCTAACCCTAGCCCTCAACATAACCTTAACCCTAGGTCCAATCCTAAACATTACCGTCTCTCTAACCCTAGCCCTCAACATAACCCTAATCCTAGGAAAACCTAAGCCTAACCGTCTCTCTAACCCTAGCCCTCAACATAACCCTAACCCTAGGTCTAATCCTAACCCTAACCGTCTCTCTAAAACTAGCCCTCAACATAACCCTAACCCTAGGTCCAATCTTCACCCTAACCGTCTGTCTAACCCTAGCCCTCAACATAACCTTAACCCTAGGTCCAATCCTAACCCTAACCGTCTCTCTAACCCTAGCCCTGAACATAACCCTAACCCTAGGTCCAATCCTAACCCTAACCGTCTCTGTGACCCTAGCCCTCAACATAACCCTAACCATAGGTCCAATCCTAACCCTAACCATCTCTGTGACCCTAGCCCTCAACATAAACCTAACCCTAGGTCCAATCATAACCCTAACCGTCTCTCTAACCCTAGCCCGCAACATAACCCTATCCCTAGGTCCAATATTCACCCTAACCGTCTATTTAACCCTAGCCCTCAACCTAACCCTAACCCTAGGTCCAAACATAGCCCTAACCCTCTCTCTAACACTCGCCCTCAACATAACCCTAATCCTAGGTCCAAGCTAACCCTAACCGTCTCTCTAACTCTAGCCTTCAACATAGCCCTAACCCTAGGTTCAATCCTAACCATAACCGTCTCTCTAAACCTAGCCCTCAACATAACCCTAACCCTAGGTCCAATCCTAACCCTAACCTTTTCTGTGACCCTAGCCCTTAACTTAACACTAACCCTAGGTCCAATCCTCACCCTAACTGTCTCTCAAACCCTAGCCCTCAACATAACACTAACCCTAGGTCCAATCATAACCCTAACCGTCTCTCTAACCCTAGCCCTCAACATAACCCTAACCCTAGGTCCAATCCTAACCCTAACCGTCTCTCTAACCCTAGCCCTCAACAAAACCCTAACCCAAGGTCCAATCTTCACCCTAACCGTCTGTCTAACCATAGCCCTCAACCTAACCCTAACCCTAGGTCCAATCCTAACCCTAACCATCTCTCTAACCCTAGTCCTCAACCTACCCCTAAACCTAGGTCCAATCCTAACCCTAATTGTCTCTCTAACCCTAGCCCTCAAGCTAACCATAACCCTAGGTCCAATCCTAACCCTAACCGTCTCTCTAACCCTAGCCCTCAACATAACCCTAACCCTACGTCCAATCCTAACCCTAACCGTCTCTCTAACACTAGCCCTCAACATAACCCTAACCCTAGGTCCAATCCTAACCCTAACCTTCTCTCTAACACTAGCCCTCAGCATAACCCTAACCCTAGGTCCAATCCTAACCCTAACCGTCTCTCTAACTCTAGCCCTCAACATAACCCTAACCCTAGGTCCAATCCTAACCCTAACCGTCTCTCTAAACCTAGCCCTCAACATAACCCTAACCCTAGGTCCAATCCTAACCCTAACCGTCTCTCTAACCTTAGCCCTCAACATAACCCTAACCCTTGGTCCAATCCTAACCCTAACCGTCTCTGTGACCCTAGCCCAAAACATAACCCTAACCCTAGGTCCAATCCTAACCCTAACCGTCTCTCTAACCCTAGCCCTCAACATAACCCTAACCCTAGGTACAATATTCACCCTAATCGTCTGTGTAACCCTAGCCCTCAACATAACCCTAACCCTAGGTCCAATCCTAACCGTAACCGTCTCTCTCACCCTAGCCCTCAACATAACCCTAACCGTAGGTCCAATCCTAACCCTAACCGTCTCTCTAACCCTAGCCCTCAACATAACCCTAACCCTAGGTCCAATCCTAACCCTAACCGACTCTCTAACACTAGCCCTCAACATAACCCTAACCCTAGGTCCAATCCTAACCCTAACCGTCTCTGTGACACTAGCCCTCAACATAACCCTAACCCTAGGTCCAATCCTAACCCTAACCGTCTCTCCAACACTAGCCCTCAACATAACCCTAACCCTAGGTCCAATATTCACCCTATTCGTCTGTCTAACCCTAGCCCTCAACCTAACCCTAACCCTAGGTCCAATCCTAACCCTAACCATCTCTCTAACCCTAGTACTCAACCTAACGCTAAACCTAGGTCCAATCCTAACCCTAACCGTCTCTCTAACCCTAGCCCTGAACATAACCCTAACCCTAGGTCCAATCCTAACCCTAACCGTCTCTCTAACCCTAGCCCTGAACATAACCCTAACCCTAGGTCCAATCCTAACCCTAACCGTCTCTCTATCCCTAGCCCTCAACATAACCCTAACCCTAGGTCCAATGCTAACCGTAACCGTCTCTCTAACACTAGCCCTCAACGTAACCCTAACCCTAGGTCCAATCCTAACCCTAACCGTCTCTGTGACCCTAGCCCTCAACATAACCTTAACCCTCGGTCCAATCCTAACCCTAACCGTCGCTCTAACCCTAGCCCTCAACATAACCCTAACCCTAGGTCCAATCCTAACCCTAACCGTCTATCTAACCCTAGCCCTCAACATAACCATAACCCTAGGTCCAATCCTAACCCTAACCGCCTCTCTATCCCTAGCCCTCAACATAACCCTAACCCTAGGGCCAATCCTAACCCTAACCGTCTCTCTAACCCTAGCCCTCAACATAACCCTAACCCTAGGTCCAATCCTAACCCTAACCGTCTCGCTAACCCTAGCCCTCAACATAACCCTAAACCTAGGTCCAATCCTAACCCTAACCGTCTCTCTTACCCTAGCCCTCAACATAACCATCACCCTAGGTGCAATCTTCACCCTAACCGTCTGTCTAACTCTTGCACTCAACCTAATCCTAACCCTAGGTCCAAACCTAGCCCTAACCGTTTCTCTAACCCTAGCCCTCAACATAACCTTAACCCTAGGTCCAAACCTAACCCTAACTGTCTCTCTAACCCTAGCCCTCAACATAACCCTAACCCTAGGTCCAATCCTCACCCTAACCGTCTCTCTAACCCTAGCCCTCAACATAACCCTAACCCTAGGTCCAATCCTAACCCTAACCGTCTCTCTAACCCTAGCCCTCAACATAACCCTAACCCTAGGTCCAATCCTAACCCTAACCGTCTCTCTAACCCTAGCCCTCAACATAACCCTTACCCTAGGTCCAATCTTAACCCTAACCGTCTCTCTAACCCTAGCTCTCAATATAACCCTAACCCTAGGTCCAATCCTAACCCTAACCGTCTCTCTAACACTAGCCCTCAACATAACCCTAACCCTAGGTCCAATCCTAACCCTAACCGTCTCTGTGACACTAGCCCTCAACATAACCCTAACCCTAGGTCCAATCCTAACCCTAACCGTCTCTCCAACACTAGCCCTCAACATAACCCTAACCCTAGGTCCAATCCTAACCCTAACCATCTCTCTAACCCTAGTACTCAACCTAACGCTAAACCTAGGTCCAATCCTAACCCTAACCGTCTCTCTAACCCTAGCCCTGAACATAACCCTAACCCTAGGTCCAATCCTAACCCTAACCGTCTCTCTAACCCTAGCCCTGAACATAACCCTAACCCTAGGTCCAATCCTAACCCTAACCGTCTCTCTATCCCTAGCCCTCAACATAACCCTAACCCTAGGTCCAATCCTAACCCTAACCGTCTCTGTGACCCTAGCCCTCAACATAACCTTAACCCTCGGTCCAATCCTAACCCTAACCGTCGCTCTAACCCTAGCCCTCAACATAACCCTAACCCTAGGTCCAATCCTAACCCTAACCGTCTATCTAACCCTAGCCCTCAACATAACCCTAACCCTAGGTCCAATCCTAACCCTAACCGTCTCGCTAACCCTAGCCCTCAACATAACCCTAAACCTAGGTCCAATCCTAACCCTAACCGTCTCTCTTACCCTAGCCCTCAACATAACCATCACCCTAGGTGCAATCTTCACCCTAACCGTCTGTCTAACTCTTGCACTCAACCTAATCCTAACCCTAGGTCCAAACCTAGCCGTAACCGTTTCTCTAACCCTAGCCCTCAACATAACCTTAACCCTAGGTCCAAACCTAACCCTAAGTGTCTCTCTAACCCTAGCCCTCAACATAACCCTAACCCTAGGTCCAATCCTCACCCTAACCGTCTCTCTAACCCTAGCCCTCAACATAACCCTAACCCTAGGTCCAATCCTAACCCTAACCGTCTCTCTAACCCTAGCCCTCAACATAACCCTAACCCTAGGTCCAATCCTAACCCTAACCGTCTCTCTAACCCTAGCCCTCAACATAACCCTTACCCTAGGTCCAATCTTAACCCTAACCGTCTCTCTAACCCTAGCTCTCAATATAACCCTAACCCTAGGTCCAATCCTAACCCTAACCGTCTCTCTAACCCTAGCCCTCAACATAACCCTAACCCTAGGTCCAATCCTAACCCTAACCGTCTCTCTAACCCTAGCCCTCAATATAACCCTAACCCTAGGTCCAATCCTCACCCTAACCGTCTCTTTAACCCTAGCCCTCAACATAACCCTAACCCTAGGTCCAATCCTAACCCTAACCGTCTCTCTAACCCTAGCCCTCAACATAACCCTAAAACTAGGTCCAATCCTAACCCTAACCGTCTCTCTAACCCTAGCCCTCAACATAAAACTAACCCTAGGTCCAATCCTACCTTACCGTCTCTCTATCCCTAGCCCTCAACCTAACCCTAACCCTAGGTCCAAACCTAGCCCTAACCCTCTCTCTAACCCTAGCCCTCAACATAACCCTAACCCTAGGTCCAATATTCACCCTAACCGTCTGTCTAACCCTAGCCCTCAACCTAACCCTAACCCTAGGTCCAAACATAGCCCTAACCCTCTCTCTAACACTCGCCCTCAACATAACCCTAATCCTAGGTCCAACCTAACCCTAACCGTCTCTCTAACCCTAGCCCTCAACATAACCTTAACCCTAGGTCCAATCCTAACCCTAACCGTCTCTCTAACCCTAGCCCTCAACATAACCCTAACCCTAGGTCCAATCCTAGCCCTAACCGTCTCTCTAACCCTAGCCCTCAACATAACCCTAACCCTAGGTCCAATCCTAACCCTAACCATCTCTCTAACCCTAGCCCTCAACATAACCCTAACCCTAGGTCCAATCCTAACCCTAAACGTCTCTCTAACCCTAGCCCTCAACATAACCCTAACCCTAGGTCCAATCCTAACCCTAACTATCTCTGTGACCCTAGCCCTCAACATAACCCTAACCCTAGGTCCAATCCTAACCCTAAACGTCTCTCTAACCCTAGCCCTCAACATAACCTTAACCCTAGGTCCAATCCTAACCCTAACCGTCTCTCTAACCCTAGCCCTCAACATAACCCTAACCCTAGGTCCAATCCTAGCCCTAACCGTCTCTCTAACCCTAGCCCTCAACATAACCCTAACCCTAGGTCCAATCCTAACCCTAACCATCTCTCTAACCCTAGCCCTCAACATAACCCTAACCCTAGGTCCAATCCTAACCCTAAACGTCTCTCTAACCCTAGCCCTCAACATAACCCTAACCCTAGGTTCAATCCTAACCATAACCGTCTCTCTAAACCTAGCCCTCAACATAACCCTAACCCTAGGTCCAATCCTAACCCTAACCTTTTCTGTGACCCTAGCCCTTAACATAACACTAACCCTAGGTCCAATCCTCACCCTAACCGTCTCTCAAACCCTAGCCCTCAACATAACCCTAACCCTAGGTCCAATCCTAACCCTAACCGTCTCTCTAACCCTAGCCCTCAACAAAACCCTAACGAAGGTCCATTCTTCACCCTAACCGTCTGTCTAACCATAGCCCTCAACCTAACCCTAACCCTAGGTCCAATCCTAACCCTAACCATCTCTCTAACCCTAGTCCTCAACCTACCCCTAAACCTAGGTCCAATCCTAACCCTAATTGTCTCTCTAACCCTAGCCCTCAAGCTAACCATAACCCTAGGTCCAATCCTAACCCTAACAGTCTCTCTAACCCTAGCCCTCAACATAACCCTAACCCTAGGTCCAATCCTAACCCTAACCGTCTCTCTAACACTAGCCCTCAACATAACCCTAACCCTAGGTCCAATCCTAACCCTAACCTTCTCTCTAACCCTAGCCCTCAGCATAACCCTAACCCTAGGTCCAATCCTAACCCTAACCGTCTCTCTAACTCTAGCCCTCAACATAACCCTAACCCTAGGTCCAATCCTAACCCTAACCGTCTCTGTGACCCTAGCCC
The DNA here is from genome assembly GCF_964146895.1 of Miniopterus schreibersii. NCBI lineage: Eukaryota > Metazoa > Chordata > Mammalia > Chiroptera > Miniopteridae > Miniopterus > Miniopterus schreibersii. The sequence goes on along the minus strand of NC_138111.1, from coordinate 74,243,525 downwards.
TCAACATAACCCTAACCCTAGGTCCAATCCTAACCCTAACCGTCTCTCTAACCCTAGCCCTCAACATAACCCTAACCCTTGGTCCAATCCTAACCCTAACCGTCTCTGTGACCCTAGCCCAAAACATAACCCTAACCCTAGGTCCAATCCTAACCCTAACCGTCTCTCTAACCCTAGCCCTCAACATAACCCTAACCCTAGGTACAATATTCACCCTAATCGTCTGTGTAACCCTAGCCCTCAACATAACCCTAACCCTAGGTCCAATCCTAACCCTAACCGTCTCTCTAACCCTAGCCCTCAACATAACCCTAACCGTAGGTCCAATCCTAACCCTAACCGTCTCTCTAACCCTAGCCCTGAACATAACCCTAACCCTAGGTCCAATCCTAACCCTAACCGTCTCTCTAACCCTAGCCCTGAACATAACCCTAACCCTAGGTCCAATCCTAACCCTAACCGTCTCTCTATCCCTAGCCCTCAACATAACCCTAACCCTAGGTCCAATATTAACCTTAACCGTCTCTCTAACCCTAGCTCTCAATATAACCCTAACCCTAGGTCCAATCCTAACCCTAACCGTCTCTCTAACACTAGCCCTCAACATAACCCTAACCCTAGGTCCAATCCTAACCCTAACCGTCTCTGTGACACTAGCCCTCAACATAACCCTAACCCTAGGTCCAATCCTAACCCTAACCGTCTCTCCAACACTAGCCCTCAACATAACCCTAACCCTAGGTCCAATATTCACCCTATTCGTCTGTCTAACCCTAGCCCTCAACCTAACCCTAACCGTAGGTCCAATCCTAACCCTAACCATCTCTCTAACCCTAGTACTCAACCTAACGCTAAACCTAGGTCCAATCCTAACCCTAACCGTCTCTCTAACCCTAGCCCTGAACATAACCCTAACCCTAGGTCCAATCCTAACCCTAACCGTCTCTCTAACCCTAGCCCTGAACATAACCCTAACCCTAGGTCCAATCCTAACCCTAACCGTCTCTCTATCCCTAGCCCTCAACATAACCCTAACCCTAGGTCCAATGCTAACCGTAACCGTCTCTCTAACACTAGCCCTCAACGTAACCCTAACCCTAGGTCCAATCCTAACCCTAACCGTCTCTGTGACCCTAGCCCTCAACAAAACCTTAACCCTCGGTCCAATCCTAACCCTAACCGTCGCTCTAACCCTAGCCCTCAACATAACCCTAACCCTAGGTCCAATCCTAACCCTAACCGTCTATCTAACCCTAGCCCTCAACATAACCATAACCCTAGGTCCAATCCTAAGCCTAACCGCCTCTCTATCCCTAGCCCTCAACATAACCCTAACCCTAGGTCCAATCCTAACCCTAACCGTCTCTCTAACCCTAGCCCTCAACATAACCCTAACCCTAGGTCCAATCCTAACCCTAACCGTCTCGCTAACCCTAGCCCTCAACATAACCCTAAACCTAGGTCCAATCCTAACCCTAACCGTCTCTCTTACCCTAGCCCTCAACATAACCATCACCCTAGGTGCAATCTTCACCCTAACCGTCTGTCTAACTCTTGCACTCAACCTAATCCTAATCCTAGGTCCAAACCTAGCCCTAACCGTTTCTCTAACCCTAGCCCTCAACATAACCTTAACCCTAGGTCCAAACCTAACCCTAACTGTCTCTCTAACCCTAGCCCTCAACATAACCCTAACCCTAGGTCCAATCCTCACCCTAACCGTCTCTCTAAACCTAGCCCTCAACATAACCCTAACCCTAGGTCCAATCCTAACCCTAACCGTCTCTCTAACCCTAGCCCTCAACATAACCCTAACCCTAGGTCCAATCCTAACCCTAACCGTCTCTCTAACCCTAGCCCTCAACATAACCCTTACCCTAGGTCCAATCTTAACCCTAACCGTCTCTCTAACCCTAGCTCTCAATATAACCCTAACCCTAGGTCCAATCCTAACCCTAACCGTCTCTCTAACCCTAGCCCTCAACATAACCCTAACCCTAGGTCCAATCCTAACCCTAACCGTCTCTCTAACCCTAGCCCTCAATATAACCCTAACCCTAGGTCCAATCCTCACCCTAACCGTCTCTCTAACCCTAGCCCTCAACATAACCCTAACCCTAGGTCCAATCCTAACCCTAACCGTCTCTCTAACCCTAGCCCTCAACATAACCCTAAAACTAGGTCCAATCCTAACCCTAACCGTCTCTCTAACCCTAGCCCTCAACATAAAACTAACCCTAGGTCCAATCCTACCTTACCGTCTCTCTATCCCTAGCCCTCAACATAACCCTAACCCTAGGTCCAATCCTAACCCTAACCGTCTCTGTGACCCTAGCCCTCAACATAACCCTAACCCTAGGTCCAATATTCACCCTAACAGTCTGTCTAAACCTAGCCCTCAACCTAACCCTAACCCTAGGTCCAAACCTAGCCCTAACCCTCTCTCTAACCCTAGCCCTCAACATAACCTTAACCCTAGGTCCAATCCTAACCGTAACCGTCTCTCTAACCCTAGCACTCAACATAACCCTAACCCTAGGTCCAATCGTAACCCTAACCGTCTCTCTAACCCTAGCACTCAACATAACCCTAACCCTAGGTCCAATCCTAACCCTAACCGTCTCTCTAACCCTAGCCCTCAACATAACCCTAACCCTAGGTCCAATATTCACCCTTACCGTCTGTCTAACCCTAGCCCTCAACCTAACCCTAACCCTAGGTCCAAACATAGCCCTAACCCTCTCTCTAACACTCGCCCTCAACATAACCCTAATCCTAGGTCCAACCTAACCCTAACCGTCTCTCTAACCCTAGCCCTCAACATAACCTTAACCCTAGGTCCAATCCTAACCCTAACCGTCTCTCTAACCCTAGCCCTCAACATAACCCTAACCCTAGGTCCAATCCTAGCCCTAACAGTCTCTCTAACCCTAGCCCTCAACATAACCCTAACCCTAGGTCCAATCCTAACCCTAACTATCTCTGTGACCCTAGCCCTCAACATAACCCTAACCTTAGGTCCAATCCTCACCCTAACCATCTCTCTAACCCAAGCCCTCAACATAACCCTAACCCTAGGTCCAATATTCACCCTAACCGTCTTTCTAACGCCTAGCCCTCAACCTAACCCTAACCCTAGGTCCAATCCTAACCCTAAATATCTCTCTAACCCTAGTACTCAACCTAACGCTAAACCTAGTTCCAATCCTAACACTAACCGTCGCTCTAACCCTAGCCCTCAACATAACCTTAACCCTAGGTCCAATCCTAACCCTAATTGTCTCTCTAACCCTAGCCCTCAACATAAACTTAACCCTAGGTCCAATCCTAACCCTAACCGTCTCTCTAACCCTAGCCCTCAACATAACCCTAACCCTAGGTCCAATCCTAACCCTAACCGTCTCTGTGACCCTAGCCCACTACATAACCCTAACCCTAGGTCCAATCCTAACCCTAACCGTCTCTCTAACCCTAGCCCTCAACATAACCCTAACCCTAGGTCCAATATTCACCCTAACCGTCTGTCTAACCCTAGCCCTCAACCTAACCCTAACCCTAGGTCCAAACATAGCCCTAACCCTCTCTCTAACACTCGCCCTCAACATAACCCTAATCCTAGGTCCAACCTAACCCTAACCGTCTCTCTAACCCTAGCCCTCAACATAACCTTAACCCTAGGTCCAATCCTAACCCTAATTGTCTCTCTAACCCTAGCCCTCAACATAACCTTAACCCTAGGTCCAATCCTAGCCCTAACCGTCTCTGTAACCCTAGCCCTCAACATAACCCTAACCCTAGGTCCAATCCTAACCCTAACTATCTCTGTGACCCTAGCCCTCAACATAACCCTAACCCTAGGTCCAATCCTCACCCTAACCATCTCTCTAACCCTAGCCCTCAACATAACCCTAACCCTAGGTCCAATATTCACCCTAACCGTCTTTCTAACGCCTAGCCCTCAACCTAACCCTAACCCTAGGTCCAATCCTAACCCTAAATATCTCTCTAACCCTAGTACTCAACCTAACGCTAAACCTAGTTCCAATCCTAACACTAACCGTCGCTCTAACCCTAGCCCTCAACATAACCTTAACCCTAGGTCCAATCCTAACCCTAATTGTCTCTCTAACCCTAGCCCTCAACATAACCTTAACCCTAGGTCCAATCCTAACCCTAACCGTCTCTCTACCCTAGCCCTCAACATAACCCTAACCCTAGGTCCAATCCTAACCCTAACCGTCTCTGTGACCCTAGCCCACTACATAACCCTAACCCTAGGTCCAATCCTAACCCTAACCGTCTCTCTAACCCTAGCCCTCAACATAACCCTTACCCTAGGTCGATCCTCACCCTAACCGTTTCTCTAACCCTAGCCCTCAACATAACCCTAACCCTATGTCCAATCCTAACCCTAACCGTCTCTCTAACCCTAGCCCTCAACATAACCCTAACCGTAGGTGCAATCCTAACCCTAACCATCTCTCTAACCCTAGCCCTCAACATAACCCTTACCCTAGGTCCAATCCTAACCCTAACCGTCTCTCTAACCCTAGCTCTCAATATAACCCTAACCCTAGGTCCAATCCTAACCCTAACCGTCTCTCTAACCCTAGCCCTCAACATAACCCTAACCCTAGGTCCAATCCTAACCCTAACCGTCTCTCTAACCCTAGCCCTCAATATAACCCTAACCCTAGGTCCAATACTCACCCTAACCGTCTCTCTAACCCTAGCCCTCAACATAACCCTAACCCTAGGTCCAATCCTAAGCCTAACCGTCTCTCTAACCCTAGCCCTCAACATAACCCTAACCCTAGGTCCAATCCTACCTTACCGTCTCTCTAACCCTAGCCCTCAACATAACCCTAACCCTAGGTCCAATCCTAACCCTAACCGTCTCTGTGACCCTAGCCCTCAACATAACCCTAACCCTAGGTCCAATCTTAACCCTAACCGTCTCTCTAACCCTAGCCCTCAACATAACCCTAACCCTAGCTCCAATATTCACCCTAACCGTCTGTCTAAACCTAGCCCTCAACCTAACCCTAACCCTAGGTCCAAACCTAGCCCTAACCCTCTATCTAACCCTAGCCCTCAACATAACCTTAACCCTAGGTCCAATCCTAACCCTAACCGTCTCTCTAACCCTAGCCCTCAACATAACCCTAACCCTAGGTCCAATCCTAACCCTAACCGTCTCTCTAACTCTAGCGCTCAACATAACCCTAACCCTAGGTCCAATCCTAACCCTAACCGTCTCTCTAAACCTAGCCCTCAACATAACTCTAGCCCTAGGTCCAATCCTAACCCTAACCGTCTCTCTAACCCTAGCCCTCAACATAACCCTAACCCTAGGTCCAATCCTAACCCTAACCGTCTCTGTGACCCCAGCCCTCAACATAACCCTAACCCTAGGTCCAATCCTAACCCTAACCGTCTCTCTAACCCTAGTCCTCAACATAACCCTAACCCTAGGTCCAATATTCACCCAAATCGTCTTTCTAACCCTAGCCCTCAACCTAACCCTAACCCTAGGTCCAATCCTAACCCTAACCGTCTCTCTAACCCTAGCCCTCAACATAACCCTAACCCTAGGTCCAATCCTAACCCTAACCATCTCTCTAACCCTAGTACTCAACCTAACGCTAAACCTAGGTCCAATCCTAACCCTAACGGTCTCTCTAACCCTAGCCCTCAACATAACCTTAACCCTAGGTCCAATCCTAACCCTAATTGTCTCTCTAACATTAGCCCTCAACATAACCCTAACCCTAGGTCCAATCCTAACCCTAACGGAATCTCTAAACCTAGCCCTCAACATAACCCTAACGCTAGCTCCAATATTCACCCTAACCCTCTGTCTAAACCTAGCCCTCAACCTAACCCTAACCCTAGGTCCAAACCTAGCCCTAACCCTCTATCTAACCCTAGCCCTCAACATAACCTTAACCCTAGGTCCAATCCTAACCCTAACCGTATCTCTAACCCTAGCCCTCAACATAACCCTAACCCTAGGTCCAATCCTAACCCTAACCGTCACTCTAACTCTAGCGCTCAACATAACCCTAACCCTAGGTCCAATCCTAACCCTAACCGTCTCTCTAAACCTAGCCCTCAACATAACTCTAGCCCTAGGTCCAATCCTAACCCTAACCGTCTCTCTAACCCTAGCCCTCAACATAACCCTAACCCTTGGTCCAATCCTAACCCTAACGGTTTCTGTGACCCCAGCCCTCAACATAACCCTAACCCTAGGTCCAATCCTAACCCTAACCGTCTCTCTAACCCTAGCCCTCAACATAACCCTAACCCTAGGTCCAATATTCACCCAAATCGTCTTTCTAACCCTAGCCCTCAACCTAACCCTAACCCTAGGTCCAATCCTAACCCTAACCGTCTCTCTAACCCTAGCCCTCAACATAACCCTAACCCTAGGTCCAATCCTAACCCTAACCATCTCTCTAACCCTAGTACTCAACCTAACGCTAAACCTAGGTCCAATCCTAACCCTAACCGTCTCTCTAACCCTAGCCCTCAACATAACCTTAACCCTAGGTCCAATCCTAACCCTAACCGTCTCTCTAACACTAGCCCTCAACATAACCCTAACCCTAGGTCCAATCCTAACCCTAACCGTCTCTGTGACACTAGCCCTCAACATAACCCTAACCCTAGGTCCAATCCTAACCCTAACCGTCTCTCTAACCCTAGCCCTCAACATAACCCTAACCCTAGGTCCAATATTCACCCTATTCATCTGTCTAACCCTAGCCCTCAACCTAACCCTAACCCTAGGTCCAATCCTAACCCTAACCATGTCTCTAACCCTAGTACTCAACCTAACGCTAAACCTAGGTCCAATCCTAACCCTAACCGTCTCTCTAACCCTAGCCCTCAACATAACCTTAACCCTAGGTCCAATCCTAACCCTAATTGTCTCTCTAACATTAGCCCTCAACATAACCCTAACCCTAGGTCCAATCCTAACCCTAACGGTCTCTCTAACCCTAGCCCTCAACATAACCCTAACCCTAGGTCCAATCCTAAACATTACCGTCTCTCTAACCCTAGCCCTCAACATAACCCTAACCCTAGGTCCAATCCTAACCCTAACCGTCTCTCTAACCCTAGCCCTCAACATAACCCTAACCCTAGGTCCAATCCTAACCCTAACCGTCTCTCTAAAACTAGCCCTCAACATAACCCTAACCCTAGGTCCAATCTTCACCCTAACCGTCTGTCTAACCCTAGCCCTCAACATAACCCTAACCCTAGGTCCAATCCTAACCCTAACCGTCTCTCTAACCCTAGCCGTGAACATAACCCTAACCCTAGTACCAATCCTAACACTAACCGTCTCTCTATCCCTAGCCCTCAACATAACCCTAACCCTAGGTCCATTCCTAACCGTAAGGGTCTCTCTAACACTAGCCCTCAACATAACCCTAACCCTAGGTCCAATCCTAACCCTAACCGTCTCTGTGACCCTAGCCCTCAACATAACCCTAACCCTAGGACCAATCCTAACCCTAACCGTCTCTCTAACCCTAGCCCTCAACATAACCCTAACCCTAGGTCCAATCTTCACCCTAACCGTCTGTCTAACCCTAGCCCTCAACCTAACCCTAACCCTAGGTCCAATCCTAGCCCTAAACGTCTCTCTAACCTTAGCCCTCAACATAAACTTAACCCTAGGTCCAATGCTAACCCTAACCGTCTCTCTAACCCTAGCCGTCAACATAACCTTAACCCTACGTCCAATCCTAACACTAACCGTCTCTCTAACCCTAGCCCTCAACATAACCCTAACCCTAGGTCCTATCCTAACCCTAATCGTCTCTGTAACCCTAGCCCTCAACATAACCCTAACCCTAGGTCCAATCCTAACCCTAACCGTCTCTGTGACCCTAGCCCACTACATAACCCTAACCCTAGGTCCAATCCTAACCCTAACCGTCTCTCTAACCCTAGCCCTCAACATAACCCTTACCCTAGGTCGATCCTCACCCTAACCGTCTCTCTAACCCTAGCCCTCAACATAACCCTAACCCTATGTCCAATCCTAACCCTAACCGTCTCTCTAACCCTAGCCCTCAACATAACCCTAACCGTAGGTGCAATCCTAACCCTAACCATCTCTCTAACCCTAGCCCTCAACATAACCCTTACCCTAGGTCCAATCCTAACCCTAACAGTCTCTCTAACCCTAGCTCTCAACATAACCCTAACCCTAGGTCCAATCCTAACCCTAACGGAATCTCTAAACCTAGCCCTCAACATAACCCTAACTCTAGCTCCAATATTCACCCTAACCGTCTGTCTAAACCTAGCCCTCAACCTAACCCTCAGCCTAGGTCCAAACCTAGCCCTAACCCTCTATCTAACCCTAGCCCTCAACATAACCTTAACCCTAGGTCCAATCCTAACCCTAACCGTATCTCTAACCCTAGCCCTCAACATAACCCTAACCCTAGGTCCAATCCTAACCCTAACCGTCTCACTAACTCTAGCGCTCAACATAACCCTAACCCTAGGTCCAATCCTAACCCTAACCGTCTCTCTAAACCTAGCCCTCAACATAACTCTAGCCCTAGGTCCAATCCTAACCCTAACCGTCTCTCTAACCCTAGCCCTCAACATAACCCTAACCCTTGGTCCAATCCTAAACCTAACCGTTTCTGTGACCCCAGCCCTCAACATAACCCTAACCCTAGGTCCAATCCTAACCCTAACCGTCTCTCTAACCCTAGCCCTCAACATAACCCTAACCCTAGGTCCAATATTCACCCAAATCGTCTTTCTAACCCTAGCCCTCAACCTAACCCTAACCCTAGGTCCAATCCTAACCCTAACCGTCTCTCTAACCCTAGCCCTCAACATAACCCTAACCCTAGGTCCAATCCTAACCCTAACCATCTCTCTAACCCTAGTACTCAACCTAACGCTAAACCTAGGTCCAATCCTAACCCTAACCGTCTCTCTAACCCTAGCCCTCAACATAACCTTAACCCTAGGTCCAATCCTAACCCTAATTGTCTCTCTAACATTAGCCCTCAACATAACCCTAACCCTAGGTCCAATCCTAACCCTAACGGAATCTCTAAACCTAGCCCTCAACATAACCCTAACGCTAGCTCCAATATTCACCCTAACCCTCTGTCTAAACCTAGCCCTCAACCTAACCCTAACCCTAGGTCCAAACCTAGCCCTAACCCTCTATCTAACCCTAGCCCTCAACATAACCTTAACCCTAGGTCCAATCCTAACCCTAACCGTATCTCTAACCCTAGCCCTCAACATAACCCTAACCCTAGGTCCAATCCTAACCCTAACCGTCACTCTAACTCTAGCGCTCAACATAACCCTAACCCTAGGTCCAATCCTAACCCTAACCGTCTCTCTAAACCTAGCCCTCAACATAACTCTAGCCCTAGGTCCAATCCTAACCCTAACCGTCTCTCTAACCCTAGCCCTCAACATAACCCTAACCCTTGGTCCAATCCTAACCCTAACCGTTTCTGTGACCCCAGCCCTCAACATAACCCTAACCCTAGGTCCAATCCTAACCCTAACCGTCTCTCTAACCCTAGCCCTCAACATAACCCTAACCCTAGGTCCAATATTCACCCAAATCGTCTTTCTAACCCTAGCCCTCAACCTAACCCTAACCCTAGGTCCAATCCTAACCCTAACCGTCTCTCTAACCCTAGCCCTCAACATAACCCTAACCCTAGGTCCAATCCTAACCCTAACCATCTCTCTAACCCTAGTACTCAACCTAACGCTAAACCTAGGTCCAATCCTAACCCTAACCGTCTCTCTAACCCTAGCCCTCAACATAACCTTAACCCTAGGTCCAATCCTAACCCTAACCGTCTCTCTAACACTAGCCCTCAACATAACCCTAACCCTAGGTCCAATCCTAACCCTAACCGTCTCTGTGACACTAGCCCTCAACATAACCCTAACCCTAGGTCCAATCCTAACCCTAACCGTCTCTCTAACCCTAGCCCTCAACATAACCCTAACCCTAGGTCCAATATTCACCCTATTCGTCTGTCTAACCCTAGCCCTCAACCTAACCCTAACCCTAGGTCCAATCCTAACCCTAACCATGTCTCTAACCCTAGTACTCAACCTAACGCTAAACCTAGGTCCAATCCTAACCCTAACCGTCTCTCTAACCCTAGCCCTCAACATAACCTTAACCCTAGGTCCAATCCTAACCCTAATTGTCTCTCTAACATTAGCCCTCAACATAACCCTAACCCTAGGTCCAATCCTAACCCTAACGGTCTCTCTAACCCTAGCCCTCAACATAACCCTAACCCTAGGTCCAATCCTAAACATTACCGTCTCTCTAACCCTAGCCCTCAACATAACCCTAACCCTAGGTCCAATCCTAACCCTAACCGTCTCTCTAACCCTAGCCCTCAACATAACCCTAACCCTAGGTCCAATCCTAACCCTAACCGTCTCTCTAAAACTAGCCCTCAACATAACCCTAACCCTAGGTCCAATCTTCACCCTAACCGTCTGTCTAACCCTAGCCCTCAACATAACCCTAACCCTAGGTCCAATCCTAACCCTAACCGTCTCTCTAACCCTAGCCGTGAACATAACCCTAACCCTAGTACCAATCCTAACACTAACCGTCTCTCTATCCCTAGCCCTCAACATAACCCTAACCCTAGGTCCATTCCTAACCGTAAGGGTCTCTCTAACACTAGCCCTCAACATAACCCTAACCCTAGGTCCAATCCTAACCCTAACCGTCTCTGTGACCCTAGCCCTCAACATAACCCTAACCCTAGGACCAATCCTAACCCTAACCGTCTCTCTAACCCTAGCCCTCAACATAACCCTAACCCTAGGTCCAATCTTCACCCTAACCGTCTGTCTAACCCTAGCCCTCAACCTAACCCTAACCCTAGGTCCAATCCTAGCCCTAAACGTCTCTCTAACCTTAGCCCTCAACATAAACTTAACCCTAGGTCCAATGCTAACCCTAACCGTCTCTCTAACCCTAGCCGTCAACATAACCTTAACCCTACGTCCAATCCTAACACTAACCGTCTCTCTAACCCTAGCCCTCAACATAACCCTAACCCTAGGTCCTATCCTAACCCTAATCGTCTCTGTAACCCTAGCCCTCAACATAACCCTAACCCTAGGTCCAATCCTAACCCTAACCGTCTCTGTGACCCTAGCCCACTACATAACCCTAACCCTAGGTCCAATCCTAACCCTAACCGTCTCTCTAACCCTAGCCCTCAACATAACCCTTACCCTAGGTCGATCCTCACCCTAACCGTCTCTCTAACCCTAGCCCTCAACATAACCCTAACCCTATGTCCAATCCTAACCCTAACCGTCTCTCTAACCCTAGCCCTCAACATAACCCTAACCGTAGGTGCAATCCTAACCCTAACCATCTCTCTAACCCTAGCCCTCAACATAACCCTTACCCTAGGTCCAATCCTAACCCTAACAGTCTCTCTAACCCTAGCTCTAAACATAACCCTAACCCTAGGTCCAATCCTAACCCTAACGGAATCTCTAAACCTAGCCCTCAACATAACCCTAACTCTAGCTCCAATATTCACCCTAACCGTCTGTCTAAACCTAGCCCTCAACCTAACCCTCAGCCTAGGTCCAAACCTAGCCCTAACCCTCTATCTAACCCTAGCCCTCAACATAACCTTAACCCTAGGTCCAATCCTAACCCTAACCGTATCTCTAACCCTAGCCCTCAACATAACCCTAACCCTAGGTCCAATCCTAACCCTAACCGTCTCACTAACTCTAGCGCTCAACATAACCCTAACCCTAGGTCCAATCCTAACCCTAACCGTCTCTCTAAACCTAGCCCTCAACATAACTCTAGCCCTAGGTCCAATCCTAACCCTAACCGTCTCTCTAACCCTAGCCCTCAACATAACCCTAACCCTTGGTCCAATCCTAAACCTAACCGTTTCTGTGACCCCAGCCCTCAACATAACCCTAACCCTAGGTCCAATCCTAACCCTAACCGTCTCTCTAACCCTAGCCCTCAACATAACCCTAACCCTAGGTCCAATATTCACCCAAATCGTCTTTCTAACCCTAGCCCTCAACCTAACCCTAACCCTAGGTCCAATCCTAACCCTAACCGTCTCTCTAACCCTAGCCCTCAACATAACCCTAACCCTAGGTCCAATCCTAACCCTAACCATCTCTCTAACCCTAGTACTCAACCTAACGCTAAACCTAAGTCCAATCCTAACCCTAACCGTCTCTCTAACCCTAGCCCTCAACATAACCTTAACCCTAGGTCCAATCCTAACCCTAATTGTCTCTCTAATATTAGCCCTCAACATAACCCTAACCCTACGTCCAATCCTAACCCTAACGGTCTCTCTAAACCTAGCCCTCAACATAACCCTAACCCTAGGTCCAATCCTAAACATTACCGTCTCTCTAACCCTAGCCCTCAACATAACCCTAACCCTAGGTCCAATCCTAACCCTAACCGTCTCTCTAACCCTAGCCCTCAACATAACCCTAACCCTTGGTCCAATCCTAACCCTAACCGTCTCTGTGACCCCAGCCCTCAACATAACCCTAACCCTAGGTCCAATCCTAACCCTATCCGTCTCTCTAACCCTACCCCTCAACATAACCCTAACCCTAGGTCCAATATTCACCCAAATCGTCTGTCTAACCCTAGCCCTCAACCTAACCCTAACCCTAGGTCCAATCCTAACCCTAACCGTCTCTCTAACCCTAGCCCTCAACATAACCCTAACCCTAGGTCCAATCCTAACTCTAACCGTCTCTCTAACACTAGCCCTCAACATAACCCTAACCCTAGTTCCAATCCTCACCCTAACCGTCTCTGTGACACTAGCCCTCAACATAACCCTAACCCTAGGTCCAATCCTAACCCTAACCGTCTCTCTAACCCTAGCCCTCAACATAACCCTAACCCTAGGTCCAATATTCACCCTATTCGTCTGTCTAACCCTAGCCCTCAACCTAACCCTAACCCTAGGTCCAATCCTAACCCTAACCATGTCTCTAACCCTAGTACTCAACCTAACGCTAAACCTAGGTCCAATCCTAACCCTAACCGTCTTTCTAACCCTAGCCCTCAACATAACCTTAACCCTAGGTCCAATCCTAACCCTAATTGTCTCTCTAACATTAGCCCTCAACATAACCCTAACCCTAGGTCCAATCCTAACCCTAACGGTCTCTCTAACCCTAGCCCTCAACATAACCCTAACCCTAGGTCCAATCCTAAACATTACCGTCTCTCTAACCCTAGCCCTCAACATAACCCTAACCCTAGGTCCAATCCTAACCCTAACCGTCTCTCTAACCCTAGCCCTCAACATAACCCTAACCCTAGGTCCAATCCTAACCCTAACCGTCTCTCTAAAACTAGCCCTCAACATAACCCTAACCCTAGGTCCAATCTTCACCCTAACCGTCTGTCTAACCTTAGCCCTCAACATAACCCTAACCCTAGGTCCAATCCTAACCCTAACCGTCTCTCTAACCCTAGCCGTGAACATAACCCTAACCCTAGGACCAATCCTAACCCTAACCGTCTCTCTATCCCTAGCCCTCAATATAACCCTAACCCTAGGTCCAATCCTAACCGTAAGGGTCTCTCTAACACTAGCCCTCAACATAACCCTAACCCTAGGTCCAATCCTAACCCTAACCGTCTCTGTGACCCTAGCCCTCAACATAACCCTAACCCTAGGACCAATCCTAACCCTAACCGTCTCTCTAACCCTAGCCCTCAACATAACCCTAACCCTAGGTCCAATCTTCACCCTAACCGTCTGTCTAACCCTAGCCCTCAACCTAACCCTAACCCTAGGTCCAATCCTAGCCCTAAACGTCTCTCTAACCTTAGCCCTCAACATAAACTTAACCCTAGGTCCAATGCTAACCCTAACCGTCTCTCTAACCCTAGCCGTCAACATAACCTTAACCCTACGTCCAATCCTAACCCTAACCGTCTCTCTAACCCTAGCCCTCAACATAACCCTAACCCTAGGTCCTATCCTAACCCTAATCGTCTCTGTAACCCTAGCCCTCAACATAACCCTAACCCTAGGTCCAATCCTAACCCTAACCGTCTCTCTAAACCTAGCCCCTCAACATAACCCTAACCCTAGGTCCAATCCTAACCCTAACCGTTTCTCTAACCCTAGCCCTCAACATAACCCTAACCCTAGGTCCAATCCTAACCCTAACCGTGTCTGTGACCCTAGCCCTCAACCTAACCCTAACCCTAGGTCCAATCCTAACCCTAACGGTCTCTCTAACCCTAGCCCTCAACATAACCCTAACCCTAGGTCCAATATTCACCCTAACCGTCTGTCTAACCCTAGCCCTCAACCTAACCCTAACTCTAGGTCCTATCCTAACCCTAAGCATCTCTCTAACCCTAGTACTCAACCTAACCCTAAACCTAGGTCCAATCCTAACCCTAACCGTCTCTCTAACCCTAGTCCTCAATATAACCCTAACCCTAGGTCCAATCCTCACCCTAACCGTCTTTCTAACCCTAGCCCTCAATGTAACCCTAACCCTAGGTCGAATCCTAATCCTAACCGTCTCTCTAACCCTAGCCCTCAACATAACCCTAACCCTAGGTCCAATCCTAACCCTAACCTTCTCTCTAACCCTAGCCCTCAAAATAACACTAACCCTAGGTCCAAAGCTAAACCGAACCGTCTCTCTAACCCTAGTCCTCAACATAACCCTAATCCTAGGTCCAATCTAACCCTAACCGTCTCTGTAACCCTAGCCCTCAACATAACCTTAACCCTCGGTCCAATCCTAACCCTAACCGTCTCTCTAACCCTAGCCCTCAACATAACCCTAACCCTAGGTCCAATCCTAACCCTAACCGTCTCTCTAACCCTAGCCCTCAACATAACCCTAACCCTAGGTCCAATCCTAACCCTAACCGCCTCTCTATCCCTAGCCCTCAACATAACCCTAACCCTAGGTCCAATCTTAACCCTAACCGTCTCTCTAACCCTAGCCCTCAACATAACCCTAACCCTAGGTCCAATCCTAACCCTAACCGTCTCTCTAACACTAGCCCTCAACATAACCCTAACCCTAGGTCCAATCCTAACCCTAACCGTCTCTCTAACCCTAGCCCTCAACATAACCCTAACCCTAGGTCCAATCCTAACCCTAACCGTCTCTCTAACTCTAGCCCTCAACATAAACCTAACCCTAGGTCCAATCCTAACCCTAACCGTCTCTCTAAACCTAGCCCTCAACATAACCCTAACCCTAGGTCCAATCCTAACCCTAAACGTCTCTCTAACCCTAGCCCTCAACATAACCCTAACCCTTGGTCCAATCCTAACCCTAACCGTCGCTGTGACCCTAGCCCAAAACATAACCCTAACCCTAGGTCCAATCCTAACCCTAACCGTCTCTCTAACCCTAGCCCTCAACATAACCCTAACCCTAGGTACAATATTCACCCTAATCGTCTGTCTAACCCTAGCCCTCAACATAACCCTAACCCTAGGTCCAATCCTAACCCTAACCGTCTCTCTAACCCTAGCCCTCAACATAACCCTAACCCTAGGTCCAATCCTAACCCTAACCGTCTCTCTAACCCTAGCCCTCAACATAACCCTAACCCTAGGTCCAATCCTAACCCTAACCGACTCTCTAACACTAGCCCTCAACATAACCCTAACCCTAGGTCCAATCCTAACCCTAACCGTCTCTGTGACACTAGCCCTCAACATAACCCTAAACCTAGGTCCAATCCTAACCCTAACCGTCTCTCTAACACTAGCCCTCAACATAACCCTAACCCTACGTC